>NW_024062249.1:0-545926 GCF_006381635.1 Hibiscus syriacus | reverse complement strand
TTTTAAAATCATCAGGGCATAATACGTGTCATTTAACAAAAATTTATAAGGATGATTAACGACTGATTAATTAAAATAATAACATTAAAAACATTAAGTATATATTTTTACTGAATTTTTTAAAAATATTAAAACTTATTTTAAAACATAATTTAGATATCTATTTTTGTTTTAAGCGAAATTTATTTACCAAACTCTTAGATCCGAAAGTCACGGAATTCACTGCAGTTTTTCTTCTTCTTCTTTTACATTTTTTTACCGCTGCCCCAGCAATCAAAGTATGAAATCACGTCCAATCCAATTCTAATCGCAATCCACGCCACTGCCGTCCAAATTACATGTGTCTCCGCTTTAACTCTATCGGAGGTGTTATTCACGCCCTATTATTGTCGGAGCCTTTTCGAGGGAGATTTAATCAAGATTGTCTGGCGTTTTTACTTCTGTTCATTTCACCCTTCGTACTATTGTGTTTTTTTGCTGACATTCTAAAATATGTATTATTGTGTTTTTTTAATATGGAACTAAAATCTGTAATTTCACAATTAACGGGACTGATTGACATGACTTAAATAAAATTGGATTAATCTAAATTAATTAAAGCGAAACCTAGAATTGAGAAAATAAAAAAAAATCTTAATTTAACATATAATATAAAGGGAGAAAATAAAGCACTTGAAATTAATAACTCTTTAAATTTGATCCTTAATTCTTTTTGTTTATATTGATCTTTAAATTAAAAAAAATCTTTATTTTTAAGGTAAAATATACCAGTGACCACTCAATTATAGTCATTTTTTCATTTTGACCACATCATTTTTTAAAGCATTTCAATTAGACCACCCAACTATTTAACGGAAGTGATGATGTGTCAGTAAGTAAAATTGGTATAATTACACATTTGATTCTTGATATTTATACATTTTTTTCAATTTATTCCTAATTTAATAAATTGGGATTTGAACCCATGTATTTGAGCATGAGGGAGAAGAAACCAACGCCAATGAGCTAGGCTCCCATTTGTTATTCGGCTTACATAAGATTGTATAAACCCTATTAAGGCTACTGCTAAAAGAATAAATAAATAAATAAATAAAAATGCTTATTTAGGGACTTGAATCTAAACAAATTATATGATTAGGAAACTCTAATCTCAAATTTTTAAAAAAATTTGAAATAAAAATATTTTTTAAAATTTTAAATATAATATATAAACATCTTTAAATTTTAACCATTTAAGTTAATCTAGTCATCGTTATTTTTTAAAAATATCTTTGAAATTATAAACAATGTTAAAGGATAATATTTAAAAAAAAAATATGTTTTATACCCATTCTTTAACTCAAAAGTAAAAGTTAAAAAAATTTAAATTTAAAAATTGTTTATTAGAGTAAAAAATTATATTTTTAAAATTTATCTATTATCATATGATATGTTTATTTTATAATTTATAAGCTTATAACTTTTGGATAAAAGTGCACTTGAAAGATATTTTTTAACTCAAATGTAAAACTTAAAATCATTAAACTATAATTACAAAAAAAATTAAATATATCTAAAAATGTAAAAAAAAATATTTTTATTTTTTTATTAATTTGATATTAGAGTTCCCTAATCATATAATTTGTTTAGATTTAAGTCCCTAAATAATAGGTTTTATTTATTTATTTATTCTTTTAGCAGTAGTCTTAATAGGTTTTATTCATCTTACGCAAGTCAAATAACAAATGGGAGCCTAGCTAAGTGGCGTTGGTTTATTCTCCTCCTTCAGGCTCAAGGTCATGGTTCAAATCCCTCCCTCTCAATTCATTGAGGGTTTTTTTTCCTTTTAACCTTATGGTGACACGTGTCACCGTCTGATTGGACAAAATGTTATATTAAATAAATTTAAATTATATAAAAAGCTCTCCAATCATATGATGACACATGTCATCATATGATTGGATGATTAAATTTATTGAATTAAATTAAATTAGGACTAAATTGAAAAAATGTATAAATATCAAGGATCAAATATGTAATTATACCAATTTTACTAACTACCACGTCATCATTTCCGATAACTGTTAGCGGCTAGTGGTCTGACTGAATTCATTTAAATAGTTGGGTGGTTTGATTTACAAGAATTCAAAAATAGTGGTTAAAATGAAAGGGGGCTATAGTTGGGTGGTCACTGTTATAATTTACCCTTACTTTTATAATGTGACACAATCTAAGAATATCTCAACTCGTTGTTTCATTTTATTTTATTATATAGTTAACATTTTATAAAATTTTATTTTAATTTATATACTTTAAATTTTCTTTCAATTTGACCTAAAAATGCAAAGAGATAAAAAGGAAAACCAGAGTAAAGTCTCAGGTAGCTACTGATAATTTTGCCAAAATCTTTTAACCGCGGACGGCTTATCCTACACTGTAGAAACATCATTGTTTCTGTAATGAATCAGCCACAAAACTCAAATCTCTATTCCCCCCCTGCCCAATATTTTTAACCTTTATAGTTATTCTTAACCCAGTTTTTTGAAAATTAGATATTGGTTTAATCCAAAATATTATTTTTTTACTCTCATAAAAGTATGACATAAAACATATCAAATGAAAAATAAATAAAATTGAATAAAGGTATAATTTTAAATTTTGGTAAATATCCTGACTTTGGATGCACTTAAAATAAATAATTTTATATACATATAGAGTGCCATTTGCTTTGCAAATGGAGCACATGTCACCTTGCAACAACGTTATAATGCAGCTGACCGCTTTAATTCTTTTGGTCTTGAAATGGAGTGGCACTCAACAAAAATGTGTGTATAAAACATGCCTTTGAGAACACTTTCTCATCAACCTCTACTCATGTCAAATTTTATATCAAATGTTTTAGAGAGTGAAACAAATATGATAGATAATCGTGACGATAATTCGTGACAAAAACATCACGAGATTATATAAAAGAGAATGTCAGGTTTTGAAGAGAAAATATTAATCTCACATCAAAATAGATGAACAAAAATCATAGAACTTATAACGCAATGCGGTTTATTATATATGTATCCTATACGTCTCTTAGAAAGACACACCGGTGTTTTCAAGAAATAAGGAGGCTATAGAGGGAATTTACACATGGTTGACAAGTTATTTAATTACTTACCATTATCATTATGTCGTATAAATTATAACATGTTTTATATCAGGTAAATAAATGAAATCATTAAAAATAAATTTTAATATTTTCATTTTAATATTAATTAAATCATTTTTTTAATAAAAAATATTTAAAATTATTGATGGAAGCAAATGAGTTTTTGATAATTATTAACGGTTCACTTGTTCTAATTTAAAACAAAAAGTTACCGTTGGGTGGACCTAAGGAAGGAAACGTTGAGAAAAAATGGGGTCAAAAGGCCCGTAAAATTTGACCGAAATATAATATGGATGATCCGAGGCGAAGGAAGCAGAAGAAAACAAACAGTGATGTCACGTCAATGTCATGTGCGAGTCAAAACTCTAAAAGTCAGATCTCAACATAGACGCCTTAACATGAGTATATTTTATCAAACCAGATATTTAAGTAGTTATATTTAAGCATGAATCAAGTGGTTTTCGTAATAAATATACGGTTATCGTTTTTTGAGACTCGGGTTTGAGCACCGAGAACGTTAGGGATGTGAGCGTTTAATATTAAGAGGTTGAGAGTTATCTTATAACAAATATTGTCTTGTATTTGGGTAGTTCTGCGGTGCGGCGCCTAAAAAACGGCTAATATACGGCGTGACCGGTTAAACAATTGATCGGTTAAAATTTATACCGGTTATGTTATATTATTTAACCGGAAATATTATAAAGTATAATAACATACTAGGTAGCGCTTATATAATGTAATAGGTAGCGCTTATATTTACCTATTTTATAAGTAAACCGGTATATTTATACCGATAGTATTGCAAATTTACCTATTACATTATATTATATTGAAAGTGTCCATACTTTTTATAAAAAGGATCGATACTTCTTTTAAAGTTATGTAATTTATGTTTCAATTTTTTTTAATAGTGTTTCATGTTTTTCACCTACAATATTAATTTAATAATTTCATTTGCACAAAAAATTATTTGATTTTTTGATATTTTATAAAATATTATTTATAATTTAAATTTAACAACATTAACCAAAGATAATAATAAATATGTAATATATATGTTTATTGTTTTTAATTTAATAATAATATATACCGTAACATAAGAAATAAATCATTAGACGCCTATAATTACTAAATTAATATCTTAAAACTCACTCAAAAGATAACCTTACCTAAATATGTAGTTAACAAACATACCTAAATATGTAGTTATTGTACATACCTAAATTTAATGATAATATATACTTGTAGTTATTGTACATACCTAAATATGTACTGCGAATTTAATGTTGTACCCACCCTTTAACTACCACTACCAATGCCACATCCTATTGAAAGCAGCACGACTGAAACATGTTCAAAATGAACCTTTGCTTACATCTCCATCAACTCCTGGAGCACTGAACTTGCACAACAAAATTTTTGCCATGGATAATACTGATGTAGACAATGTTAAGCCAACCGAGGAATGCCATGAAGTACATAATGTTGATGAATCTGACAGATTGGTTGGTCAGCTCTTCTGTTCACGTGATCAAGCTTGGCACTTTTACAAGGGATTCGCACGGGAACATGGGTTTAGTGCACGTAAGGGAACAACACGGCTTGACGTGGAAGGGAATGTGAAGACACAAGAATTTTGTTGTTCCAAAGAAGGGTTTCGAGTATCAAAAGTCAATACTGTTGATCGTCAACGTGCTCATACGCCAGTCACAAGAACAAGATGTAAGGCTAGAGTCGTAGTTACAGCAACAAATACAAACGATCAGTGGGTTATAAGTAAGTCTGATCAGAAACATAATCATGCATTGTGCACATCTGCTATGACACCATTTATGCGTTCTAATAGAGCTGTAAGTAAGGCTGATATCGATGCGGCAACAACATTGAAAGAGGTCGGTGTTGGCACGTCACAAGTAATGAACTATTTAACGCAGCAGGCAGGGGGCTATCATAATGTTGGATTTACACATAAAGACCTCTACAATGCACTTCAAAGAGGTAAAGCAAAGGAAATCGTCGATGGGGATGTGAATGCGCTTATTACCTACTTTGATTATAAGAACATGATGATCCGGGTTTTTTATGACATACTCGGTAGACGAATCGGGGGCATTGTATAATCTTATTTGGTCGGATTCTACATCGAGATCGGATTACACATGCTTCAGTGATGTAATTACGTTCGACACAACGTACAAAGATAATTTGTATGGTCGACCAATTATGCCTATTGTTGGTGTCAATCATCACCATAACACAATTGTGTTTGCCACTGCCATAATCGCTGACGAGACGTCTCAATCTTTCGAGTGGGTGCTACAGAATTTTTTAGAAGCCATGATGAATAAATCACCTATTTCCGTTGTAACCGATGGGGATAGGGAAATACAGAGGGCTATCAAATCTGTTATCCCTTATGCTAAGCACAGATTATGTTCTTGGCATCTTTCTCGCAATGCACAAGCTAACATTGGTGACCCAAAGTTTACAGCAGCATTCTCAAAATGCATGGCTTCCTGGTGGACAACCAAGGAATTTGATATTCAATGGCGTTCGATTGTTTCAGAATTCAACGTCCAAAAGCATCTATGGGTGATTGAGAAGGGAAATACACGACACTTATGGGCACAAGCATATCTAACCGGTCATTTCTTTGCCAATATTCGCTCAACACAAAGGTGCGAGTCTATGAATGCTTCACTAGCTATTGCACTGAAACACAGAAGACATATTTAGATGTTGTTCGTGCAATTGAAGATGGAATTAGTAGAATGCGTATGAACGAGTTGAAAGCGGATTACTTAAGTCCCATACGAAGCCCTTCCAGATCACAAAACTGGTCGACCTTGAAAGCCATGTCGCTGCGATTTTTACCCGCGAATCTTTTCGTGTGTTCCAAGATGAACTTATACGGGAGACATTGTACCGGATTGAGGCAGAGATTAAGTCCTTATCAGATGAATGTCAACATTATATTTTGTCAAAGTACGCAGAAAAAAATAGGAAATTTGAAATTAGTTTTGATTCTCGTACGAAAACTCTAATTTGCTCCTGCAAAAATTCGAGACCGTTGGACTTCCGTGTCGCCATCAACTTCACATTTTGAAGCAATTGGACTACACATATTTGCCGGGACTTTGATTCAAAGTAGGTGGACTAATGATGCGAAGGCTTCTGCACCCAGCTATGTTGATTTGAATGTGTCTCCAGAAGTGATGCAAATGGCAAGGTTCGCTGCTCTACGTTCAACGTCAAGTAGGTTATGCTACATTGCATCAAAGACAGACGAGTCTTTCAAAACTGCAAGAGATGAGATGAAAAAACTAATAGAAGAATTAGAAAACTCGTTTGGTTTGAATCATTCAGTCAACCAGAGCATTGTAGTAAACAATGTTCGTGACCCTCAACGAAAACATCGCAAGCGAAAAGAAGTGCCGAAGAACAAGGTCGAGAAGAAAATTAGGCGATGTGGGTACTGCAACGGTGAGGGGCATAACAAACTAACATGTCCTCAAGTCAAGCTCAGTTTTAGTACAAGCACACATCCCACATCAACTGATTTTTTCGAAGACGGAATGGAATGACAACGATCTCCATATAATATATCGTAAGTATCAACATGACTCCTATTGTATGTACATATAAATATTTTGAATGAAGGAACAAAAACCGCGTTACTTAAAATTACCGACACTTTTTAAATGGTATCGACACATTTTTCTTCCAATCTGGACATAAAGTACCGACACAATATTATAAAGTGTCGATATAGGTTGTAGACCTATTCGCTCATAAAACCGGTATATTTATACCGATTATATTACAAATTTATCTATTACATTATAATTATGGGTTCCGATGTGTAAATGTCGACACTTTTTAACAATGTATCGAAACATTTTTTTCCAATATGGACATAAAGTACCGACACAAGATTAAAAAGTGTCGATATAGGTTGTAGACCTATTCGCGCATAAAACCAGTATATTTATACCGATAACATTGCAAATTTACCTATTTTATTATAATATGTTGAAAGTGTCCATACTTTTTATAAAAAGGATCGATACTTTTTTTAAAGATATGTAATTTATGTTTCAATTTTTTTTAAGTATGTTTCATGTTTTCCACCTACAATATTAATTTAATAATTTCATTTGCACAAAAAATTAGTTGATTGTTTTGATATTTTATAAAATAATATTAAGAATTTATAATTTAATAATAATATATACCGTAACATAAAAAATAAATCATTAGACGCCTATAATTACTAAATTAATATCTTAAAACTCACTCAAAAGATAACCTTAAATTAATGTTTTCCACAGTGGAAAAAGTATAGACACTTTATAAAAAGGATAGATACTTTACAATATATTAAAAAAGTATAGACACTCAAATGTATATGTACACATAGAAGCAAATATGGAATAATTAATGAAATATACACACAATATAATCACACAAAATATAAATACACAAGAATGTTCAAATAATGTACCGACAAACAAAATTAATCCGATGAAAAAGGGTTGTTTCTAACGAAGTCCGGAACATTAGAGGCCTTCAACAAATTTTCCAAATACTCTCGTATGTTTCCGCCTTTTTCTGAGGACATACATAAATAATTTCAATTATCAAACTAATGAGGTGCAATTTTACTAACAATAAATTAAATTCGCATAAGCATGAATAAATTTGTGTCATACCTAGAGCTTTGTCGTTCGAATGGGAAGCAGCGTCAAAGGTATGTGGACATATGTAATTGTATTTCTATATAAACACATAAGTTGTTAAAATAATCAATGTCTGAACACCTGTTCAACTGGAAAAACATATTGCATAAATGCAACTTACCGGATTATAAATCATTTTTTCCGCTGAATCATCGACCAAAAGTGTATTTAGCTCGTTAAAATCTGGACACGCGTTCCAAACATCATTGAGATCTTTACAGTAGGTAACAGAATCGTATGTTTTGCATTTTTTTTGATCCTGTTCACAAACAGTCGAACATAAATATGTAGGAATCATAGACAACGAAAAGTCAGCAAACTGTAATGACATTCATCTTACCCACACGAATAGAAAATGCTCGGAAAATACAGGTAGTTTCTCAAGTACACGGTCGACGTTATGCCTGAGATTGTAATCAAGTTTGAATGTTAACATTCAAATGTATATTAACGATTTTGACTACAGTAATTCAATTGCCTCAAACATGTTCTAACCTCATCTTTGAAGACCAAAGGGCAACAACAAAATTGTCGACACAAAATTGCATAAATTCAAATAATCCTCTTCTGAGGACAACATCTACAACATGAAGAAAATGAGATTAAAGTTCTACGCTTATATGTTAAAATAATGGATACAAAAGAATAGAATTAAAACCTGCCGGCAGTCTTGGGATGTAGGCGAGGACACCATTGAGATCAAAAATTAAAAGTTTTCTTGAAGGCGGCGTTGCAGACACGATATACTTGTTTGGATCATCATCATCATCATCATCATCATCGTCATCATCTTCATCGCCAACTTCATCGTCATCATCATCGTCATCTTCATCGTCAGCTTCATCTTCTGCGACCGCTTGGTTGTCCACATCTGTTAAAAGAAAAGAAAATAAAGTTCAGAATGTGTAAATGTTAAGAAACATAGATAATGAATTACCTAACTCGTTTGATGTCGTTGACGTAATTCGTTACGCAACATGGAGACTTCACGTTGCAATGATGAAATATCGGATCACATTCCACTCACAAGGGAATCAATATGCTCCCGAAAATTGACCATGTATTCCATCACGGTCTTAATTGTGACATCCTCTGCAACTGGAGCTTCTTCCATCATTGCGTCTCCACTTGGTTGCTATTCTTCATGGCCAACGGGGTCCATTTCCTCCCTCTCTTGATCTAATCCGACCTCCTTGACACGCTTCCAACCGAGTTTTTCAACAAAATCATATCCCGCTTTTTTAATAAATACCATGTCAATCTTGCGGGTTAATCGAATAGGGGCGTCATGCGAAAAATCAACTTCCTTCTTCTTCAACAGATGGGTGATGACACATCCATATGGTAGTGTAGTTGAAATTGTTGCTCCCTTTGTGACCATATATACAATTGTATTAAATATGAGTTTTGCAATGTTTGGAGCCGTTTTGGATTTATACTTTGCTATCCACCAATAATCGCTGTCTCGAAGCGTTGAATGTTTTCCCCCACTAGGCCGAATATACCATGTGAGCATTTTGTGAAACACTCTCGACTCTACATCGAGGTGAATTGGGCTATTTCTAGTAACCCGTTTAATTGTAGACCAATCTACACCATTTTCATCTGAATCCCCTGTATTCGCTACACCTAAACCCTCCGCAATAGTTTCTGGAGATATATATATATCCTTCCCCATGACATGTGTATTAATTCCTATTATATTAGTCTTATTAGGCTCGTGCTGTAAGGAAGCATTGTTGTAGAAGACTCTAACTAGGTTGGGATAATATCTTGGTTCTACACCAAGGAATTCAAGCCAACCCCAAGATGTAAATATGGATTTAAAACTAAATGCATATTTATCATCAAACAAGAAACCCAGGTCAATGACACGTTCGGGACGAATCTTCCTTACTTTAAAACTCGTATGCCATCTTTGTTTCTCTATGTCGGATCTAAAGTTCAGAGTTTCGAATGACCTGATTTCCTCAGAAGAATCGTTTGTTACAGAAGGAGGTGGTTGAGAAGAACTGGGTTGAGAAGAGCTTTGAGAAAGACCTCACTTCTGACGCTGACGTTTTGGAGCCATTTTGGTTGGATGCTACCCCTATTACAATGGAACACAAACACATTCAGGAAAAAAACTCCAATATAGAAATCAATCAAACCCATAAAATATCGATAAATTTACCTGAATATCTGATCGTCACTTATGATAACGGTAGAATAAAGAGGAAGATCTGCCTGCTTGCCTTTATGTTTAGGGTTTCTCGATTAAGAGTACTATATATCGTAAACGGTGGAAAAACACTTGATATTTAAATTAGTATCGACACAAACTAAAACGTGTCGACACATTATTTAGACATATTCTCTCATAAAACCGTTATACTTGTACCGGTTATATTGAAAAATTACATATTACATTATACTTTTGGGTTCGATGATTTTGGGATCGACACTTTTTATATATGGATCGACACTTTATGGGTGCACCCTGTTTTCCATTCATTCTGGAACAAAAATATCGACACAAACTAAATTAGTGTCGACACATTATTTAGACATATTTCTCATAAAACCGGTATAATTGTACCGTTAGATTGAAAAATTACATATTACATTATACTTTTGGGTTCGATGATTTTGGGATCGACACTTTTTATATATGGATCGACACTTTATGGGTGCACCCTGTTTTCCATTCATTCTGGAACAAAAATATCGACACAAACTAAATTAGTGTCGACACATTATTTAGACATATTCTCTCATAAAACCGGTATAATTGTACCGGTTAGATTGAAAAATTACATATTACATTATACTTTTGGGTTCGATGATTTTGGGATCGACACTTTTTATATATGGATCGACACTTTATGGGTGCACCCTGTTTTCCATTCATTCTGGAACAAAAATATCGACACAAACTAAATTAGTGTCGACACATTATTTAGACATATTCTCTCATAAAACCGGTAAACTTGCCGGTTAGATTGAAAAATTACATATTACATTATACTTTTGGTTTTCGATGTTTTTGGGATCGACACTTTTTATATATGGATCGACACTTTATGGGTGCACCCTGTTTTCCATTCATTCTGGAACAAAAATATCGACACAAACTAAATTAGTGTCGACACATTATTTAGACATATTCTCTCATAAACCGGTAAACTTGTACCGGTTAGATTGAAAAATTACATATTACATTATACTTTTGGTTTTCGATGTTTTTGGGATCGACACTTTTTATATATGGATCGACACTTTATGGGTGCACCCTGTTTTCCATTCATTCTGGAACAAAAATATCGACACAAACTAAATTAGTGTCGACACATTATTTAGACATATTCTCTCATAAAACCGGTAAACTTGTACCGGTTAGATTGAAAAATTACATATTACATTATACTTTTGGTTTTCGATGTTTTTGGGATCGACACTTTTTATATATGGATCGACACTTTATGGGTGCACCCTGTTTTCCATTCATTCTGGAACAAAAATATCGACACAAACTAAATTAGTGTCGACACATTATTTAGACATATTCTCTCATAAAACCGGTAGACTTGTACCGGTTAGATTGAAAAATTACATATTACATTATACTTTTGGTTTTCGATGTTTTTGGGATCGACACTTTTTATATATGGATCGACACTTTATGGGTGAACCCTGTTTTCCATTCATTCTGGGGAAAAAATATCGACACAAACTAAATTAGTGTCGACACATTATTTAGACATATTCTCTCATAAAACCGGTAGACTTGTACCGGTTAGATTGAAAAATTACATATTACATTATACTTTTGGTTTTCGATGTTTTTGGGATCGACATTTTTTATATATGGATCGACACTTTATGGGTGCACCCTGTTTTCCATTCATTCTAGAACAAAAATATCGACACAAACTAAATTAGTGTCGACACATTATTTAGACATATTCTCTCATAAAACCGGTAGACTTGTACCGGTTAGATTGAAAAATTACATATTACATTATACTTTTGGTTTTCGATGTTTTTGGGATTGACACTTTTTATATATGGATCGACAATTTATGGTTGCACCCTGTTGGCCATATTGTAAATTTGCCTTTTACTTCAAAGTATCAACATGACCCTTAATGTGTATAAGAAACATGTACAACAACATACTGCTAACTTTTCTCATCTCATTCATAATTATATTCACATACAAAAATATAAATCGTATACAAAATTATAAATCTTATACAAAATTAACCCTACATTTACATCATTGCATCCTTTTGTTATTCTTATGTAATATTGCAGCTTTTGTTATCTCCTGTCTTCGTTCATTTTGATTGTGGCTTACGAGATCGTTTAATATTCGCGATCGATCCCAGTCTCCAACAACCTATATTCAAATTGTCAGAACGTTAAGTATTGTCAACTACAGCATTCAATCTACGACTTTTAACAATTTTACCACAAACGAATTTTTCTATCCACTTACAAAATCACCAGTTGCCCCTGTAGAACCGATCGATTCCATTCACATCATCACATACATGCCACAATCATGTCTGTTACAAAATTTGAAAACCACACATGTCAATTATGATGAATACTGCATAAATTAAGCTTTCTATTGTGATAACATCTCATACCCATTCAATTGCTTATTCTTCTTATGCTCCACAAATTTGAAATTTTTCAAGGGATACTTTCCTAGAGATCCACAGATTCAACCCAAATGCGTTTCTTATTATAAGAATCTAATATTTTAATCTGCATTAAAATAGAAGAAGTTATGCACCAAAAAAATTATGCATTATAATTTACATAATGTCCTTTCATACATACATACATACCAATCTCTTAGCATCCTTCACTCTCTGTTTAGCTGCTTCAGTTGTAAACATACTATCATATATTGTTACAACACGATCTACCATATCCAACACCAACATATACCAATGTGAATTATGGTAGTTTATTGTGATCATGATCTGTAACAAATTTCACCCAATTTGACAAAATTCAACATTCTATATCCGAAAACATCATTTGCAATTGGTATGGTGTCTTACCTTCTCACAGTCGGTGAATTTCACATAGTTATCCAATATGACACCCCAGAAGGTAGAAATACTCTCAACACTTTCTTTGTTGTTGGCATCCAACGCCTGTTGCTGTAATTACGCAACAAACATTATTAATTTACCGTCTATAACACTACTTTTCAATATTTATTAATTTAACTCACCGCTAAGAGGTATGGAAGGTAGCCAATCCTCCGGAGTGACTTTTGAGAATCGTAGCATATGGTCCAGGCGAGCAAATCGATAACCTAACAAAATTAATTACACAATCAGAACATATTCAATAAGTTTTAACATTTTCTACTTTCTACTTACCACACCGCCAGCCCATTCCATAGGCTTCAACGTTGCAACGTCGTATACAGTAGCGAATTGATTTCCCATTGAGATTACAGAATATCTGTATGAATCATTAGGATTAATATGTTGTCATGAAATATTTAAATATCACTCACAAAACAATATATTTCACTTACTCCGATTCTAACTCGCTATTCCATAAATAATCACAAATTGCAGCTTCGATGTCATCAATTCCGCTTGGAATATGCTTTTTCAACCTACAATTTTGCATACAAATTTTTGTCACAACATAATAAAAATCAAATTAAGTATTCTTTTATTCAACTTACCTTCTGCTTCTTCTTCTGGGGTGCAGGACATTCCGAATCCAAAACTGCTGCTAAAACACTCTCCGGTGTATAAATGACATCGACTTCCTTCCTCCTCATTTCTTCCATCTCTTCTTCTTCCTCCTCCCTCTTTTCTTCTTCATATTTTTTCAGTTCATCGTACTTTTTTCTACATAGCTCTTCATCTCTTTTATTTCACCCTTCAATTGAGCTCCTTCATCCGAGTATTTATCAACCACCCCCTTCACCCCCGTAAGTTCACTCCTCAAATCCACAACCTCCTTCACCACTCCCTCAAATTTTTCTCCCGTCACCATCTTAATATCACCCCTTAACACCTCAACTTCTTTCACCACTTCACCCTCAACACCTCTACTTCTTTCACCACTCCATCTATTTTTCCTTCCACTACCCCCTTATGCCTCTCAAGTGTATCTTCGACTCTCTCGAGTTTCTCTACGACTCGATCAAGTTTCTCTTCGACTCTTGATTGTCTTTGCATGATTTCAAATTGTATTTTTTTGATATCAACCAATTCAGACATCAAAATGTCGAAGTTACTATGTTTTCCCTCACCGTCGTCCCACTCATCGTCATCTCCCAATACAACCATCCCTCCTTTCTTATCCTCTGCCTCCACTGCCTCCTCTACATCCTTGCCAATAACCTTCAAAATTAAATTACAATATTAAGACATTGATTATATTCTTAATATTATTTAATTACATTTATTACCATTTCTTGCTTCTTCCCTCTATCCAACTTCAAATTCACCATCACTCTAACCACCTCTTCCTTCCCCCATGCACGGATGCATGCCACTCCGGTTATTTCATAAGCCGGCACTGCCTCACAGCCCGACCAAAAATCGAACAGTGCAACCTGCATTTATAATAAAATTTATATTTTTATATAAAAACACAAAAAAGTGATTCAATTCATTTACCTCTAAGATTGCTATGCACCCTTTGAGGTATCTCTGGCTGCCCTTTTTAAAGGTGATTATTGATTCAATCAATCTCGAATGGATATTCAGCCCAATTGAATTCACCCTTCAAGCCTTCATCGCAAATGAGCTTCATATATTCCTTGTTCGTTGACGTATCACCCGTTGGACAAATAAATATCCCGACAAGGTACAATAGAACTCGGGCCTTCAGCTCATCCCCCCAGTAAGATCCACTTTTGATATCCTCTTCAACTTCAGCATATGTCACCTTATGATTCAAACCATATTTGGAGGCAAGTGCTTTCCAGTTCTTACTCCTACAGACTTCTATAACACTTTTGCCTTTGTTTTGTACCCCCAAGACGGCTGCAGCAGTCGATACCCCCAGAGGGAATGAATAATCACCATACTTAGCCATACATTGACTGACGTCAAATTGTGCCATCAAGGATCGACACAATTCCCTCCGAATAGGTCGATCCCTTACTCCGATCAACGATCCAAAACCTATTTCTCCCAGCACATTCAACTGACCCTTCTCCTTAAGGTGTTTAATTAATAAATTCACCCTTTTAATGCTGCATCTTGTCGACACTTCCTACATTTTTTAACAATATATAATGTTATAGTTCTTATATATTTTGTATCAACGTATTTACAAGTTTAATGAATACCTTATTTTCATGTGCTTTCCTCCATTCTTTGTATTCTTTACTATCATTCCTTGACTGTGTGATGTAAGGTTCCTTTTCAGCATCACTCATTGAATTCCATTTGGACCTCACATCTTTTGTCACCTAATATAAAACATAAACGTTTCTTAATCAATACATTAACACTAAATACTACTCAATGCAATTTCATTTTACATACCGAACCGCTCTGTTTGCCATCTTCCTTCATCCTTTTGCATTCGGCCATACTGTCAACATTTAAAATTTGTAATCAATTTAAAGTTTATCGATACTTTAATCCAATTACCATTTCAACAATAATAACAAAAAGACATTGATACTTACTAGAAGTACATATATCCACCCTTTGGTTGCTTTCGAGTCTCGGCCTCAATTTCAAAGTCATCTGCTCCACCAACAATTTTCCAACCCATTGACTCCATTTTTCCTTCATATATCAGTTTACGCAAATCAAATTATTTTGTTACATACACTTTATTCAATATACAAATATAGATAACTACTCTTGTGGTAAAACGGTTTTCTTCAAAAGAATTTGAATGGCCACACCAAAATGTGTCGGCACATTTATACAACCTATAATATCATTTTCTACCTATAATATTTAATAAAAGTATCGACATTTATATTTTTCCTTGAATATCTATTTCTACCTGCAATCGGTCCCAAATGCTTCTTTACTCCAAAACCCCAAACAACACATAAAAACCCTATCGCGATTACTGTAATAATAAAAAATTAGGGTTTCGACAACATACTTTTCGATTCGACTACAGCAACAAACAAACAAACTTCGCTTTAGAAACGCCTTCTGAAATGCAGCAACAATTACGCTTCGATTTCAAAAACTCGTCCGTTCTATCTTTTTTCAGAGGATATTTAGCTATGGCCTTTATATTTTCATCGGATATGTTATTTATATTTAATCGATACAAATACAAAAGTGTCGATACTTTTATGTCAGGTGTCGATACTTTCGAAAGGATAATTACCTATTTCTTTGAAAGTGTCGATAATTTATTACACGTACTTACGAAAGTATCGACACTTTCAATATATCCGGTATCATTTTACCGGTTTTATCATTTTGATACCGGTTTTATCATTTTTACATGTTATATCGTTGTGGATCGATATTTTTTTAAAGTATCGACACATTATAGGCGCTATAACTGCTTCTCTTTTAAATTCACAAAGTGTCGATCCTTATATAAAGTATCGACACTTTTAATATATCCGGTAACGTTTTACCAGTTTTATCATTTTGTTACCGGTTTTATCATATTTTTACCTGGTATATCGTTTTGGATCGATACATTTTTTAAAAGTATCGACACTTTATAGGATTTAAAACTGCTTCTCTTTTAAATTCACGAAGTGTCGATCCTTATATTAAAGTACCGACACTTTAAATGTATCCGGTAGCGCTTGACCGGTTTTATCATTTCTATACCGGTTTTGTCATAGTTTTACCTGTTATATCGTTTTGGATCGACACATTTTTAATTTGGATCGACACGAATCGGTAGCACAATTTTTTAATATTTCTTCATGACTTAGACCTACTTTTATAAGTATGGACACTTTTATAAAAATGATATATACTTTTTTTAAAGTTATGTAATTTATGTTTCAATTTTTTTAATAGTGTTTCATGTTTTCCACCTACAATATTAATTTAATAATTTAATTTACACAAAATATTATTTGATTGTTTTGATATTTTATAAAATATTATTTAGAATTTAAATTTAACAATATTAACCAAATATAATAATAAATATGTTTTCAACAGTGAAATAAGTATGGGCACTTTTATAAAAATGATATATACTTTTTTGAAAGTTATGTAATTTATGTTTCAATTTTTTTAATAGTGTTTCATGTTTTCCACTACAATATTAATTTAATAATTTCATTTACACAAAAAATTATTTGATTGTTTTGATATTTTATAAAATATTATTTAGAATTTAAATTTAACAATATTAACTAAAGATAATAATAAATATATTTTCACAGTGAAATAAGTATGGACACTTTTATAAAAAGGATAGATAATTTTCAATATAACAGGTAAAAATATGACAAAACCAGATTCATTATGACAAAACCGGTAAAATTTACTTGATATGTTAAAAGTATGGGCACTTTTATAAAAAGGATAGATACTTACCGATAACCAAAGTTTACCGGTTACCAAATTTTTTAATAGTTTTTCATATTTTCTACCTAAAACATTATTAGTTGTCAACATAATAGGTACCGCTAAACCGAATTTATTAAATACATTTTAATGTATCCGGTAATGCTGTATATTAGCCGTATATTAACCCGCCTTTCCTGAGACATTCCCCTTGTATTTACCCCAGATTAATTAAACAATTGTTATATTTAATTATTTAAGTCTTAATATTTTCGGTTAGAAAATTATTTTTTTGATTAATAAGATATTAACACTTCATACAAAATTAAGTATATGTTTGATAAAAAAAATATTTTAGGGGCTTAAAACAAAAAGAAATATAGTTTAAATACTTATTTTGATCAAACAATAATTAGCGTATTTAAAATGATTACATATAATAGTTTAAGTAATTGGTTTAATCAAAAAATAGTTTAAATATCTAAAGTAAAATATAGCATAGTTTAAGTAATTTTTTTTAGTTTAACCCTTATTATTATTATTTTCTCTTCTTATAAATTTAGGGTAAATTCCACGTTTAACACTTAAATTATTATTTTATTATATTTTAGTCTTAAAATTTATTTTGTTTTAAAATCATGCAAATCGTTTAGTTTAAGTTTAATTCTGACATTCGCCATTAAGAACTTAATATAATTGTTGTACGTGACTTTTTTATGGTTAAATTACATCATTAATCACTCAATTATCTTCTCACTCATATTTTGATCACTAAAGTTTAAAACTTTTCAATTTAACTACTCAACTTTCAAATTGCTCATGCTTTAATCACTCTAATTTATTTTAATAATTTTTTTTTGTGAAATGAAATTTTCATTATTATTTTATTAATATATAATTAAAATATGCCATGTCAAAAAAATAGTAATAAAATAAGTTAGGGTGATTAAAATTGAAGTAATTTGAAAGCTAAGTGATTAAATTAAAAAAAATTAAACTTCAAAGATCAAATAGGAGTGAGAAGATAGTTGAGTGACAAATGCTATAGTTTACCCATAAAAATGTCACATACTAAAATATGAGTTAAGATTTTAATGGCAGAGTATTAAAATGAAACAAAAAATAAATATTATGTATGATTTTGAATAAAATAAAAGTTTAGGTACTAAAATAGAACAAAACTAAAAGTTCAATTACTAAATATGTAGTTTACCCTTAAATTTATTATTTATTATTTTTAATGATTATTTTTAAAAATATGATCATAATTATTTAAAGTTTTAAATTTTATAAAATATATTTAAACGTTATAAATATTTAAAAAAAACTAAGTAGAAAAATTATGATCATAAAAAAACTAACAAGTAATAAATTCCAAAAAACTAATAAGTAATAATTTTAGTGAGATATAAAGAATATTATTTTTGTATCTACATTATTCTTCGCAACATGCTTTTTTTTATATACATATAGGGTAAATACAATACATTATTTGTTCAATTACTTTCGATCATTTGACAATAAACGTTCATACCTCTAACATTTACAGTGCTCGAGACCAAGACCTCAAAGGATATCAACAAATCCCTTAAATGACGAGGTCGTGTGGTTCGTACTAAGTTTCCAACATGGACGTATTTGTAAGAAACTTGAGCATCCATGTAACACCCTAATCCAATTCGACCCAGAGATCGAAGGATTAAAGCATTACACATAATCATCAAAATGGCTAACCCAAAATTTTCCTTAAAACGACATTTAAATCATCATCAAGATATCACCATTTAAAACAAAATTGGAATAAGTGTATAATAAGTTTTACAAAAGAGTCTAGCTCCCTAGTACATCCCAAATGTATAATAAAAGTATTTCAAAATAAAAGGTTATGACTTGAATACAATATAAGGTCATTTGAGTAGTACATGCCCACTAAAAATATTCAATATATACTCTAATTACTAGATCCAAGTTGGAAGCACAAACTGGCGACAAGCTCCTCAATTTGTCCTCCTAAGAATATGGAGACGAAAACATATTCCGAACATCGACCTCACAAGCTCAATGCCACACAAATAACTATATATTACTATATGCATTCATTATATGGGTATGCAAGCAAGTAAAACCATGAACAGATAAGAACATTAACACACAAATATGAGTAGGCATCATAGTGTAATCAGAGAGTCACTTAGTATCCTGGGACTTATACCCCTCCATTCTATCTAAGGTACCCTAGATAACACCCATGTTACTTAGCATCAGAATCTTCATCAAGAAAGACACTCATTGCCCTGTACCTAGGACGCCTTGGGGTCAAATAGCAACAGAGCCTACGTCTTACTAGTCTACTCATCGGGAATACTTGGGAAGCCTTTGGGGTCGCATAGCATCGGAGCCTATGTCCTACTAGCAATTTAGAGGTGTTCAATTGGTCGGTTCAATTAACCGACCGAACTGAACTTTCAAAACTTTAGTAACCGTTTTTTTATCGCTTTAACCGTTAACAAAACTGAAATTTTTCAAAAATAATTAACAAAACCGAACAAAGTTCGATTAATCGAAAGGTTAACCGAATTAACCAAAATTTTAAATAATATATTATGTATTAAATATTTGGGTAAACTACAGAGTTGTCATTTTTTATAAATATATGGTCACTCAATTCAAAAATTATAATATATGATCACTTTTGTTTTGTTTTAATTAAGATTTGATCACTGAGACATTAGTTGCCGTAAGTCGAATGATGTGGCACGTTAATAAAAAAGTTTAATTTTTATTTGAAACCTTAAATTTTAGATAAATTACTAATTATGAGTTTTTTTAAACCCAAAATATTTCAAAGATAAAATCTCAATTTACACCTTTTTACCATATGTTTTCTCCTCCAAACCCATATTCTCCGCCGCTTCCCCGGCTTCATCTTCGTACGCCGGTGACTTTTAACTCTCCGACCACCATGCATATATCCTTGGAACATCACCAAACAAAGCAAACGATTAGTTTTACAAAGTTCAAAAAAGAACGTGATAGAAAGTGATCCCATAAATTCTTAGAGAGAAAGTTCAATAAAATATATTTTCTGTTAGAAATCTGATTGTCACAGTAAAGCTGGTGTGACGATTCATTGTCATTAATGTGAACATATCGCTTCATTTTGGCCTCAGAAACAATCAATCCCAAATATCCAGTTTTTCCCCAAAGCTAATTATATAGCTCGACAGCGGCAACGAGACCGTCAACCTGACATAAAAATTATAACATTAGA
Organism: Hibiscus syriacus; assembly: GCF_006381635.1. Lineage (NCBI taxonomy): Eukaryota > Viridiplantae > Streptophyta > Magnoliopsida > Malvales > Malvaceae > Hibiscus > Hibiscus syriacus. The sequence goes on along the minus strand of NW_024062249.1, from coordinate 525,286 downwards.
AGAAATTCACGATAATTTTTCCTTTTCTGAAATGGCCACCAAACTCAACGATATTGCTTCGCTGGAGACGCAGGGGAAGCGGCGGAGATTGGAGAAGATAATGTTGGGGAAGAAAACATATGGAAGAAAGGGGTAAATCTTTTTACTAGCGTGCCACGTCATCCAACTCACGACATCTAACGTCTCAGTGACCATATCTTAATTAAAACAAAACAAAAGTGACAATATATTTTAATTTTTGAATCGAGTGACCATACATTTATAAAAATAAAACAAAAGTGATCAACTATGTAGTTTACCCTAAATATTTAATATTTTTTGGCTAACTCGATTATTTCGGTTGACTAATTCGGTTAAAATCGAAATTTAAATACTCCTAAAGCTATTAATATATAAATAATATATTAAATATTTAAAATGTTTGGTTAATTCAGTTAATTAACTGATTTCAAATCGAATTAACCAATAGCCGAACTTTGAAAAAATCATTAACCATTAATTGATCGATTAATCGAAAAAAAATTCGGTTCAGTTGGTTTTATCGGCTAATCGAACTTTTGAACACCCCCTAACTAGCATTTAAGAACCTAAGCACTAAATTAGACATATCCAAATATTTCTGTCACACAAGACAATTGTCATAATTGCTAAAGTAACTTGGATGTCCTTACCGTTTCCCAAACGTCACACAAAGACTAGTTTTATGACATATTCATAAGTTTTCCTATGCTTTTGATGCATTTATTAGTTGTACTCACTTGGAAGTTAATTAGAAAAATATTTGTGGTCTTAGACCCCTTTACAAACCCCTCTCTTAAGGTTAGATTTATTGTCCAAAATTGTGCGATGGTACCGATACTAAGCACTTTAGTATCGATACTAACCCTTTATTATCGATACCCACTCTTGGTACCGATATCAAATCTGTTTACTAGAATGAGGAACCTTGTAGTATCGATACCCCTATTTGAAGTATTAGTACTTCTCTACTGGGGTACTGATACTGCCTAGCTATCGATATCAAATTTAGGTTCGATGTTTCAAAAAATAATCCATTATCGATACCCTTAATTAAAGTATCGATACTTTTTGTGAGTGGTATCGATACTCCTTGAGTATGGATACCATATTTAGTTACTGAAATTTGTAATTAAATATTGGTACCGATACCCCTCCCTTAGGTATTGATTCTCGAAAAATAGTATGAAGAATAATATCGATATTGTTCATCTAGTACCAATATCCAAACCCATAAATACCCTTTTTTCACACGAGTTTGACACCACATTCAACCCCTAAACCTTTATAAAGCCCTTAAATATTATATGAAGCTTGTAAGAGTTAAAAAAGGGTCCTAATAAGTCATTTTCATGCTTTAATAACATATAATCCATCCAAAATTATATTTAAACAAAAAATGTACTCAAATATTCCATACACTCATACAAGGTTAGCAACTATATGGAATGTTCTATAAACAGTATAAATGAGTTATAAGTGTGTTACCTTGCTCCTAAGCTAAAATAAACACTCCAAGTCACCCAAGAACAAACTTCTCTTTGGTTTTGCTTTTGGAGTTCTCTCCAGCTTCTTTCACTAATCACAAGCAATAAAATGAGTTGTCAACTTATTTAGAAACTTAAAAAGAGTAAAAACGTGATTTCTAAACTCTAGAAATAAATTGGAATATGATATAACCCTAAAATCTAAACCCATCTTAAACCCCCACTAAAGCCATTATAATCAAACATTCAGACGAGGAGCTTAAATGGAAGCTTAAGAAATGAGGATTCTTCAATTTACCTTTAGATTTTCAAATTATGAAAGCTGATAACTAAAGTTCTCTCCTTTAGTTTTCAAATATGAAAGAGATTAGGGAAATGTGAAGAATAGTAGAAGACAAACAAATGAAGAAAATAAGGAGAAAAAGGGTGCATCTTTGGTCTTCAGCTGTGACCTCACCCATAATAAAGGAAAATCAACATTTGGGTACTAAAAAGGGAAATCACCTCCCAATTCCCTCAACATTGGCTTCCAAATTAAAAATGTCATTTTAAGGCTAAATGTACCTAAGCACAAACGATACTAATCCAAGCCCAAGACTTCAAAAATGGACATTTAGGTTATTTAGAATTCATTCAGATTTACCCGAAACTAATAATCTAGAAATCGAGGTTTACAACTCTCCCATCCTAAAAGAAATTTCATCCTTAAAACATGCTTGAATGGAACAAATACAGATACTAAAGTTGCATAGCCTCCTCGCTTTCTCAAGTTGCCTATTAAGTACCATGGTTCCTCCAAAGTTCCTTCATTAAAGGGATCCGCTTGTTTTTCAGTTCTTTAACCTCACGAGCCAAAATTCTCAGAGGTTCTTCCACATAAGATAAGTCCTGACTCACCTCAATATGCTCTAACGAGATGATATGAGAATGATTGGAATGGTATTACCTAAGCATCGACAAGTGAAACACATTGCGTGTAACACCCAACCCGTACCCGGCCTGAATACGAGTCTGAGATGTCACATTAACTTTTTAAAACGATATTCTTATAAAATATCAAAATATTTGAACTTGTTTAAAAAAATACAATAATATTCTATTAAATTATACTTTATTATAAAAATCTGAAAAAAATATGTATCTATGAACATAACTATACGATATGAACAGTACTGTGAACAATAATGAACAATACCGTGAACAGTGAAAACTTTCGAATATCAATTGTGTATCGATGCACTGCTACAATAACTTTCGTAAAACGTTCATAAAACTCGTAAAAATTAAACCGTTCATTATTACACATTTTCCATTTACATAAACACGTTTAAAATATTACAAAACTCTATCATATGATTTAAACAAAACTGATTAAAACATATCGTATTCAAACCTTTATTTACATGCCAACCATTATCCTTATTACAAAATACATACTATTTAATTCTTTTCTGATTTGATCTTTGGAAAGGAGAACTGACCTGTCTTGCTTAGCTTTTATCATTCTTCCTCTTTTCAGAACCTACGATTGAAACAATCACACGCTAAGTTGTTGACTTAGTGGGGTATATAAAACATATAACAAAAATCATAGAACATTTCACATAACAGAATACATACATATACATATACATATACCATCATCATCATAATCTCTATTTATCATATCATTTTGTACTTATCATTTCTGTATATCATATAACACACATAACATCATGTAATTCATGTAATACATTTCATATCACCACAAGCATATGCCTCTTATACATGGTATTTGTTATTGTCTTTTTACATGTCCTTAATTCTTTTTATCATATAAGCATATACTAAACATTTCCATACACATCATGGATCACATATATCCTTTCACAACAGAACACATATAGTATTATACCAATTAATTTATTTACTCTCTTTAAAGCCTTTGTATTAGCCCATGTATACTTTTGAGAACTTAAGGTATGTGAGTACATTGAGGTTGTGCACCACTATGCTATCACCACAGCTCGTATAAATGTCTCGAAGGACCTATCCAGAGGTCATAAAGAACCTCGGCAATTGTCCATAGGTCCCGAAGAACCTAGGTAAACTATCCATATATTCCTTAGAACATAGGTATACTGTCTATATGTCTCGAAAGACATAGATAATTATGTCCATATGTTCCGTAGAACATAGGTAAACCCTCGACTCTTGGCATGCCAACTATACCACTAGCTCTCATATCACATAACATGGACATTATCATTTATACAGTTCACATCTTCACATCATTCTTTCACATAGCTCTTTATCACATTTCATGTAATCACATATTTCTTCTCTTTTGTCACATACCACATGTATGTGTAAACATCTATCTCATATCATATAACATGTATCACATATTGCATATTCATGTAATCATATAGATCATGTCACATAGCTTATATCATTTCTCATATTCATATATATATATATGGTTCACTTTCACATATCATATATTCCTTTTCTCCTATTTTTCATATCATGTCTCATATACCCACATATGTATGTCTTATCTCATATCATATAATTGTTTTAGCTTATATCTTATATCACATGTTTATATCATATAACTTATGTAATCACATACAATATTTATACTAGTTCACATAGCTTATCACACTAACATGTATTCACATATCACATGGTCACATTTCGTATAACACTTATATTACATATATCACAAGTACATGTATTCACGTAGATCGTTTCATATGGCTTTTATCATTTCTCATTTGTTCATGTAACCTTGTATGTCATATCAAGTAACATATATCATATGTTGCATTTTCACGTAAGCATGTAAATCATGTAACATATAATAACATACATCCATTTTTTATGTACTAATACACACATAGTAATCACATAACATTTTATAAGTTACTTATTACCATAGTAACTCCATCATTGGCTCATCGCAAGCCAATGTTTGATCAATCGCATAAGTACAATTCAAATTGCACTCACCTTAGCCTTGCTTGCTTTGATTCAATCCTAACTCGTCGATTGTTTTGTAACTCGTTTAGGCTCGATATCTACATAACATAAATTTTGAGACGATTTTTAGAAGCCTAAACCTTATAACTTGGTATTAATAACTTAGGCTAATTTAATAAATCAAAAATTCACTTTTCCTTTAGGAGTGTATCGATGCACTATGGGTGCATCGGTACACAAAATAGCTTCAAAATTCCCATGCATCGATGCACCCCTTAATGCATCGATGCATCTTCAAATTTTGTCTTAGTGCATCGGTACACACTCATAGTGCATCGATACACACTCATAGTGCATCGATGCACCTGCCCAGAATAGGTTCTTTCATCCAAAAATCATCAACACTTCACCCAAATTTTCATGTATAAAACCCTTATTATGTTACTAAATTCATCTATAACAACTTTAACCAATTCCTATCATTCCAACACTTTATAATCTCCCATATTCTATCCAAATTCTTAAGGCTAAAAATCATCCCAAATTTTTCATGTTATCCAAACTTAATTCTAACACTTATAACTTCTTATTCACCCTTATGACAAGTCAAATTTAGTTTCAAATTCAACTTATCAACTTTTTTTTCGAAAATTCACTTAAAAACCCATTTTCTTTAATCTTTCATAACTTCTTAATCTCTTAATTTTAAGACAAATTAAGCTTTCCTTAAGCTTAATTATCATCTAAGGATCGAAATCCAACCTTTAATTGAACAAATAATCAACTAATGAGGAAACTTACCTTTTGCTTGAGCTTTCACGTGGAGAAGAGAAGAAGATGAAGAAGAGAATTGCTTGGAAACTTATCTCTTCAATCATTCTCCACATGGGTATTATAATACCCATTAATTATTATTTAATTATTTTCCTTGTTCAATTACTCATTTGCCCTTTGACTCCTTTAATATTTACTAACAACTTTTAGGAAATATTTCCACATAAATCATTAAACTATTAAACTATTCTACTTTTATCCCTAAATTCTAAAATTTTACAATTTAATCACTAACCCTTAATTTGGGATATTACATTGTGGATACATTCCATCTCAAGTGGCAAAGCTAATCGATAAACTATAGGGCCAACCCTCATGAGCACCTCATAAGGTCCAATAAAACAAGGGATCAATTTCCCTTTACACCCAAAATATAATACCTTTCTCCAAGGCAACACATTGAGGAAACTTTATTGCCCACTACGAACTCAATATCTTTACGGTTCAAATTCATATATGACCTCATTAATACCCCAAAATTTGGCTAGTGAAGTCAAAATGTAAGTTTTGAAAGTTTAGAGGCCAAAGTATAAACTTTGTAAAAGTTTAGAGACAAAAATATAATTTTTAAAAGTTATATATTTTGGCCTATAAATGAATAGTTTATTGTGAATTTGAAGTTTTCATGGGAATCATAATTTTGATTCAAGATTTGTATTAAAAATTATAAAGCAGTAAAGTTTGATAAGAATTCGGATAATCAGATTGAATCAGAATTTTTGAGAAATTATGAAAGATGATAGAAAAAGGTTAGAAATATTATTTTCATAATTTAGAACAGTGCTATGAATCAGTGAAATTAAGGTCGATTTTCCATGTTAAGCCAAAATTGTGAAATTTGGTGACTAAATTGCAATTTTAAAAAATTACAAAGGACAAAAATGGAAAATCAATTTTTATTTATTCATCTTTGATTTATTATTTTCAACATGTTTCAACTGGATCCAATCCAACTTTACAGGATGTAGTCAAGGTTAAGGGCAAAAAAAATACTTTAACGTTCCTCTATATATATAAAAATAAATGCTATAAAGTCCTTTTATATATATTTTTAATTATCTTTTTTTATCTTATCTAATAAAAATAAAAAAGGATTAATTATATGGATGATCACTTATGTTTGTGTTTTGTCCACTTTTGGTCATTGATTTCAAAAGAACATAAGATATGATCACTTTTGTTTATATTTAATTAAGATTTGGTCACTCCAAGTTAACTGTCGTTAACAATAGTTAAATATTTTTGATAAAGTCACACATTTGGTCCTTATTATTTACATATTCTCTTAATTTAGTCATACTTTTAATAATTTAAAATAAATTTAAACCTCCAATATAATGATGTCTCATGTCATGCTACGTGTCATGCTACGTGTCATGCCAAGATCATTGTTTGGTCTAAAGTAGACAACATGATATATAAATATTGAATATATATTTTAACTTAGTGTATAAATATTTAAATGCATAATATTTTATATATATTAACTTAAAAATATTAATTTATTAAATATATTTTATTATTAACTTAATTTAAAAATATTTTATTTTCATTTTCATTTTAAAATATATATTTTATGTTAAAATTTATTTAAAAGTATGACTAAACTGAGATAATATGTAAATAATAGGGACTAAATATGTGATTATACCAACTATCACATCACATATTTTGTTAATTGTTAACGGCAGTTAACCCGTGATGATCACATCTTAATTAAATAAAAACGAAAGTGAACACATATCTTATGTTTTTTTAAATCGGTGACTAAAAGTGGATAAAACACAACATAAGTGATCATCCGTGTAGTTAACCCTAAAAATAATATGTGTTTGAGTATGGATAAAAAAAATTATCCCAAAATTTGAAATTAATTCAAAATATCACTAAATATTAGAATGAATCAAGATAGGTTAAAAGGGTTCAATTTCAGAATCAGGGATGAGTGACAAAAATACCTCTTCTCCCCGTGCCCATCCCTATAGGCTATACGTTCCTAATTCTTATAAAACATGCATGTATAAATTATTCATAAATGCACATAAAATCTTAGCTAAATTAACATTATTGTTGTATCTTCAAAAAGTCAAATGCAGTTAAATTTCTAATAACTTCTGACTTAAGAGTTAAAAAATTATGAATAATTTTAGAATTTCTATATAACAAACTTACTCATTTTGTAATTTATTTATTTTTGTAAATATATTTAGGGTAAACTATCGGTTTTAGTACTTAAACTTTCAATTTTTTCAAAACCATACATATCATTTAATTTTCATTTCATTTTAACACACCGATGTTAAAAACTTAACGCGTTTAGTACCCAACTTAACGCGTTTAGTACACAAACTATCTATTTTGGTCCATAGTAGTACCTAAACTTTCAATTTTCTCAAAACTAAAAGTTAAATTTTGAATGGGACACTAAAATGAAACAAAAACTAAAGTTTTTAATGGTAGAATACTAAAATAAAACAAAAGCTAAAATTTAGGTATGGTTTTAAAAAATCAAAAGTTTAGCCACTAAAACGGACTAAAACTAATAATTTAGGTATTAAACGCATAATTTAGCCATATATTTAATAAGACACTATTATTTTTAAAAATTTATTTTTTATTTCAAAACTTTCTTTATCTTATCGACTATGCATGTCCTATAAACTTCAAAATTGTTTGTTAAAGTTAAAGATCATACGTTAAATTCATGAAGCAATATCTTGAAAAACATTAAAGAAGTATTGACTACAAAAATAATTAAATAAACAATCTTTGGTATTACTATAATTCCAAAAGACCATATGCGACAATCACAACGGTATATAACTAATTAAATAATAACTTTAGCGCTTGCTTTCCTATTTTATGTATGTTGTTGGCCCTTTTTTCTTTCTTTATCTAGCCGCGGCATTATTCTTAATGCTAATTGTCATTATCGGTGTTTTTTTTTTGTTAATAACTTTATTTCTATGACATAATTTTTATAATATACTTTTTATCTATCTTTTGAAATATTTTTATTTTCTTTTTCGATCGTTATCGCTTATTTTTCTTAGTGTTAGATTTAACGTTGTCACAATTGATCAAAATATCGCTCATTTATTATTATGTGGATCTTTCATGTTTTTGAGCATTGAATTAGTTTGAATATACAGCCTGCAATCGTAGATAGTTATCTCATGTTGCTTGACTTTGATTTGCATTTTATCGGTGATCCTTCAATAATTTAAATCTCTTGTTGTGGTTGTTTGTCGTAGCAGTTAGATCTATTCATATCTACTTGTTTTTGAGTTTTTATGGATGAGGTTTTCACCTTTTCCTTGTATGGTAATGATATGATCTTGAGTGACTAAGTTTTTAATAATTTTAGGAGAATATTTCAATTATATGTTTAATTTACCATTTTTATCATAAATTTTTATTGTAATTTTAAAAATATTTTCTATTTTTTTTTATAAAGTTAGTTGTTTTTATTTAAAAAGGTCAAAATGGAATTTAAATTAAAGGGGTTGTCGTAAAAGTGACATCAAAAGGACTCGCCCTTGCCCTAGAAGGTCATCCTTTGAATAGTAAATCACCCATTCTAATTATGGTGTTTGTCATGATATTGTTCGGTGCTTTAATTTGTTGTTAATTTTTATTGTATTTAATGGTATAATATTAAAATTTCCCAATTATTATTTTAACTCTAATTTTTATGAGTGTTTTAATTCTATTGTATTATTTTAAATTAAAATGATCATGATTACATGAAAATTGTTAGTTAATTCATAATACACACTTATTACTAACATAGTTATTATTTTATATATGTTGTATGTGTCATGTCATCACTTTGAACATGTTATACATGCCACGTTAGTACTTTGAACATGTAACATGTCCTATGTAACGCCCCCAGATCCCAGGTTAGGAGTTTTGGGCTAACTCGAGATAGGCCTTGGATTAAATCTCTAGCTTGTAAGAACCTTTGAACAAAAAACAAGTGAAATTGGGCTTGAATTTAGCTCAATAGTGAATAAAAAGGGTGTTTTTAATTTGTAGTCAGAATTGGAGGGATCAAGGAAGTAATTATACCATTGTTAAAAAATAAAGCTGATTTCCATTAAAAATTGGTGATATCACCGTCTGAGAAGCCACTAATTTTCTTTATTTCCTTTGTCTTCTTTCAAGCTTTCATCCCTTATTTTCTTCTTCTTCCTTCAAGTAAGTTAGCTAAAGAAAGGTAACTTGGTGGCCTTATACCCATAGTCAACAATACCAAGGTAAGGAGTGAATTCAACATCTTTAGAGCTTTCAAATGAACCCTCAACTTCACCATTTCACCATGGGAGCCAAGAACGAGTTTTTTGTGGGGTTTAAGAGTTTCCAAGATTTCAGCCCATTTTCAGTAATCTATAGGTTAAGGAAGTGTTCTTATTACCTTCTTAACCGTTTCTTTCAACTAGTAACTCATCCTTTAATGTTTACCTAGTGAAAGAGAATAGAGAAAACTCCAAAAGTTAAAAGGAAGGAGAAACTCACCCTTGGTTGTTTAACATCAAATGTAACCCACTCTTAACTCACATATACCACATGTAGCTCATTTAGATGAGTTTGGTTGGTTGCATGAGTTTGACAATGTTCATGGTAGATTTGGTGTTTTTGTGTTTTCAGTATTGTTAACGGACTCTTTATGACTTATATTAACATACATAACATTTAAACATCAATTGGGGACCTCTTTGGGGGTTTTATGATAGAAAGATAGGATTTTTGTGCTAACAGTGCACTTTGTAGGTTGGGTCTCTATACCAGAAGGTTGGTATCGAGACTATTTTTCATCTGGGAAAAAACCCATGAATTTCTGGGCAGCAGTATCGATACCGAGGCACGGTCTCGAGACTCCTAGGCTTGGTCTCAAAACCAAAATTCATGTGAGCTTTTTTTATTGATACCTTCATCAAGTATCGAAACTAGGTTAGTGGTATCGATACCGAAGGAACAATATTGATACCAACAGACAATTTTGGGATAATAACTCAAATTTTAAGGGAATAAACCCGAGATACCTCAAACACTTCAATATAACATCAAATAAGACTTCAAGTGATAACATAAATGAATAACAAAATAGTAGAAACAATAATCGCTAGGTTTATATAAAGCTAGCCTTGTTTGACGCTCAAGAAACATCCAGGACGCCTGATGTAATACCCCAAAATTTTGGTTAGTAACTAAAATGTAAATTTGAAAGTTTAGTGGCTAAAGTATACAATTGAGGAAATTTTAGGGATTTAAGTGGTAATTTTCCCAAATAGAATTTTTATTCCATAAATGGATAGTTTACTATTGAGAGTGGGGTTTTATTGAAATCAGATTCTAGATTCGAAATTGGTATTAAAAACTAGAAAGTGTTAAAGTCCGATAAAAATTCGATAAATCGAATCGAATAGAAATTTTGAGAAAATTTGAAGGATGATAAATTAAACTTAGAAATATTATTTCCACATTTTAAAATGATGGAAAATAATATGGAGTATTAAATTTGAGAAATAATTTCCATGTTCAATTTGGATCGTTGGATAAAAAATGGCAAGACTAAAATTTTGGAAAAGTTGCACGGGCAAAGTTGTAAAGGGTAGTTTAATTTGTTTATATTTGATTTTATAAAGATGATAAGGGTTATGTTGTTTGGCATGAATGTAATTATCAAGTTTCATCAATGGTAAAATTGTCATTTCTCATTAAATGAATTTTATATTCATTTAAGCTTAAACACATGATAAATTAACATGAAATTAACTAAAATTTCATGAAAACTTGATCATCTTTCTCTTCCATTTTGTGTCCTTCATATCATAGGTAAGAGAATTTTCATTTTTCATTTTAAGCCAAATTATTAGGTTTTTGGATTAAGACGTGAAATAGAAAATTGTTCTATTCGATGAGCTCTAGCATTTGGTACCATTATTGCATGTTAATATTTCTTGAGTTCAAAGATCCCAAATTCTAGGGTTTATGGAATTGATGATGGTTTTTGAGGTTTTTAACGTTGTAGAATCATTTTCAAGCTTGTTTAATGATTAAATAATAGTCAAACCTCCTAGAAATATATTTAGTAGTCTCGACCTAACCCTAAAAATTAAGGGAAGTTGTGATTTGATGAAATTTTATTAGGGCTTTGATTGTAGAGATTTTACAAGGTTGAATAGAGGTTGATTTCATGCTCGAATCAAATCAAAACCAAGTGAAATCATGGAACCTAGACTTGTACTATTCGGCCTTGGCTTTTGAGGTTGATAAAAATTATGGAAAATTATGTAGGGGCTGGAAATGATGTAGGAATAATGTGGGAGGAGCCATGCTCTTGACTCTTTTTTGTTTAATTATATATTTATTTATTAGTTTTAAAATTAATTATTGCTCTCTCTATATTTTTTTATTCGATTGTATTTTAGATTCCTATTAGATTCAAATTAGTTAAACTGATCCTTAGCAGTCTATTTTCTTTATTTTAAATATCTATTAGGTCCCTATCACTTTTAAAATAAAATAACTTAAATTCTAATCTCCATTTTCTGATTTAAATACTATTTCGGTCCTTATGAGTTTTAAAACCAAACAATTTAACCCCTAATATTTTATCCTAACCCGTACCTAATTAACATCCTAAATAACCAAATTCATATCCCCCCTCGACTTATAAAGTTACAACAACAGAAAATTGTTATTATTGGAGGCAACACTTTACATACACTAAATGACCTCTAAAATTGCTCTAAAATTGTTCTTTCTTGATGATCCAGATTCGAACAACAATATCCTTAGTATATGTATATATTATCAATTATTAAGAATTTTTTTGAAAATTATTATCTTATAATAATATTGTACTATTAAAAAATATCATAATTGATAATCACATTAAAAAATATCATAATTGATAATCACATTATTATAGGAGGCAACACTTGAGCTAGCACATTTGGCCGGTTGATCAAGATACTCATCTTTATTTCTTATATTTGTGGGTAAACTACACATTTAATATCTAAACTATCAGTTTTGACACATTTTAGTACCTAAACATTCAATTTTTTCAAAATCGTACCTAATATTTAATTTTTGTTTCATTTTAGTACCACATTGTTAAAAATTTAGTGCGTTTAGTACCTATACTATCAATTTTGGTCCGTTTTAGTACCTAAACTTTCAAAAGAAAAATATTCAAAACTTAACGTTAAATTTTGAAAAGATGTACTAAAATGAAATAAAAACTAAAATTTAGGTATAATTTTGAAAAAAATTGAAAGTTTAGGTACTAAAACTGATAGTTTAGTTACTAAACACGTAATTTACCCTATATTCTTTTTCGTCATGGATTTTAAGCCCACTACTCTCTTCCTTCCCCTAGAATTAGAATTAGATTTAGAATTAAAAAAAATTAACACTTTACATATTTGGAATATGAATTACACAAGGTAACAATAAGTGAGTTAAAAACAAAAGGGTTTTGGTTAGGTTGGAAAACTGTAGGAGCTGGAAACAAGCTGGGTGGTGGATGGATGATTGACGATGAGTAGGGTAATATAATAAATAGTAAGATGATAATTGTTCATTGTTGTGTGGCATTTATGGAGCTCGCTTATTGCATGTGATTTTCAAAGTCTTGGCTGGTTGTGTCCACGTTCCTTGCATGAATCTGCATTTATTACATCTCCGATTCTTTTGATTTGGGGGGCTTAATTATATGATTCCTGTGCTTTGTTTTTCCCATCCTGCTCTTGTTGCACAGACATTGGCTTCACTTTTGTAGGGGAAGGAATAAACATGTCATACGTTAATTGTTTTTTTTAATTAATGTATATCGAATGCGAGAACAGAATCTTATAATACTTAAATAAAGGTTATAGTCCACGAACGATGTCATGTCAGTAAAAATATTTTTAAATTTATTATATAATTAAATACTTTTTATTAAATTTATAACAACTAATCAAATAATAACACATGTCATAATTAAATAACGTTTTAAAACCAGTGAATGAAGGGGCAGATGGAGTTGATCCTTTGCTTCAAGGGTAGAGAAAGCCTCAAGCGTGGAAACTGGAAAGCCTCAATCCTAACCGATAGGCAAACTTAACCGATTGGTATAATTTGATCAAAATATATATTTATATCATATTATGGTCGTAATTAATTATATATACACTTATAAAAATATATTAATATAAATTTAAATTTATATCATCAATATTAAATTAAATAATTTTAATTTATTTAAATAATATTATTTGTTCTATGTTTAAATATTTTTGAGTCTTGCCGTGTAAGTACACTAAATTAAATAAAATTTATTTTTTAATTATTTGAAATATTTTAATTTATTTAGTAAATTAAAATTATTTATTTTAATGGTAATATTTTAAATATAAGTATAAATACAAATTAATATATTTTTATAAATATATATAAATAACTAAATATAAATTAATATATATATATATATAATTAATTAATTTACTATAACATTATAATCTAAATATAGTTTTTGATTATGTTATGTCAAATGATTTAGTTGGCCCAGTGGTTAAGCTTGAGACTTAAGTCCTGGGATTGATTCTTATTTCCACCATTCTTTGGATTTAAATCATTTTTATATTAGGGTCAAAGTATTCAAAAGAAAATGATAGGGGTCAAAATAACACTACTGTCAAATGTTAATGTTATTTTTCATCATTATACAAAAATATAAAAAAACAAGGGTGAACTATAAATTTCATTATTCGACTTTAATCTTACTTTTTTTGTTATTAAATTTTAAAAGTTTTCAATTTGACCACTTAAGTTTGATATTACTCATATTTTGGTCACTCTGTCACTAAATCACAAATAATGTGATGACATGATAATTACACTAAAACATCATTTGGATCCCTAGAAAAAACCAAACTTGCACCAAAATGACGTTGTTTTGGATCCATATATAAATTATTTTTTCTTTTCATCTTTTCTTCTACCTGAACCAACTTATATTTCAACCATCGCTTGTTAAAGTTAGTTGTTGTTCCAATCATTTTATGTCATCAACACCCATGGGCGATAGTCTTGAAATTCATCACCAAACTCATTTCTTCCTCCTGAACCAGAATCAGATGTCTCTTTAACAAGAAAATACCATAAACTCCATAGATCTAAAGTTAAATGTTTCGATTTTTTATTATTTGATCTTCGTCACCTATCACTAAATAAAGCCAAAATAAAGATATATTGCTCCTTATCTAAAAAGGAGTCTTTTAATCGTTTGGGTCTTCAAGTGGAGACTTTGTTTACTAGAGATCCACCAAAGTTAAATGTGAACTTCTTCTTTTTAATTTTTCATTTTTTTTTGTCATTTTTCTGATTTAGACGAATAAAATTGAGATTTTTAAGTGTGTTACTAATATGAATCATAAAAGTACTTGTTTCAAGAATGAAATTGATAGATTCTGCGAGATACCAATCCATTTGCTATTAGATAAGGAACCTTGGGGCTCCATTGGCAACTCCCGAATTGCTCGCAAAAGAGATAACGAACCTTCATCTTAAACATGTTTATAGCCCTGGATTGCAGCAAGAAGTTGCCTATTTCGATACCCAATCGGCCAAGCGAGTCGGAAGCCATCCCAAATGCTCCAAAGCTACCTTAATGACCAATTCCTCACGCTGCAAAACTGTTGAATCCACATCTTGCCCATGGTTCACTAAAGGGCCCAAATTATGAAACCCCGTATCACCCAAGCACCACTGGCCCTATTTCCAATATTCCACATAATGCCCTCTCAAACCATCGGCCAGACATTTACACACTCCTTTACACAGCCTCCATCATTTAGAGTTTTTTTTGGGTACCTTTTTCGGGGTTTTTTTCATAAACAATATTTTGTTATAATTCTTCTGTCTATCCAAATTTTCGAAATGACTTCTTAACTGATTGAAGCTTCGATAATCATATCTATTTACTTCAGTATACGGATAGGCATCATAACTCTAAACATGATATCAATCCTAAGTATTAATATATAAACCATCGTGCATGACTAGAGAAGATGCTTAACTTTTTTTCTTTTTCTTTCTATTAGTCTCTCTTTATACTGTATATTATCTTTTTAATTCACTGAAAACTGTCACTACAACAATTTTTCTATCAAGATTTTCAACTCCAACGGAAACAACCCCATTATCATCTTCAAGCACCCTAACACGATTTAAGCAACCAAAATCATAGTTGAAATGCTAATTCAACCCTTCGCACGCTAAATTATATATATTTTATTAAGTTGTTCTTTAAAATATTTTTTTTAAATTTAATTTCGTTATTATTTCATTCTAAATAGTTATCATCGGTCAGAAGAGAAAAAAAACTTTAATGTAACATGTTACGACACTTCTAGTTAAAAATATATATTTCACTTGAATTTATTGAGTGATCTTAGTAGTTAAAGGAGTTTTATTATCCTTTAAAATTTTAAGTTCAAACAATTACGTCGTCTATAGAATGCATGTGCGTTGTCAAAGATTAAAAAAATTATGAATAGATGTTACTATATATATATATAACTTCAATAAGAAGGGCAAATTATTTATAATATTTTATTTTATTTTAATATAATAAATATATAATATACGCTATTTAGGTCTCTTAAGTTTTTTGTCAGTTCAATCCTAAGTTTATTTTATTTTATTTTAAATTGACTCGTACTTATTTTTGAAGTTTGTAATTTAATCGAATATATATTATTGTTGTTAATATTATTTTATTTAATTAATCTATATTTTATTTACATTTCCTAAGTGAATGGTTTTAATATTATTTATATTAAAAATGTGAAAATGATAGCAACGTCACCACACAACCATCCCTCCAAGCAAAACCAAGTCCACCACAGGTTCCAATAGAGTCCACATCAATTCTATTTCTAAAACCACATTTACGTCTTACTCTTTCCATCCTACAATTCGATAGTTTCGTCTTTATCAAAAAAACCACCGAGGGGTTAACGTCTCTCAGTCTGTCCTGGAGACGACCAACTGCCCGAGGCCTCCCCAAGCCCCAGATATTCTAGCTTAAGAGCCTCATTGAGTCCGGCTGCCTGATTTGACAGGCCTGTTGATAAATCTATGGTAACTCCAGTAAATGATGTCATTGCAATCCTTCCCCACCAACCGGAGCATGTCGCAAGGGAATATTATCCCTGTTATTTTTATCCGAACAAGTCGAATTTACCAGGGTGCTTATTTGTCACTTCGATGTATCCTTTTTCTTCAGAGGGTCTTCTTCTTCAACTATCGTCGCCACAACATCCAAATCCGTAGATCTAGTTTGCCCAACGCCATATCTAATGAATGTATTTTCCACCCACTCCCTTGTTTGTCAACCCTGATCACCCGCCTCAGCCCTCTGAACAGTACTCTGAGAATCGCTTGGATTGACGGCTTCAGTAGACATATTGTCCTCTATCAGCCAAGGGCAAGAGACAATACCCTTTCTCATCGGAGGAGCCCTGATAGATAGATCCCACTGGGCAACTAACTTGTTTTTTTCCTTCAAAATCCTTATTTCACCATGTCCCAGTTTTCCACAAAAGAAGCAGAATAACTGGAGTTTCTCATACTGAAATGTCGTATTTGTGAGGTTCTATTCAGTAAAGCCAATTTCTTTTTACGCTTCAGGGGTTTTCGAACGTCCACACCAACTCGGATCCTCATACTCCCTTTGTAGCCTAGGTTCACAGCAGTTGCATCATAATCTAAAAAGATCTAACAAAGTTGCCAAACTGCTTTGCTATTGTTCTGAGATGTACCCCACCGGTAGATCATTCACCAGCATACCGTATTTAGTTCTACCTTCATCGGGTTTTCCTCTCTTCGAAGACTATGTATGGTCAATACATTATACATGAGAGTTGAAATACCACGGTCCTTCCAGATCAATCCTATCCACATCCACCTCGTGATATAGCCGAAAAAGATACCTCCCATCCCCCAACTCTGTAATGGTAATCCCCCTATGGGACGCCACACAGTAGCCAAGGTGACCTTTATCACCTGAAAATTGATTATCGTAGCAGCAAGAAATCGCCCAATCAAACAGTGCTCAAAAGATATCTCCCGAGGAGCTGTTGAGTTGTCCAAGACCATAACTTCATCTTCCTCCTCATCTATATTGAGAGCCTCCAATTCGCGTTCAAGATCACCCATAGCTCCTTACGCTCAAAGAACACAACAGCCAAGGAAAAAGAGAAAAAAACTAGCAAGAACTAGCAAAAACTAGAGGAAGCTGAGAAAAACCCTAATACATAGGGTATTACTTAAGATTAGATATAATTGAATGTTTTTTTAACATTTAACAATATTTAATTAAAAAATAAAAAACTATTATAATAGCATAAAAAATTTTTCTTTACATTAATTATATATATATATGAGAGCACATCATGTGGCATTCTTTACGTCTTTATATTACAAGTTTTTGCTTTTTAACCTTGAATCTTGACATTGTAGGTAAAGTAAACTAATCGTTTTTATAACATGTCTATGAGGTATTCAATTTGAATTAATCAATCAATTGATTAGTATTAGTGGTTATATCAAAAAATAAAAATAAAAATAAAAATTTAATATTTTTCATAACACGACAAATATCAAATAGTTCTCTTTGATTACCTGTCACTTTTTTTTTAAAGGGAAGTTTAGTGTTGTATTTTAAGATATACAAACAAAACGAAATACTATCATGGACCTAAAAATCTTCTCTAAACCTAAGTGAAGGGAAAAAAATGCGCCATAGGAGTATGGAAAATGTTAACTTCTATAAACCAAATCAAACAGTCCAAGCTAACATAATACCACTAAAGTAAACAACATCACCAAAGTGAGAATAAAGCTCCACGAATGATTAACCCAACACTATTAAAGCTACTACCCCCAAGACATGGAAAGTCAATGCCAACGCTTCACTTACTATTCGAGAGGAGCCTTCAACCAAATGCATGATTAAAACATGACTAAATAAAGGATCAACTTCAGAACACATATTCCACACAATGAACTAAAATCGAAACATCATCGATCAACATCACAAAGAAGCACCAAACCATCAGAGCAGACAACAAGAGAAGGCAAAATAAGAAGAACCAAACCAGAACACACCTGCACCCATACTGTCGAAACACAACTCCGAAACAAAAAAATCTACTCTAACCCATTTACACCAAGCATGAAGCACAATCAGACACAAAAGGCTAGCTCGACAAGCAACTGGACCAAGAAGCAGAATTACCAGCTTATAGCTATCGTGCTTAAACATCTGAAATTATCAATCATCGAAGGACATGAGTTTGGCCATAAGCTTTTAGCCCAAAACCCAATTCTAATCATAGTCGAGATATATAACTGTTCTTCACAACAAACTTTATGATTAAATAAAACCTCATTTCTAAAGAACTAAATAGACCAAATAATCCCAGAAAAAGCCAAGTGCCAAATTTGATTACTCAGGATATTAAACGGTTAGTAAATCTCTAATATTACCTGGGCAAGTGAAGTAACAACATCAGTACGAAACCCATCTTTGCCATAATCTCTAAGAAACCATGCAATCGCAAAACATATGATTAATCGACTCAGGTTTCTTGTGACACAACACGCACAGGATGGAATCCGGACCGACCACTCCCCTTTTAGCTAATTCAACAGAAGTAGGGACTCTTTGCAGGACGGTTCTCCAAATAAAGGCCTCGACCTTTAATGGAGCTAGATTACCTGTCACTTTAAAACACAATAAATTAATATTTTTAGGGTGAAGTACATAAACAATTTCTCGATTATAGAACGTTGTTTTGTTGAGTCTCCGACTATTAAAGTTTTTAAAATGGTCATTCGACTAGTGGGTGTTACTTTGTAAAGTCCATTAACTATTAAAAGTTATAAAATGTCACTCAACTATTCATATGTCCTAAACTCTTATTTTTTCGTTAAAAAATAATGATCGTCTGAGCTGAGCGTTAACCTGTTGGTTGGGATATGATAGCCGTTTGAGATTTTAATATTAGATTTGAACATATCTTCAGTCAACAAGTTAACATCCAACTCAGAATGTCATATTTTTTAACGAAAAATGATAAGTTTAGAACATATGAATAGTTGAGTTACTATTTTTGTAGCTTTTAATAGTCGAAGGAGGGTTCAACAAAGCAATACCCTATAATCGAGAGACTATTTTGTAACTTTTAATAGTCGATAACTCAAATATACTTTACTCTATTTTTTAATGTACCGATATTCATTTTACAATGCTCATAGTTTCCAATAGTCAATTATTTTCATATTTACCGCTCTAAGTATTGATATTGTATTTTTTTAAAGTTATTAAGAGTCACCATTTTTATTAAATAAATAAAGAAAAAATAAAATAAAAACTTAATTTACAAAACAATAACCTACAAAATTTAAAGTAAACTAATCGGTCAATTACTTGGTATAATGGACTGAGGCACTATATCTCTCAAGTATAGTTATAGATTCAAATCCTGGTGTTATAAATACAATAAATTAGGTTGAGAGGGTCACCCTAATAATATATAGCTAATTTAATATCCGATCTGGATTAATTAATTAATAGATTAGATATTGAGTGACTATATCAATTGAACCAAAATAAGTTTTTTATGCAATTTTTTTAATAAAAATGTACTGGATATTATTAAAATAACAATTTTCTTCTATTTGTAACCTTTTAAAATGTAATGCAAGTGGCAAGATTTCATTACAATTATATCAGAATAATTCTTCCGATGACTATGCTTTATGTATGTGCGTACCCAAATTCAAGCAAGCTTAATTTCTATTCAGTTTATCGTTTCAGGGCAAATGGGTGGAAGAAACCATCCGGTGATAGTTGGGAAATAAACAAGTAATTTCCTTATAACTAGATTAGTGAGAATACGAAATAAAAGCGGAAAAATAATACCCGAAATTGATAACGGAGTTCAACCAGTTATGCCTACGTCTCCGGACTACAACAGATCTTTTACTAAAGAGAAAATTTACATGTGTTTATAAAACACTCACAACTCACAAGAAAGTTCTCTAGTATTGGGAGAAAGAAATGATTTGGAAAGATTTTGAAACTAAATGGGTAAGGGTATTTATAGTTGAAGCTTAAGGACTAATCTTGAAAATACCATAAAGTGTTGGGACTAAAGTGCAATTTTCCCAAGCTAAAAAATCAACAAAATTAAATTCACCGAATTCGATACCTAATCCACCGAATTCAGTGCCCCCTTAGCACCCCTTAATTGACTTATTCGGTGGCCCCCTTAGCCCTCATTAATTGACTTTCAACAATCTCACACTTAAAGACTGATTTTAATCTGTCTTCACACCTCGATCAATGCAACAACATTTCTAGTCTCGTTACTCTAGCATGTCAACTAAAGCTGAACACAACTTCAGTTTGTCCGTAGTCACTGTCTTTGTTAACATGTTTGCCGGATTTTAAGCTCCACTAATCTTTTCAAGTTTCAAAATCCCATCTTCCAGAAAAGACCGGATAAAATGATATCGCAATTATATGTGCTTCGTCCTGGAATGAAAAGACGGATTATTCGCTAGATGGATGTCACTTTGACTGTCGCAATACAAGACATTGCTTTTTTGTTTCTTGCCTAACTCTTCCAAGAAACTTTGGAGTCAAACCATCTCTTTGCTGGCTTCCGTAACAACGGCATATTCCGCTTCAGTTGTGGAGAGAGCAACTATCTTCTGTAGTGCTTCTTCTGATGTCAACATTTCTGGCTAAGTCAGCATTTACATAGCCTGTCAGTATCGTATCTTCACCTTTGAAACAAAATGCTTTGTTTGTAGTACCCTACAGATATCTGATGATCCATTTTACTGCTTCCCAGTGTATCTTGCCCGGATTATTCATGTATCTGCTAACAGCTCCCACTGCATGAATAATATCTGGTCTAGTACAAACCATGACATACATCAGACTTCCAATTGCTGAGGCATACGTCACCTTTACCATGTGTGCACGTTCTTCTTCCGTCTTTGGTGACTTTTCTTTGGAGAGTATAAAATGAACACTTAAAGGTGTACTTACTGGTTTAGCATCTTGCATGTTGAACTTGGAGAGTACTTTGTTGATGTACTCAACCTGTGATAACATCAAAGTCCCCGACTTTGTGTCTCTTTTAATCCTCATCCCAAGAATTTGCTTTGCAGCTCTTAGATCTTTCATTGCAAACTGCTTCGACAATTTTTGCTTCAAGTTTATAATCTCTTGAATGTTTGAGCCTGCAACGAGAATGTCATCAACATACAATAATAAAATAATGAAGTTGTTGGCGAACTTCTTGATGTAGCAACAATGATTTGTTTGGTATCTGGTAAAACCATTGCTACCCATAAAGCTATCGAACTTCTTGTACCACTATCTTGGATCTTGTTTTAAACCATACAAGCTATTCCTCAACCTGTATATCATGTTTTTCTTGTCTGCCTTTATGAAGCCTTCTAACTTCCTCATATAGATTTCTTCCTCCAAATCACCATTGAAGGAAAACTGTCTTTACATCTAATTGCTCAAGATGTAGATTCTCTGCAGCTACAAATTTTCAACATCAGTCTGATTGTAGACAACTTTACGACTAGAGAGAAAATTTCATTGTAGTCAATACCTTCTTTTTGCTAAAAACCTTTGACATCCAATTTTGCTTTGTAGAGTTTGCTCCCATCATGCTCTTCTTTGATCCTGTAAACCCACTTGTTATGGAGCGTTTTCTTGTCTGGTGGTAATTAAGCTAATTCTCACTTCTGATTTGACATAAACGAGTCCATCTCATCTTTCATAGAAGACTCCCACTTGACTGAATCCTCCACCTGCATTGCTTCACCATAGCACTCTGGTTCAACATTGCCAGTCAGCAACAATAAGTATTACAAAGAAGACGAATAACGCTGGGTTAGTTTAGGAATTATGGAGGAGCGTGCCAGTTCTGGTGTGCCTGGTTCTTCTTGAACTTCTTCAAGACTGATTTGAACATCATTTTCATAAATCTCCTCAAACTCATCAAATTTCTTTGTTTCAGCTTCGGTATTGGAGCTACTTGATTATATGGTTAACTTGTCTTTATACATCACATTCTCATTGAAAACGACATCTCTGCTTCTGATGATCTTTCGATTTTTGTAGTCCCAAAACTGGTAACCGAACTCATCACCACCATAACCAACATAGACACATTTTTTGGACTTAGCATCAAGTTTACTTCTTTCAGTAGAATTTATGTGTACATAAAAATACAACCAAACACTCTTAAGTGTGAAAGGTTTATTTCTTTCTTGCTCCAAAATTCCTCTGGTATTCCACCATCCAAGGGAACTGAGGGCCCATGGTTAATCAGGTAAGCTGCAATGTTGATAGCTTCAGCCCATAGCAATTTGGGCAATCCGGCATGTATCCTTATGCTACTGGCACGTTTATTCAGAGTTCTGTTCATGCGCTCTGCTACGACATTCTACTGTGGTGTCATGGGAACTGTTGTTTCCATCTTGATCTCATTGTTTGAGCAGAAAGCTCTGAATCTACTATTTCTGTACTCTCCTCCATTATCAGACCTCAACCGCTTGACTTTCAAACCAATCTCATTTTCCACCATGGCCTTCCATTTTCTGAAGATATCAAAGACTTCTGATTTCTTCTTTAGAAAATAAACCCACACCTTCCTTGTAGAATCATCAATGAAGGTGACATAATATAGTGGGCCTGCAAGAAATGAAACTGGAGATGGTCCCCATACATCAGTATGAACCAACTCTAACTTCTCAGCCTTCGGTGTCTTGCCAATTTTTGCAAAATTGACTTTCTTTTGTTTGCTAAAGATGCAATCCTCACATAGTCCGACATCTATATTCTTTATATCCGGCAGCTTCCCTTTTGACAAAAGTGTCTTCATCTCTTTCTCGCTCATATGGTCAAGCCTTTGGTGCCATAGGTTTGATTTTCCATCAGCATCTGCTACTGCAATGATATTCTCTAAGTTTGAGGTTATATAGAGAGTACCAGTCTTCTTACCACAACCAATGACGAGTGCTCCTTTGGTAATCTTCCATTCACAGTCTGAAAAGGTTGTATTATATCATTCTCCATGAAGCTATCCAACAAAAATCAAATTCCTTTTGAGGTCATAAATATGTCTCACTCCTTTCAGCTTCCAGGTGGTCTGGTTTGGTAACTTTAATCGAATGTCTCCTTTTTCGACGATCTTCAAGGTTTCATCATACGCTAGATGAACCTTCCCAAAATCACCACTGACATAGTTCTCCATGATTTCTTGGCATGGGGTGGAGTGGAAAGATGCCCTTGAATCCAAGATCCATGATTCAATCGGATTGTTGACGCTTAGAATCATGGCATCACCTATCTCCTTTGTCATGTTGACAGATTCCTGTGCGCTGGTATATTTCTTCGGTGCTCGACAATCTCTTTTAAAGTGACCCTTCTTGCCACAATTATAACAATTAAAATATTTCTTTCCCGTTCTAGATTTCGATCTGCCACGATTTGAATTTCTTTTTGAAGTTCTCCCTCTAGACTCCGTGTGCAAGGCTGAGGGGCTTGATGCTTCACCCAATTCTCTCTCCGTCGAATTTCTTCACTCAATACCAGATCCCGAACATCGTCAAATTTCAATTTATTGTTTCCCGACAAGCTGCTGACTGCTGTAACAATAACATTTCAACTGTCTGGTAGAGATGATAAGAGAATTAAAGCTCGAACTTCATCATCGAATTCAATTTCCACGAAACTCAATTGGGTTGTGATTGTGTTGAGTTCATTTAGGTATTGAGCCGCTGATGCCCCTTCCGCCATCCACAAATTAAATAATCGCCTCATCAAGTGAACTTTGTTTGGGGTCGATGGCTTCTCATACATATTGGAGAGAGCTGACATATGACTCGTCGTGGTCTTTTCCTTTGCTATGTTGAAAGCAACATTGCGGGATAACGTCCGTCGGATAACTCCGATGGCTTGTCTGTTGAGAATAGCTCAGTCTTCATTCTTCATGCCCTCTGGTTGTTTTCCTGAGAGAGGTTGATATAGATTTTTCTGGTACAGAAAATCTTTAATCTGCATCTTCCAAAAGCCAAAGTCCGCACCATCGAACTTCTCAATTTTAACATTCCCTTCGTTTGCAGCCATCGCTCCCACTCGAATCTGGCTTCTTTTGGATCGTTTCTGACAATTCTTGCGAACCACCGTGTATTAGAACACCTCCGTCGACAAATTTGTATCGCCGACCAAATTTTACTATTCACTATTCACGTGAATAGTAACCTTACAGAAAACCGACAAAATTAATCACCAAAAGCTCTTGATACCAGTTGTTGGGAAATAAACGAGTAATTTCCCTATAACCATATTAGTGAGAACACGAAATAAAAGCGGAAAAATAATACCCGAAATTGATAACGGAGTTCAGCCAATTATGTCTACGTCTTCGGACTGCTGCAGATCTTTTACTAAAGAGCAAATTTACAGGTGTTTACAAAACACTTACAACTCACAAGAAATCTCTCTAGTATTGGGAGAAATAAATGATTTGGGATGATTTTGAAGCTAAATGAATAATGGTATTTATAGTTGAAACTTAAGAACTAATCTTGAAAATACCCTAAAATACATAGACTAAATTATAATTTTCTTAAATAAAAAAATCAATAAAATTAAATACACCGAATTTGATACCCTCATTAATTGACTTTCAACAGTGATGGTGTTGGAGAACTTCACCACCAATACCAATCAGTGATGCCAAGCGTCGTAGAACATTAAAATGGCTGAAGCAGCTGGAGCGTAACAGGTTGTGCTTAAACTTAGTCCAACTAAAGGATCACATAATTTTATGTTAGCAGGTAAATTTGTTAAATTCTAAAGAATAACGATAGATTATCAATAAAAAAATTTAAAAATATATAAATAGTATATGATAGTCTAATCCACGTTCAACGATCGATGCTATGAGCCTATGACATCACCGCTTCTTCCATTTACTTCAGAATTAACCCACAAAGACGACTACCGCGAGAATTGGTTGATCTGTTTGTCATTGTTGGTGCTGAAAAATTTAAATTCGAACCAGTTTGGTGTTTCTTGAAACCCATTACAAGTAGAGTTTCCACTTTTCTTTTAAGTTTAGTTTCCTGCAAAAAGGAGGAATGCATGTGTACTAGTTTCAAGCATCGAGCTGATCTCAGCAATCTGTAATCATGAGCTGACACTCATCAGCATTCTACTGTTTATGGTGCAAGTGATCCCATAATATACCCCATTTGCTTGGAGTGCAAACAACAAGTACGTGGATGCACAATTTTTAGGGGTGAATTTGAATTCATAAAATTTTAGGAAGAGAAATTTGAATTTATAAAATTTTAAGGGATATAAGATAAATTTTTAATAGAAAATATATAAAAAATTTAAAATATATGATGATTTTAGACTTTTAGGAGTGATCGTTCTCACCCGCCCCTCTCCATATCTAGATCTATCCCTATATATAAACACCCGTGGTGTTTTCACAAACTAAACGAATTCGATTTCAAAGATTTTATTTTTCTTAAATAATTCAAATAAATAATTTTGATTTTGAAAAATTAAAAACAAATTTAATCATTTAAATCACCCAACATATCAATTGAGCATGATGGGCTACCTATCTCAGCGTTTATGATCTCTTTAATCACCCAACATATCAACTTGATAGTGAGATCTGCTCGACCTTTAAAGGGAAAGAGAAAAAATAACGTTTTAAAGAATCTGAATTGAGTTTATATAATTAATTTTAAGATGTTAGGTTAAGTTTGTTTTATGTGATTCATTTTAGGAAAAAAAAAAACGTTTTTCTTATTTTTTGGAATTTGATTTATATAAAATATGTTGATTAATATAATTTAATTACTTAGTGAACACCTTTTTTATATTTTATAAAGCGTTTTAACGGTAGATTATCAAAACATAACAAAAAATTAAATTTAATTATGACTTAAAAAAAGTTGAATGATCAAAATAAAACCACAAAAATAATTAAGTGATTAAATATATAATTTATTTTTATTTTTAAAATAAAATTAACAAATTAAAACAAATAAAATAACGATTTAAACTTCGAGAGCCATAATATAACAATAAATAAATGTCAATGTTACACTTCTGTTCTTTCTACTTATCCACTGTAACATATAGTTTACTTGAAATTAAGTCAGTTTCAAAGATTGAGTGTTTAATAAGAATATTTTATAAATCATCATTACATTTGCAGAAAAGTTATGATAATAATATTTTATAAATCATCATTACATTTGTAGAATATTTCAGGGGGGGAAGTATTAATTATGATAATAATCATCAAATATCCCTATGATATTTAGAAATTTTAAAAAATAAATATTTATGTTAAATAATAATAAAATAATTGACATGATTTTTATATAAATTATAAATAAGCGAAATGAGTGGTTAGTAATATTATTATTGATGATACAGCCAATGGAATAATTAGCAGAGAGATATAAGGGAAGAATAAAACCTACTCTCACTCCTCCTTTTGTTAGCTTCTAAGCATGTTTTCATGATTGAGAGTGGGGTAGATCTAAATCATCATTTCCCCCTAATTAATCAATTTAGCTGAACACTTTTCAAACCATGAATCCAAAAGAATGAGTTATATATGCTGTAAGTCCCTATATTCTTTGTGCATTAACAAATTGGTCCTTTTGCTTTTATTCTCAGGAATTTATTATTCTATCTTGTGGATTTTAAAAATAAAATTTAATCAATAATACCATTAAAATCCCGGGTTTTTTTTACCGAAATATCATTATGACAAGTAATAATTACTTGTCAGGCACCCTTTATCCAAATTTCACCGATCTAGCACTTTTTCTGACCATCCAAGCCTTATCCGAGCTGGCGCCACGTAAGGACGGGCGCGTATCGCCATTCGCGCCTTTCTGGGGTTTCTGAAACACGTCTTCCATTAATAGCTCAATCGTTCACATCTCCCACATTATTACCCCATCCGGCTAAATCCCCTCTTTTCTTCAGTCAAACACACAACAAATACAAATATCCAAACCCTCTCAAAGCTTAAAACCACTCAAAATCTAGCAAAGCTCAAATTCTATTACGAAGGTAAAATATTTTATTGTGTTATAATAAATTATTATTTTATTAAATTTTATTATATTATCTTTTTATTAATTTTTGTAATTATAAAATGGAAGGCGATTTACTATGTTTAGATGAACAATATATCTCGAGGCATTTTGCTAATACGGTAAGAATTTTAAATTCTATTTTAATTTAAATTATTGTTAATATTTTATTTATTTAATTTAAAATTCTATTTTAATTTTAATTATTGTCCAGATCCCTTCATTTTTCTCGGTTCCTTTCTGTCGAAACGATTTTTAACGGGAGCGGGATTTTTGAAAACCGCATCATCTTTAATTATTCTCTTTTCAATTGAATTTTTAATTAAAACAATGCGATATTTAGAAAACCTCTCGTTTCGAAAATTTGGAAATTCCTTTAAGATAAAAACATATGGTTCGAGGAGTCGCCACCAATCTTTGATTAGGATGTGATTGGGCACCCAACCAGGCAAACCCCGCCGTTCTCCCCTGGTTCTCTCTACTTCTGTTTCACAACCCTGAAAGCCACCAAGGCTTCCACAGCCTCCACCGTTCAACGGCTCCGATGAGGAGCCACACAAACCTCAATGACTCTAAACAAACATCTACCTAAAACCTGACCCTAGCACGAGACTCAACCCCTCGAAACCCGTTGTTAAACCATGCGAACCCGAGCCTTACCCCTAATTCATTTTTATTAAAACACGCAACCACCACGGGTTTCATCCCTCGAAGGCTCCGATGAGGAGACAAGGCCATAAAATAAAGCTCATTTTCCCCTTCTAAGGACCATATCCTTACAACCAAAACCCAAACCCCACCGAGACCCTAGAACCCGAGGCTTAAAACGACATGCATGACTCAAAATCAACGGGAGACAAAAGTTTTACCTTCTCACAGACGGGTATGGGTTTCTAGTGAAGAAAGCTACTAGATCGGGAGAGTAAGTTTCTTTTGCTTTTCCCTTTTTTTTCTGGCTGTTGACGAATGATCTGGGTATTTTTTCTTTTTGGTTGCGTTGATGGCTAAAATGGTTGGTTTATCTTTTTGTTATTTTTGGTTTCGTATCTGATTCGTAATGGTTAACTCTCGGGTTCTCTCGCTGATTGTTGATTGATGATGGTTTTTTGTTTGTTTTTGGTTCTTCCCCCCTTGCTGATGACTGTGAGAGATCCCCTTTTGTTGATGAATACTCTCTCGTTATCGATGATGGTTGATGTCCCCCCCTCTGGTAATCACTGACTGTTGATAAATGATCACCTCCATTCACTTTCCCCATGTAGGAAAATGGAGACCCATCCTCCTCTGTTTCCCTCCAGACTGTTGCAGATTATGGGTGTTGGATACGTGGGGCCGAGCTCGGTTGGTGCACTCGTGGGTGTTATCAGGTGTGGTGCTCCACGCCAAGGCTGGGGTGATCCACGTGAGAAGCATAGGCCAGCATTGGCTGCTGGAGTGCTGTCTCGGTGCTCGGGAGTGGCGCGCACTGTCACGGGTTCCTCTGGTGGATCCTGCAGCTGGCTCAGGGATTGCTGGGAGTTGGGAACCGTTGGATCTTGAATCCAGATCCAACGGCCTTCAATGATGCGGCGCTGGAGGCTGTGACAGGGAACCCTAACGGGTTTAGGTTTTCCAGAGTTGGACCCATAACAACCGGGCTGTTGTGTTTTTTCATTGGTTCAAGCCTGTTTGGTTCGGCCTGTAACAAAAATAGAAATATTTAGTGCATATTTTATATATTTAATTATTTAACTATTTAATTACTTATCCGCATATATATATATATATATTAATAACTACATAATACCAAACTTATAATAATAACCAAAATAACAATAATAAAACCCGAATTAAACTCAAATAATCCCGGACAAATCGAGCATCTACAGCTGCCCCTCTTTGCTCATTGTCGTATAACGAGAATAGAGTAAAGATCAAAAGATGATCAAGTTTGTCTGATTATAAGAACTTTGATAGACTCATCCGCTCCACTCTTCCTCTAGGGTGAGTGAGACTTGAAAAAAATCTTCTGGAAATGGGTTCGCTCCCTCTTTCTCCAGGAGAATAGAACTCGAACATCTTCAAAAACCGCGTCAGTTCTCTAGTCCTTCAGAGAGTATAAGACTCGAACAATCTTTAACAATCGCATCTGCCCCCTATTTCTTCAGAGAGTATAAGACTCGAACAATCTTCACTGATCGCGTCTGCCCCCTATTTCTTCAGAGAGTATAAGACTCGAACAATCTTCATCGATCGCGTCTACCCCCTATTTCTTCAGAGAGTATAAGACTCGAACAATCTTCAACGATCGCGTCCGTCCCCTATTTCTTCAGAGAGTATAAAACCCGAACAATCTTCAACAATCGTGTCTGCCCCCCTATTTCTTCAGAGAGTATAAGACTCGAACAATCTTCAACAATCGCGTCTGCCCCCTATTTCTTCAGAGAGTATAAGACTCGAACAATCTTCAACGATCGCGTCTGCCCCCTATTTCTTCAGAGAGTATAAGACTCGAACAATCTTCAACGATCGCGTCTGCCCCCTATTTCTTCAAAGAGTATAAGACCCACAATCTTCATCAATCGCGTCTGCCCCCCATTTCTTCAGAGAGTATCAGACTCGAACAATCTTCAGCAATCGCATCTGCCCCCTATTTCTTCAGAGAGTATAAGACTCGAACAATCTTCAACGATCGCGTCTGCCCCCTATTTCTTCAGAGAATATAAGACTCGAACAATCTTCAATGATCGCGTCTGCCCCCTATTTCTTCAGAGAGTATAAGACTCACAATCTTCATCAATCGCGTCTGCCCCCTATTTCTTCAGAGAGTATAAGACTCGAACAATCTTCATCAATCGCGTCTGCCCCCTATTTCTTCAGAGAGTATAATACTCGAACAATCTTCAACGATCGTGTCTGCCCCCTATTTCTTCAGAGAGTATAAGACCCAAACAATCTTCAACGATCGCGTCTGCCCCCTATTTCTTCAGAGAGTATAAGACCCACAATCTTCAACGATCGCGTCTGCCCCCTATTTCTTCAGAGAGTATAAGACCCACAATCTTCATCAATCGCGTCTGCCCCCTATTTCTTCAGAGAGTATAAGACTCGAACAATCTTCATCAATCGCGTCTTCTCCCCATTCCTTCAGAGAGTATAAGACTCGAACAATCTTCTTTTGCTTCACTACTTTTTGTGAAGGCTTTAGTTTGATTTGCTTCGAAGGTCGAACCTGAAAATCAAACATTATCAATCATTAATGTGTACTTGAAAATATCATACTCAAAAATTTAGAGTTCCAGAAATTTTCTGAAAGTTCATCTCCATCGCGAAAACTTGTCTGGAAGCCATTAGATATGTGAATCTCCTTTGGCCCAATTGTTGTCATCATTCTTTCTAGGATTTCAAAACTGGTCATCCTCATCTTGATGCTTCAATATCTTCAATCTTCAATTATCATTGGGAAACATTTTCTTCTTCGAAGGAACATCATCTCTTTTGATCTCGATGAAACTCAGACATCTTCTGGTGTGATGAATGCTCAACATGGAAGGTGAAACTATGTGGATTGACCTCTCAATTCTTCAGGGTATGCCTCTCTAAACGCGGTTCCTTGCGTTTGAGGTTTGAAATCTTCCTTTCAACCATCGAGATTTCAATATCCTGCATCTTCTCTTTTCACTGGAAGATATGTCAAAATCATGTGTTTATGCATGAAATACTAATGCAATTAAATGTATCAGTGTAATGCATTTTCTTTTAAGCAAATGATATTTTCATGAATGCATAAATGTTGAATCAATCTTTGCTTGGCTCCAGAGTGGTGAGCTTGATCTTCTTCCATTTGATCATTCTTTCAAGGGTCTACTTCATATGCTCGTGTAGCAACTCATAGCTTCCAACTTGCATCTTTGACGAGCCCTCTGATCTTTCTCTATATTCTTTTCATCTATGTCTTCTGTCTTCATTCTGGAGAAAGTGTTTTTTTTCAAGTTCTTGCTATAATCATAAACATGATCGTGTTGCCCCCATTTTTAGAGACTACGTACATGACTGCGCCGAACTCCACAAAGATCATTGGGATAGCAGGATCTAATCTGATTTGACTCATATCACAAGGAGGATTTATCCTAATTTTCATTCAATCTTAGTTGGCTCCGCTAGTCTCTTGTTGTTTAACATTCCATCGCCTTTTCTGCTGGAAAAAATCTTCATCATTTATCATTTTAGACCTTGGGGTTGTAGAAGACAATATACATCTTGGGTATCGCAACATTGGTTCAGTACCATATTTACTGGTTCGTAAAACATTTGTCAACACATTCATCTTCTCCTGTGGCTTCTGCCCATTTCTTTCGACCAGGGAAGCTCTTTCCATAGCATTCAAAGTTTTTGTATGGCATTACAATGATACCAAAACTCAGCGGGAATCACAAGAGTAATGCAAGTGATGATGAAAAAATGATCATATACAGTGAACTCCACTATCGTTGTTTCACTATTTTCACCACTCATACATTTCTATCCCACTAGAATTATTTGTTCAAATCAATTATCATTCCAAAGGTCTTCATAGGCTTCTAAAGATGCCCCACATTAATACCTATGCTGAAACATGCCTTCACTAGTACTGCAACATTATCTTATATTGGTACGGGTCTTCAAAATGCCCCAAAACATCAATTTGTAAGGCTCACTCAACGCCTTCTTGGTCTGAATCTTGTCGTCTCATCATGATGTGGGTTCAGTCGTGCCCCAACTTTATCTTTTGCAATTACGAGCCTTCAAAATGCCCACCTCAAAATGTAAGGCTCATTCTCAATGCCTTCTTGGTCTGAATATTTTGTCATCTCAAAATGATGGGGGTTCAGTCATGCCCCAATATGGGTATTCACGGCTCCCTTCGTACCAAAATCTCTTAACTTTGGATGCTCAAATTATAGTGCCGCTACACAACAGTACAACCAAATGTCTTGAGGGCTTCTCTTCTTATTACTTAAGAAGTGATCAATTCTTCTAACTACATGTCTTGCATTTTTATACAAGCTGCAATATGTGCCTCTTCTGAATGATGAGATCATCTTCTTCTTGATGGGTTACTGACAACTTCACAAGGAAATGTTACAAGTTCTATCCTTCCTCCATTCTGATCTCCTGGACCATCTGCTTCAGGATTGCAGAATGTTTCATGTTCTGGCATCGCTTATTCTTTCTTCAATAGAGGCAAAAAGTGTCTCGCCAGCCTCAAGGACCTTTCCCATTTGAAACTTGTCCTATTTGAAAATGTTTTTATCCCTTCTCTTATTTTTAGGGAATGTGAAAAATTTATGAATAAATTTCAAAAATATTGTCATTTTCTTCAGACTCACAATCAAAACAAATTGTAAAACAAGAGTTCAATAAATATCAAATAAGTCAAATTCTCTTTTAATCCTTCAAAAATTATATACATTTGAAAAGAGTAAAGATTAATGCTGACAAAAGGCTTAGGCTAACTTGGGAAGGAAATGTGTTTCAGGTTAGCTTTTTGCACCCTTGATTCTGGCGTTTTGATAAGGCAAACATTTTGCTTCTCTTCTGGAAATGTTCACTGGTTCTCAATCTTCGTGAGCGCTTTTGGACTGTGTAATGCTTTATTAAGAGATGTATAATATCACCCCTCTGTACAGTGGTTGACAACCTTCATATTCGAGTCGCCTTTTTAGGTTTTCAACTCGAATTCTCCTTTGGTTTCAAGACGTTATCTAAAATTTTACGTCTTGAACCCTCCTTTTATTCTTCTTCTTATCATGCATTAAAGATTTTATTTTAAAAAATTATTTACAAATAAAATTAACCCTGAGGGGCGGAATGAAGTCTGAAGATAGCCTCTCCACTTATAAATCCATGTATAATTAGAAGGGACTTTTCAGGCACGTAATGTGGGCCATGGCTCATGGTTATGAAAGAAAATGATGTATAGGCCCAAACAAGTGTTTAAGGGTCATCGAACCAAGGATCAATTTGTTTTGTTGTCTTCAACCTTGCTCTGCATAATTTGAATCTGCTCGTGCATCTTCTCTTCTTCTTTTTTACCTTCAATGTTTCACGATCTTCGGTGAGTAAAATTGAAATGTTTGAACCACTCGTCTTGAGGTGTTTGATCGATTTTCTTTCATTTTTTTTTCATTTTCCTCATTTTCAATTTTTTCTTTTCTTTTCTTTCTTCTTTTCTTTTCCTTTTCTCTTTCTACATTTCTCTTCTTTCTCTTCATAATGACAACTCAATTTGATCTTAGAGCACATTGTATTTGGTCTGCCTCATAGTGTCATGACTTGCTTCTGTAACGAAATCTGGATTGATAATCTTCACTCGCGCGAGCAGATGTTCTTTACCTTTGCCCTCCAGTGTGGAGGGTGATCCTTGGTTTGGGTTGAATCATAAAAAACTATAGGCTCAAAAGGGGACCACAAGGGATATATATATATATATATAAGGATAAATGAAACAAAGCCGTTCATCATCTCATATATGGGAGTCTTCGTAAAAGAAGTATCCCCAGGGGGACGAATTTTCAGGATTAACCTTATCTACATGAAAACAATATAATTAATGCATGATAGAATTATTTCAATGATTCCTTTTATTTCTTCTTCTTATACGTAGTCCTCGCATGCCCTTGGTTTGTTACACTCCATCTTGTCTTTATTGCAGGAAAGGTCCTCGTCATGCCCCTAGGATTTGTTGAGGTTGGGGAATTGATGTCAATGATTAGTCTCTGTGTTATTTCGGGTAAGGAGTCCACCAATGGTTCTTTCGACTTTGGATGGGACATGAAAGGTCTAATCTTGCTTCTTTTCAAAAGCATATAATTAATGAAGTAGCAAAATAACCTTTAACTCATTTGATATTCAAAGAATTACAAGATTAAAACTTGATTCATTGCCCATGACCTTTGGAAAATGACGTAAGTTCATTTAAAAATCCTTTTAAAAAAATTGAGAAAAATGACAAAAACATGTTTAAACAAGATGTTGCAAATGACAAAAAGTTTCACGATGAACAAAATGATTTCTGTGCAGTCAGGATGCCCCCATTATTCTTCTGATGCAGTGGTGTTTGATTCGATCAGGTGCTACATATTGGGCTGTGGTGCCTCACTCGAGCTCGTCATCCATTGTTCCACCAATTCTTGTGTCAATGTCCCATTTTCAACGAGCCTCTCTATCTCCTTGAACAACATCCTACAATTCTCCGTAGCATGCCCCAATGCCCCAAAGTGGAAATTACAGACACTATCTGGATCGTAATTGTTGCCAGAAGGGTTTGGTGGTAATTTCATTGGTTTCGGTTTGAGATGTTGATATTTAATCAAATGTGGGTATAAATCTGAGATAGAAATTTGGAACACCTTCAGAGTATCTTTTGGTCGTAGGACCTTCTTTGGGCGACTCGAGCAACCCACTGCCCCTTTTCTTTTGCAGTTGTGAGAGCTCTGGATGTGACATTCGTTCACCTTACCATCCTTTCGCTCTTCATTTCTTGAGCTTTTGGAAGTGACTTTCAAGTTTCCCTTACTGATTGCATCTTCAATTGACTCTCCAGCCAGCATAAGATCCTTGAAGTCATTCATCGAATTTTCCAACATTAACTCAAAGAAAGGAGCTGGAAGAGAATCGTGAAACATATGTGATATTTCCTCTTTTACCAAAGGAGGTTGAACTTGTGCTGCCACTCCCCTCCATCTTAGGGCATACTCTTTAAAGCTCTCAGTAGCTTTCATCCTTATCTTTTGAAGGTGATGACGTTTTGGGGCTAAGCCTTTAACATATTGATATTGCCCCAGAAAAACATCAGCTAGGTTGACCCATGTCTGGATCTGCTCTTTGTTCAAACAATTATACCATACTACAGCTGGACCATCAAGACTGTCATGGAAGAAATGAATCAACAAATTATCATCATTTAAGTACCCTTCCATCTTTCTACAAAACATCCTCAGATGAATTAGGGGGCAACTGGTGCCATCATATTTCTCAAAATTAGGCACCCTAAATTCATGTGGGATGACCAAGTCAGGGACCAAACTGAGTTCTCTGGCTTCTAACTCCTTGTGAGTGGCATTAACAACCTTCATATTTTTAACGGCTTGATTCAACCACTTGAATTCGTTCTCATACTGCCCATAATTGACGAGGCTCTTCCATTGGTTTGAGTTAGATGCTCTGGGGCGAATTATTACTCTTGGTGCATTAGTCTGATGAGATTGATTTCCTTTATCCTCCACTTTCTCTCTGCCAACAACATTGGTTGCCAGCACCTGGATCATTTGATTCGATGCGCTTTGCAGATAACCCGATGCTTGATTCCTCTTATCTTGTTGTAACCCGAGTAACTATTCCTGCAGCTGATCTTGTGACTTCTCATTAGAATGCTCCCTTGCTTCCATTTGTTTGCTCACGATGATGAGGAACAATATGAATGAATGATCTTGTTATTACTGAACAAAAATATTTCATAAGTTATTTCCGTGTTTTCATAATTAATGCATGTAAAATACTTAAACAAATACATGCAATGCAAATGCAAATGCACGAGGTGCTAATCCCGAAAGTGACCACTTATAGAACAACCGTTCACTTAGACAACAAGAATTCAATAAGTACACCATGTAGTCGAAATACAACTGTGAGTCTTCATCTCTTCATTTCCTTGAGTCGTACTCTTCATGGGATCTGGTATTGCACCTTCAAAATCGTCGGCGTATTCCATCACATTTGATGACGTTGGATGTCTTGAATCTTAAAATCTTCATTCTTATCTTCCATGCGATGTGGTCTTCTCGTCTTTATGAAGGGTCTTCTCGTTTTGATGAATGACCTTCTCGTCTTGATGAATGGCATTCTCGTCTTGATGAATGACATTCTCGTCTTGATGAATGTTCTTCACGTCCTTGGTACGATTGTATCTATCCCTTGACTCAACATCTTGGCCTTTACAGTTTCTTCAATCAGCTTCCGATCTCTTCATTCATCGGGTGTTCTTCATGGATCTTTTGAACATCTCTGGATCTCCTGGTTTGACTACATAGTGGAGAATTGCTTGCCTCAATATGGTCAGCCTTCTTGTTAGTCAATCACTTGTGAATTAACACCCCTCGATGACATGAGGATGCAAATGCAATAAAATCACAATAAAATAGACATAGAACAAAAACGGGTTAGTACACATAAGATAAACAACAAGATAGTGGATACCGTAAACATCACATAAAACCTACCCTCACATGTTGGCTACCCAATCATGCTTTAGTAGATCCTACCCAACATGATATCTACCCACATGTTTTGTCATTCATAAAAGATCCTAACCGTATGGTATCTAATTCACATGTTTTGTGCGAAAATATAAAACCTAACCACATGTTTTTCTAGTTCTCATACTTATTGCAAAAATAAATTCGAGGAAAAGGTTAGAATGAGTTTCCCCTTCGTGTCTGCGGACAGAGATTCAACATAAGATGGGTAGAGTTTCAGTATTTCTAAAAGGGTCCTCGAATTGTCCTTTGCTGGTGCCCCATTGGGCTTGCCAGACCCTCGATCCTCGCCCAT
Organism: Hibiscus syriacus; assembly: GCF_006381635.1. Lineage (NCBI taxonomy): Eukaryota > Viridiplantae > Streptophyta > Magnoliopsida > Malvales > Malvaceae > Hibiscus > Hibiscus syriacus. The sequence goes on along the minus strand of NW_024062249.1, from coordinate 488,174 downwards.
TATAGGCTTAAAACGGATCAAGTTCAATTCGAGAGGATACATTTCCCTATGTCCATACGAGGAAACTCAATGTTTCACTCGTAAACATAAGGCATGTACCCCAGAGGTTACTTGCTAAAGCCCATGCGGAGAAAAGTAATTTTTCTCACGTAAGCGTAGCGTTCACCCCTACCTAACGGGATAGAGCACAGTAAGAAGGCTCTAAATATCAAAACGGTTGTAACAACAGTAAGGGGAAACCCATAATCCTTTGCCTCGATCCAAGAAAAACAATAGACTAAAACGAAGGTCAGAAAACTGAAACATGTAGAACACACATTAGTACAACTATTTATTCATTCACCAAATTACAAATTAAGATGTAAATAAAACAATTCAAACAAACAAGGGATCAAAGACCAAATTAAAGCAAACTTATAAATTTCGTTTGCAAAGACAATTAATTAATCGACGATCGGCCTGACTCTCTAAAAAAAAAGTCCCCAGTGGAGTCGCCAAGCTGTCGAAACGATTTTTAACGGGAGCGGGATTTTTGAAAACCGCATCATATTTAATTATTCTCTTTTCAATTGAATTTTTAATTAAAACAATGCGATATTTAGAAAACCTCTCGTTTCGAAAATTTGGAAATTCCTTTAAGATAAAAACATATGGTTCGAGGAGTCGCCACCAATCTTTGATTAGGGTGTGATTGGGCACCCAAAAACATTGTCATTTTAAATAAAAATTAATTCTAATTAAAACGACAAATTTACGGTCTACGTTACCAAAATCCAAGTTCGGGAGTCGGTTACGCGTGGGGAAGGATTAGCACCCCCACAACGCCCTAAATCGGTACCTAGTTGATTAATTAATTTCTTTGCAACGAATTTCGCAAGTTCAAATTTAATTTGATTAATGATCCCTTTAAACAACAAACATACAAATTTGCAACATTCAAAGCAACAAAATAGATTTAATTTACAATTACCAAGTCATTAGAAAGATAAAGAATATTCGATTATTTAAAAATATCGAGACCAGATCTTTATTTCAGTTCTAACGACCTTTTCTCGAAAAGTTTAAATAGTCGAATATTTCCTTTTCTTTCGCTCCCAAATTTTACAATGATATATCCAAATTTAATTAGGCGTTACTGACGAGATACCATTTTAATTTAAAATCGTCAAAACAACTTTCCTGTAAGTTAAGAAAAGCCATTCTGATAATTTTAGATTAAAAGGGCATTACCCTTAATTCCGATTATGTGATTAGATCGAGTTATTCACGTGAGGCTATCATACAAATTATGCTGATTGAATGTCATGCAAAGAGTAATAAATATTATGATTAAAATATCATGTAATTTGAAATAAATAAAAAGAATAAATAAAACATTATATACATATATTTTAATTAAAAAAAAATACAAACCTCACATATTAACATATAATGTACAAATATGACTTAAATATAATAAAAAACATGACATGCAAAATTATTATATTTAAGTATATAAATATATAAATATTTCAAAAAGTGACTAAATAGGAATAAAACTAAAATTAAGCATACTAATTAAAAGTAAACGAAGGCTAAAATTAAATGAACACAAAATAAAGAAACTAAATAAAAAAAAAAGAAAACATTCGAATTAATGACTAAAATATAAAGAAAATAAACCACAAACTTTTTTCATAAACATTGTCATTCCCAAGTACTGTAAACATAATATGAACAAAATATTACATAAGACCAAATTGAAATTTTCCAAAATTACACATCCAATGTCAAATTATCATGAAAATAGCCAAAACGTGATACAGGACCAAAAGGAAACACACTGAAAATTTCAAGGCGAAATCATAAACAAATGAAGTTCAATTAGGGACCAAATCAGAACAGGTTGAAACTACAATGGCCTACACACAATTACCCCCACATCAAAACACGGAATACCCTCCTGGACGTCAACACGACGCCGTTTTGGACCTAAGCGCGACGACGCCATTTTGGACTGTGGTTATATTGCATATTAGGGTAAACTTGAAACCCTAGTTCATTTCTAATCTTCCGCCCCAACCAGGCAAACCCCGCCGTTCTCCCCTGGTTCTCTCTACTTCTGTTTCACAACCCTGAAAACCACCAAGGCTTCCATAGCCTCCACCGTTCAACGGCTCCGATGAGGAGCCACACAAACCTCGATGACTCTAAACAAACATCTACCTAAAACCTGACCCTAGCACGAGACTCAACCCCTTGAAACCCGTTGTTAAACCAGGCAAACCCGAGCCTTACCCCTAATTCATTTTTATTAAAACACGCAACCACCACGGGTTTCATCCCTCGAAGGCTCCGATGAGGAGACAAGGCCACAAAATAAAGCTCATTTTCCCCTTCTAAGGACCATATCCTTACAACCAAAACCCAAACCCCACCGAGACTCTAGAACCCGAGGCTTAAAACGACATGCATGACTCAAAATCAACGGGAGACAAAAGTTTTACCTTCTCACAGACGGGTATGGGTTTCTAGTGAAGAAAGCTACTAGATCGGGAGAGTAAGTTTCTTTTGCTTTTCCCTTTTTTTTTTCTGGCTGTTGACGAATGATCTGGGTATTTTTTCTTTTTGGTTGCGTTGATGGCTAAAATGGTTGGTTTCTCTTTTTGTTATTTTTGGTTTCGTATCTGATTCGTAATGGTCAACTCTCGGGTTCTCTCGCTGATCGTTGATTGATGATGGTTTTTTGTTTTTTTTTGTTTTGGTTCTTCCCCCCTTGCTGATGACTGTGAGAGATCCCCTTTTGTTGATGAATACTCTCTCGTTATCGATGATGGTTGATGTCCCCCCTCTGGTAATCACTGACTGTTGATAAATGATCACCTCCATTCACTTTCCCCATGTAGGAAAATGGAGACCCATCCTCCTCTGTTTCCCTCCAGACTGTTGCAGATTATGGGTGTTGGATACGTGGGACCGAGCTCGGTTGGTGCACTCGTCGGTGTTATCAGGTGTGGTGCTCCACGCCAAGGCTGGGGTGATCCACGTGAGAAGCATAGGCCAGCATTGGCTGCTGGAGTGCTGTCTCGGTGCTCGGGAGTGGCGCGCACTGTCACGGGTTCCTCTGGTGGATCCTGCAGCTGGCTCAGGGATTGCTGGGAGTTGGGAACCGTTGGATCTTGAATCCAGATCCAACGGCCTTCAATGATGCGACGCTGGAGGCTGTGACAGGGAACCCTAACGGGATTAGGTTTTCCAGAGTTGGGCCCATAACAACCGGGCTGTTGTGTTTTTTCATTGGTTCAAGCCTGTTTGGTTCGGCCTGTAACAAAAATGGAAATATTTAGTGCATATTTTATATATTTAATTATTTAATTATTTAACTATTTAATTACTTATCCACATATATATATATATATATATATATTAATAACTACATAATACCAAACTTATAATAATAACCAAAATAACAATAATAAAACCCGAATTAAACTCAAATAATCCCGGACAAATCGAGCATCTACACTTTCTATTTTAGCGATTGAAACTCAGATTGAGGGTGATTATTTTCCGACAAATGGGTGACATCTAATGAGCTTCGCCAGATCTCAACCAGCTGTTTTCCCCTTCTCTTAACTTCCTTTGCGTAAAATCATATCGACCTTCTTTGTGAATGGAGCCTTTATATTTTTCTCAGAATACGCCACAACTCCTCAGTTCCTACACAATTAATGGAATTTAATTTTACTCTTAGGTGCGATTTCATTTTCTTGAAAAAATTGTCTATCTTTCACAAAAGAATTTAACAAAATAAATGATGATGTAATAAATCTAAATTTAACAAAAGAATTTTAAAAGTAAAAATATAGAGAGACTAAATTTCAAATGATCTAAAAATGTTGGGATTTGAAGCATGTTTTAACCCCAAATAATAATGATAAATAAATAAATCCAGATATTATTTTGTTAATTATGTAATGTAATATGATTTTTAAACATACTAAAATTTTAAACTTCCCAGAAAAATATTTATTAAAATTTTAAACATAAATACAATATTGGTATTATACATATTTAAAAATATAATTTATAATTTAATTACAATTCAAATTTAAACTCTCTTATTATACATAACAATGATAGTTCAATAGGTAAACAGCTTGATATCACTTAATTATGTCTCAAGTTCAAGTCCTTGTATATGCAAAAAATCCCAGCTAGGTATCAATTTTGTGCGACGAGTCGATGCGGATTAATCAGGACGAAGCTCTAGAATCGAGATGATAACCAAATATATAAATAATTATATATATAATTATTTTATTACACTTTTTATTGAATATATTTAAAAATATTATATTTAAAATAGTATTATATTTACTAGATACTTGAAAGTTTACACATAACAAAATATTTTAAATATTTATATAAAAAATATAATATACTTTAGTTATCAACTTTGTCTAAAAATATATTTTAGGTATCTAAATAAAAATTGAATACTTTAAATATCTATTTTGATCAAAATATATTTTAAGTACTTAGATAAATATAATATATTTAAAGTATTTATTTTTGAATTAAGTCTTTATAAAAGATAAACCACGCGTTTAGTATCTAAACTATCAGTTTTGGTTCATTTTAGTACTTAAATTTTCATTTTTTTCAAACATATACCTAACGTTTAACTTTTCTTTCATTTTAGTATATGTCGTTAAAAACTTAACGAACGAGCTCGCCGGTTATAACACCCATAGCCCATATATATTTCGTAATACGAGTCATAGATGTCACATCAACTCAACTGACATTTGCTGAACTTAAATCCTTAAAAATTTTGTTTCATTTAATAATTTTTTTAAACTTTAAATTTTTTCCTTAATCATATAAATTTGTAAAATATTGTTTGATCATTGAAAACTATTTTGATTTCAGTCAGTGATTAGGCAGTTTAGTGTTGTTTCATATTCGAACACAACTGCCAAATACCGCTTGATTTTAAATCATTTAAAATGTAACATTTGTAATATTCACTCATAAATACGATAAATATTAAAATTAGACAAAACTAAAGAAAATAACCTTAATTACTATTATAAACTATTTTTAAAATAAATTTGATAAAGCAACTCAACAAATATAATGTACATGCCACTAATAAGTCAAAGTTAGGATGTCTTATTAATATTGTCGGTAGGTTTGATTTTGCATAAGATGCTAGCAAGCTCCTACTCCACGACCTATACTTTATTCGAACTTACGCATGAAAATCATCACGCGCTAAGTAAAACTTAGTGAGACTGAAATATAACTAAAGTGATATAAAACCATAAATTTCATAAAATATAAGAAACAAACTAAAATTTAAATAAAAACATTTAACTTCAAACATAACTAGTCAAGTCGTTTTTCCTTCTGTAAACCTGAAAAAAAATCATCATCTCATTATTTTATCAAAAATCATGTAAGTCAACATCGAATATCATAAATAACTTTTGCTATTTTCATTCGAACATATTTCAAACTTTCTTTTCAATTTTATGTTCCTTTCTTTCATATACTGTCATAACTTTCATATTTACTGTTATAGCCCAATGTATATATAAGAGAATATAAGGTACATGAGTTTAAGGTGCGCATTAGGCACAATACGGTGCAGAATCATTACTGAAATTGCGATATGATGCACTTCAGTACAATTATAACCTAATAATTGAAACTGCGATATGATGCACTTCAGTGCAATCATAACTTGAGCACCAACGGTGCTGAACATTGGTACACGAATGTACCAAAGCTGAACAGATAACTGAAAACTAATAAGCACTCACTTAATGGCATGCCAAATGTACCTATGACTCTCAATGCAACATACAATGGGCTTATATTTATCATCATAGAATCATTTATTAATCTGTGTCTGATAATTGTGAAAGGTCTGATATCTGTAAATATCTGATAACTGTAATCATCTTATATATGTAAATATTTGATAACTGAAACCATCTAATAACTGTAATAATTTAGAATTCATCATAATAAATATCATACTTGGACAATTCATACCCAAAATAATTAATAAAACTTGATGAAAACTTTTATAGAAATTTTTCATACTGAAAATTTATAAATCATACTGGAAATTAAAATGAGATTGACTTATCGCAAGTCGTCCTCGACTGTGCACTCACTTTAACACCTTTTTTTTTTATTTTTAAATCAAAATATAAGCCTCATTAAGCTTTAGATTTAAATTCTTTTCCTTCCACTAGTTTCCATACACAATTTATCAAAATTCCATATTCTAGCAATTTGCACTATCTTCAAACAAATATTATTATGTATTAATTTATATTATAAAAAATTATTTTGTTTTCACCACTGAAAACTAAACTCGAATACGAATCTAACCATATAATGCACTTCTTCTAATTCCACTTGTAAAATTTATAGCGAAATTTCAAAGTTGATTGACAAAAGTTATTTTCGAGCAAAATCTGTTGTCTTGTTTTTTAACCTATCACCGATTAAAAATTCATATATTTTTGTGTACACCTCAAAATCAGTCACCGTCTGTTTTAAACGAAGCTAGACTGATATACAAATCTAACGGTATAGAGATCATACTCTAATCAATCATGTATAATTTATGGTAAATTTCTAAACTCACTGTTTGAATTCTAATTTCTAGACAACTTTCCTTAATTAACTTTCTTAGCTTAATTTCATAATTCTGGAACCTTAATAAAAGAACCTTTCGGCTAGAGTCACAATTCACATAACATTAGGAGTCACTTCTTACCGTAGTAACTCCGTCACTGGCTCATCGCAAGCCAATATTTGTATGATAACACAAACACGAATTAAATGCACTAACATTTGCCTCCTATCGAATCTCCTCCTCGATAATCTTCTCGATCCCATACTTTTTCCTTCTCTTCAAGCTACTTGAATCACTAAATTTACTTTGGACTGACAACGTCATATAATAACATAAAATTTTAAACTATATGTTAGTATCAAACTAATATAATCTAAATGAAATTATAAAATTCGATAGAAATAACATCAATACTTGAATCGATATAAAACTAAATCATACTTCCTTCATAATTTCAAACTTCTCAAAATGCTTATTCAATCCCATGAATATTTATTTTCACTATCAACCCTTCAATTTTTACCAACTATACAAACCGCTAATTATGAATTATTTCTAGTATTCACCTTAACTTTTCTATTAACTTCATAATGATCTTTCACCATTATGATTATTTCACATTAATAACATAAAATTTCCAGCACCTCAATAAAATATTCAAATCAATACTTAAACATTCAAAAGCTTGCAAATTCATCCTAAACTTTCTTAAACTTTGTCAATTCAACTTATAATCTTTGTAAACTTGTAATTTGATTCAAACTTAATAATTAAACGAAAATTTCAGCAAGCTTCTAGAATTTCCAGAATTGTTCTAATTTACCCAAATGATACTTCTACATTTACTAACTTGCAAACAAGTCCCCATTTTCTTAGGACCTTTCGAATTCCAACCCAAACTTTTACCAAATTTGCAATTTGGTTCCAAATAACTTTCCAACTTAATTTTCCAGCATCTCAATACTAAATTTTATCATTGAATACTCCAAATCTCACATTTATACAATAACGTCCCAAAATCCGTAAAACTTGTAAACTAGCCCTTTTCACTTTCAAGGTTCCAAATTGATCCAAAAAAATCTCCATTTCACATAGAATACTTCTAATATCAATCATAGACCATAATAAATTTTTCAACATTTTCCCCCTAATTTTCTTCATGTGGTCAAACTTATCCAAGTACATAGGGCTCGATTTCCATTCAATTTCAAGCATGAATTCAACTTCCTTAGATTAAATTCAAGTTATTCTAACCATAACAACATCAAATTACATCAAAATCTCAATATTTCTAAGAACCCTAATTAGGCCAAAGCATGTACACATCAAAGTAATCATCATACACGCCTTAGAATTAATCTTCAACATCAAAAACACAAAAATCTTTCATCAGTTCTTCAATCTCCATAAACTCTACATAAACCCTAGCTTTCTATCTCAACATTTAAGCATCTTCACCATGAAATATTTATATCAAATGATAGAGAATTTCATGTAGGTTAATTCTCTATCTAATAGCTTAATCCAAAAATCAAGTATGTAACTTCAAAAATAAAAAATAAATCTCTTACCTTGTAGCAATGAAAGTTTTGGCCAAGTTTGAAGATGAGCTGAAAAATATGTTTTTTCCCTTGATTATTCTAGTATTTATCAACTAGTACACTTGGCTTAATAATATAAAATTTAATTAATGAAAAATCCCAAAAAAACCATTAATAAAACTTGATAATTACCAAGTTTCATTGCATTATCTTCCAATAAAATATTCCTTGGTCAAAGATGAATCAACTTGGCTTTGAGTTTCTAATTTGGCCACGCAATTTTTCAAAATTGCATTCTAGTCACTAAAATTCCACTGTTCGGTCAAATCTAAAAAATTGCACTGTTTTGAGCCAAATTTCTCTTATCTAAAATATGAAAATAATATTTCCAACAATTTTCTAATATCTTCAAATTTTCATAAAATTATGTTTTGATACGATTATTTGATTTTAATATCGAATTTTATCGCTTTATAGCTTTTAACACAAATCTCGTACCGAAAATATGATTCCCAAGAAAATCCTTGTTTTAAGCCAAACTGTTCAATTATGGGCTAAAATATATATCTTTTAAAAATTATATTTTCAATACCTATACTTTTCAAAGTTTATAGTTTAACCACTAAACTTTCATAACTTACATTTTAGTCACTAGTTAAAATTTGGGGTATTACACCGGTCACCGTATTTACAGTCGCCAATCGTCGCACTCGTCACTCGATAAAGCCCAAACTTTCCAGCTAGAATCTTTTTGACCCCTGAACGCGATTTCAACATCAATTTCACCTGAAAACGCATCAATCTCCCTAAATCGACGATGAACTCTTCGATTTCTTAATCCTTTGATCTCCATGGTCCATTTTCTGATAGGCCTGAGACTAATCTATTTTGGTCGACTTTTCATTCACTTTTGATTCACCATTTGGATTGATTGTCCGTCCGTCGGGTCAATGCCACGTCAGCCCGTCTGTTAAGTTTTTAACAACGAGGTACTAAAATAAAGCAAAAACTAAACGTTAGGTATTATTTAAAAAAATTAAAAATTTAGGCACTAAAACTGATAGTTTATGTACTAAACACATAATTTACTCCTTTATAAAAATAATTATATTAAAGATTTTGTTTAAAAGTTATTTATTATTAATAGATTATCTTAATATCATATTTAAATTTTTAAATTTTTTAAATAAAAATAATTATATTTAAAATATTTAAATTTATAATTTCTATAAAATATCAACTAAATTAAAATTTAGTGGATAAAAGGACAGATGCATTGAATATATATTAACCAAAATACCTGCTTTAAAGTCTCGAACAAATCTGTAGTTGAAGGCTTCTTTATTGATCTGAGAGGTCAAGAGCAGTCTTCAATGTTGGTGATCAGTTATGGGGATTTGTATCTTACTGTCCTTTCGTAGGACCCCTTATTATTAGGGACCGACCTATGATCTTAAATGAATGAAGACAAATTTTTAATAAAAAATTTATAAATAAAATATAAAATATATAATAATTTTAAATTTTTAGAGATATCCATCCCGCCCCACTTAGATCCATCTTACGATTGTTCCTTTCTCCTCAATTTGTCTTACCCCGATCCGATAACTTAAATCTTAATCATCAATTTTTATCTGTTAAAAAAATCATCAATTTTCCTTATTTATTCCATTTAATATATTGATGGATCATGATAAAATGAAAACTAACTCCGTCAATTGTTTTTCCAATTGAGTTAACTGTTGGTATGAATAGAAATAGAATTAAAAATTAGAAAAACAAATTGAATTAGAATCTAAAAATATTTAAATGAAATATTGATGAAAACAAATATTTAATTTTATTAATATTTAAATTTATAGGACCTAAAATTAAATTAAATCAAAATATTTTGGAGACATGCTCCCTCCCATATTATACATGACCTTGTTTGTTGTTACCGACTGTTAGTGAAAAATCAATTCATAAATAGTATTAAGCTGATGTCAATTGTTAAAATAATTATGATTTAATATAGTATTAATTAAAAATATGATTTCGGAGGTAGTATAAGATGATATCAATTGTTAAAATAATAATTGTCTACACTGTTAGTGAAAAAAAAATTTCACAAGTAAAATTTATTAGGTCTCACTGGTAAAAAAACTACTATTCTTCTTAGGGCCCTTTCCGAATGTTTATAGAAGTGTTTTTGCTCAAAATTCTGTTTAAAATGTAAGAGTATTCTCAAACAACTCATAGTGGGTCAAAAATTCACATTTGAAATGTGATTATTAACTTAAACTAAGAAGTTGAAAAAACGATAATTTTTTGTCAGAAAAACTTGTTTAGAGAAACATTCTTAAACGAAGCCTTGAGTTTAACCAGACACATTTATAACTGAGAATGATATAAAATTATTTTAAAAAAGATTGTATTTCATAAGCTTTCAACGTATAAAATAATCTAAAGTGTTATTTTAAGTTAAAATTTTAAAAGTATACAATTGAATACTTGATATTCAGTGGCAATTGTAAGGTTTCTTTATGGTTGTTAGCAGTCTAATGTGAGTGATGAGTATGAGTGTGCAACTGGTTATAACAGATTTGTAACTAAGCCATACACTTGGCATTAGTTGTATGAATCAGTTGTTAATTAGTTAGTAATGTTGTTAGAGCTAACTGTGCTCATACTTGTGTATATAAAGCTATACAACTCCAGTAGTAATCAATATATACAAGTTCCCTGGTATTGCTTTGCGTAAAACTATCATTTCAACATGGTATGTCTCGCCATAGATCTTGGGGTTCTTTCTTTCGCTACTTGAAGTTCTTCTTGATGGAGTTCACTGCCAATGCCAAATCATTCACTCACAATAAAGTAAATATTATTCTTGATGAGATGAGTTTTCTCCTTTGGAAGCTGCAGATTCTGCTCACCATTCGGAGCCACCGTTTGGAACGGTTTCTTACCGATGATGTGACAACTCCGGCTGAAACAGTTGTTGATAATGATGGCGTTGCTCGAGTTAATGAAGCCTATGAAGACTTTGTGGCACAAGAAAGTGCTCTTGCCTCGTGGTTGTTATCCACAATCAGCAATCACCTGCTTCCCCAATTTATTGGTGTTGAAAATGCAGCAACTGTATGGAATACAGTTCTTCAATTCTTTGCCAATCGATCCACTACTGCAGTAATGAGTCTCCATTACAAGCTTCAGTCATTAAAGAAAGGAGGTGACAGTATGCGTACTTACCTTACCCGTGTAAAGGAAGTTTGCGATGTTTTAGCTTCTTGTGGCAGTGTTGTACCTCAAGTTGAACACATAACAAGTATTCTAAAGGGTCTTCCTCGTGAATACCAACCTTTTTAAGCAGTTATAATCTCCATGATGGAAACACTGTCCTTGGATAACATCTACACTCTGCTTCTTGATGCAGAGACTCAACTAGCTAGTTTTGATGATCATTTGAAGACCTTATCTATGAGTGCTAACATTGCTTAGGGGGAAAATTGAAACTCAGTAATGTCGAGTTCAGGCTATGATCACTGAGCTGGAACTCGAACTGGTGGTAGGGGTCGTGGTAGATCACGACTACAATGTCATTTTTGTGGAAAGATTTCTCATGTGTTACTACTACTAATCGAAGATCTAACCAATCGGATCGTAAGTCATATTCCTCTACTTACAACTTGAATCTATCATTCTCTGATATTGGATGCGAGTGTTGTGCAAAGCACAAGTCTGGTTTAACTGTGGCTGGTCAACCACAAGCTCATGCCTCTTCAACGTCCTCTGACCGTTGGGTAGTAGACACAGGTTCCACACATCATATGACCTCAAACTCCAACAAAGTATTAAATGCAACTGAATTTCCTGGTCCAGGTAAACTTCTAGTTGGCAATGGTATGCCACTTGATGTAACCTCCATTGGTCATTCTCATGTTTATGCTCATTCACGTATACTTTTGCTGAATAATTTGTTACTTGTTCCTCAAATAACCAATAACCTGCTATATGTCTCCAAGCTTGCTAGGGACAACAATGTTTTCTTAGAGTTTCATGCAAATAGATGCTATGTTCGTGATGAGAAAACCAGAAATGTTCTACTTCAGGGAGAGGAGCATGAAGGCTTATACTCGTTTGCCATGGATAACAACTCTTTAGGAGTGAATCTTGTTGAAACCAATACTAGTTTAGTCTCTTCCTCTTTAGAAGATCTTTGGCACAGGCACCTTGGTCACCCAGCTGCTGAAACGTTAATGAAGTTAGCTAATGAAATAGGCATCAAAATACATTCTAATGTAAATAAGACCCGTGTAGCATGTCATATGGGAAAAAGCTATAAACTACCCTTTGTTGAATCGAATACATCAGTTGATACTTCCTTCAATCTTGTTTACTCTGATTTATGGGGGCCACCTCATGTGACATCGAATGGATTTCGGTTTTATGTCTCATTCGTAGATGCGTTTACAAGATATACCTGGATATCCTTGTTAAAAAGTAAAGATGAAGTAGTATTGGCATTTCGAATGTTTCAAAAACTTGTGGCAAATTAGTTTGGTAGTTTTATTAAAGCCTTACAAACTGACTGGGGAGGAGAGTTTCGCACCCTATCACCTGTGTTAGCCAGTGAATGAATCTCACATCGATTAATATGTTCATACACGTCTGAACAAAACGGGGTTGTAGAACGTAAGCATCTTCATGTTATTGAGCTAGCACTTGTCTTGTTAGCTCAGGCTTCTCTGCCAGTCAAGTACTGGTCCTATGCTATTGTTTCAGCAGTCTGCTTGATCAACCATCTTCCCACCAAAGTACTACAAGACATATCTCCTTTTGAGAAGCTTTATTGGGCGAAACCAAATTACACAATGATGAGGGTTTTTGGTTTTCAATGCTTTCCCCATCTGAGACTATTTCAAAGGCACAAACTCACGTTTAGATCTCAAGCCTGCATTTATCTGGGCATTAACCCTCGACATAAAGGGTTTCAGTGCTTGGCATCAGATGGAAGCATTTATATTTCCAGGCACGTTGTATTTAATGAGTTTATATTTCCTTTTGCAGGACAAGACATTTGTGAATCTTTGAAATCACTTGAATCTACAAAATCGATCAGTTATTCATCCCAGCCATTACGAGTTGTTGCTCGAAATATGCCAACCACTGTTGTACAAACTACTGTAAATGATGGGCTTCATTTTGATCCAAGCAATGTTGCATCAGAAAGTACTGTACCTACAGGTTCTACTGATATTAATGCTAGTACATGTCATAATGAAGTTGACAATGTTCATGTACCTACTGATGTTGCTGAAGAATCTGGAAGTACTGCACCTGCAGTAGATACTGGTAGTAGTCCTATTGAGCCTAATGTTGATGGTAATAATCCTATTGTTGTTACTGATTCCAATGTTGTGGGGCATTCAGTGCGTGTTCATCCCATGATGACACGTAGTAGGTGTGGCATTTTTAAACTTAAAGTGTTTTTGGCTGCTAAAGAGGAGGATGTTCCTCCTACAATAAATGAAGTTTTACAGTCTCCTCATTAGACTGTTGTTGTATATGAAGAATACAATGCCTTGCAGAAAAATGGCACCTGGTCCTTAATGAAACTCCCATAAGCAAGAACTATGGTTGAATGCAAATGGATTTTTCGAATCAAAAGAAATCCGGATGGGACTGTTCTTCGATATAAAGCTCGTTTAGTTGCTAAAGGGTTCTATCAGACACCAGGGTTTGATTTTAGAGATACTTTCAGTCCAGTAATTAATTTTCTACATTCAACACTATTCTGTCGATTGTTGTCTCTAAAGGTTGGGAGCTTCGACATGTTGATATAAATAATGCATTCTTGAATGGAGATTTAAATGAGGATGTTTACATCCAACAACCTTCTGGATTTGAGCAAGTTGATGAAAATGGCAAGTCTCTTGTGTGCAAACTTCAAAAGGCGTTTTATGGTCTTCGATAGGCGCCTCGTAATTGGTATGTAAAACTCAAGGACTATCTGCTACAAGTTGGGTTCACAGTGTCTCGAGCAGATCATTCATTGTTTGTTAAACAATCAAGTAATGGATACATTTATGTACTAGTATATGTAGATGATATAGTTATGACAGGGCAATCATCTACACTAATCCAAGAGGTTGTATCATTACTGCAAGATCGATTCTCACTCAAGGATCTTGGAGATTTAATTTTTTTTCTGGGCATTGAGGTCCAGTGTGTTGGAGGCTCGATTATGTTAAGCCAGAAAAAATACATCATTAAGTTGCTTGAGAAGACAGGAATGATGACAGTTGCAGGATGTGTTACACCTATGGTGGTTTCATCTAAACTTTCCCATGAAACAGGTGACCTCTTAAGTAATGCAAGTGATTACAAGAGTGTTGTAGGATCACTGATGTATGTCTGTCATACAAGACCAGACATATCATTTAGTGTGGTACAAGTTGCACAATACATGCATGCTCCTCATGAAGGTCACTTTGTTGTTGTTAAAAGAATACTTCGTTACTTATGTGCTACCCTGAACTCTGGCCTACTCTTTTCACTTATTGATAGTGAATTAAATATAGTTGCCTTTGCTGATGCTGATTGGGGAGCTAACATTGATAATCGACGTTCTATAACTGGATTTTGTGTGTTTTTGGGTAAATGCTTAGTTACATGGTGTTCTAAGAAACAAAAGACTGTCTCTCGATCGAAAATGGAGGCTGAATACAAGAGTGTAGCAAATGCAGCTGCTGATATAGCCTGGATAAATGCTCTCTTAGCTGATCTTGGTATTCAACAATGTCATGAACCGATTGTATGGTATGATAACACCAGCGTAGTGGCGATGAGTGCCAATCCAGTTTACCATGCTCAGTCCAAACATGTGGACCTTGATGTGCACTTTGTTCGAGAAAAGGTGACAGCTGGTCAATTACGAGTCAGCTATGTCCCTACAATGCATCAAATTGCTGATTGATTCACTAAACCATTAGCTCGAGCTGTGTTTGAGGAGTTTAGGTCAAAAGTATGTGTTCATTCCTTTGAACAAAGGAAACGAGAAGAAACAGGGAAAATATTAGCAGTCTAATGTGAGTGATGAGTATGGGTGTGCAGCTGATTATAACAAATTTGTAATTAAGCCATACACGTGGCATTAGTTGTATGGATCAGTTGTTAATTAGTTAGTAAAGTTGTTAGAGCTAACTGTTCTCATACTTGTGTATATAAAGCTGTATAACTCCAGTAGTAATCAATATATACAATTTCTCTAGTATTGCTTTGCGTAAAACTATCATTTCAACAATGGTGAGTATGTGTCTGTCCTAAAATTGTAAGAAATGAATTGTAAAATCAAATCGTTAGTATTGAATAGAAAAATATAAAACAAATAAGCAAAAAAGACAAACAACCATGTCGTGATATTAATCGATGTCTTAAAAATGGATTTATCTCGATGTGTATAATCACTGCTATAAGCGATCATTCCTGAGATTAACCCGGTCTCTTCAAGGATTTGTACACTTGAAAATCAAATTGGATTGTCGGTGATATTACTTTTCTTTAACACCAAAAAGAACTTGAAAACTTGAAACAAGAGGAAAGAGTTTATTTGTAAGCAAATTTATTTCGTTGGGATAATTTAAAAGGTGAAAAGGTCTGCTATTTATAGGCTTGACAATGGGTTTAAATTCGTCCACCAAAATCTATAATAAATTCAGATTTTAATTTTAGAAAATAACAATTGTAATTAATTTGTTGTTTTCGGTTGAATCTGGTCCTAAACCTGTCCAAATTCGTCTAATAATATAGTTGTTATCATAGCTATTAACCGGTAAGTCAACTGGCTATAATTTGGCCTTGTTAATTAGTTGATAAAATCGGTAATTAAGTTGTTGTCTGCTGCATTGAAGATTCAAACCTAGCCTCAAATTCGTCTAGCTTAATTCTTGAGAAAACTAACATTAAATCTTCAAATGTTAACGGCTGTTGCAGTTGTCATATCACAACAGTTTAATTCCAGATTTATACCATTCAACAAATAATTTCAGCAATTAACATATAATTCCAAGAAAAAAAATACCAATTTAAATGTTTGTTCTGCATATAAATATGATATAAAAAGCCTCATTTTAGTTTTACAAAAAATAATTTCAAAGAAATCCTTCCGTATTTTCTTTAAAAAGATAAAAATCGCGTGGACATATATTGCCACGACCACGAATCGACGACGACAACAACGCGCATTTGCAAAGGAGTTTTTTTCACCACATTCACAAAAGAAAGGAAAGAGTTCCCCTTTAAATACCTTTCTAAAGGCACTTTTCTTCTCAATGTGAGATATGTGCCCTTAGTCCCTTTGTGCACTACCATTATTTTCCCACAAAATGCCAAAGAATTATTTTAACAAGAGAATGAATTTGAATTTAAAACATGAGAAGAGCAATAGCCATAATGAGATTAACTACTTAAGCACCAGTGAACATATCTAGAACTAGTACATAATAATGATGAGTAGATATTATCTTAGATAAGTAAATGAATCTTGAACTTTCTAAGATTAGAGTGAACTCATAACAAACAACTAACTCCTTCATTCATGTAAGCATGCGATGTGTCTACAAAGTATATATGTAGTCCTCTTTCCTCATGATTCTGTTAAGTGTACTAGAAAAACAACCTGTTGTTTTTCATAGAAGGCGGCTAGTAATTCTCACTTACGTAGGTTATTTCATCAGGTCTATGTCAACATAAATCACCCAAAGTTGGGATATGAAATAATTAAGAGCTTTTACAATAACTCAACCTCACAATAGGTAAGGAGAATTTATTCAAGTTCATCTTAAATGAACCACTCAAACTCTGGAATAAGAAACCATTAAGAATAAATATTCAACATCTTTAAATGGTGAATTCAATATGTCCTTATCACCCAAACTCTTGAGTTTGAATTCACTAAGAGTTTTAAAAACTCATCATCTCTAACGATAAGTTCACCTAGTCCTTCACGATTAAAATTATCCACTCAACATTGAGTTATAAACTTATTAAGAATAGATATTCCAACAATTAACAGATAATTCCAGCAAATAAAAATATAAGTTTAGATGTTTGTTTTATCCATAAATATGATTCAAAAATTCTAATTTCAGTTTTACAAAAAATAATTTTAAGGAAATTCTTCCGCATTTTCTCTATAAAGATAAACCAAACCAAGCCAAATGGGAGAGTTTTCATAGTTCTCCCAAACTTACAAAATGAAAATTTCAAATAATATGACATAAAACAAAACATCAGCATCCAAAATTCCACAAAATTCCTATTTTCTTTTATTCTTCACTCAGCTGAGCTTCATGGTTTTTTGGCGGGAAGTTGGATCCACTTATTATTTCATTTTTTTAAAATTATTATTTATCACACTTGGAATTTAAGCATTCATCGATAAATTATTAATTCAGTGGCAATACTTTGTGTGGGTTAAATCATATTAATGTGTGTGATTTTGTTTAATATAAATGATAGGAATAATTGTGAAAAATCTAAGGTAAATTACATGCTTAGTATTTAAACTATCAATTTTGTCTGCTTTAGTACCTAAACTTTCTTTTTTTTTAAAATCATATCTAAAGTTTAGTTTTTGTTTCATTTTAAACCTCCATTCAAAATTTAACGTCAAGTTTTGGAAAAAATGGAAGTTAAAGGTATTAAAACGGACTAAAATTGATAGTTTAGGCACTAAACACATCAAGTTTTTAACGGTGTGGGTACTAAAATGAAATAAAAACTAAATGTTAGGTATGATTTTGAAAATTTTAAAAGTTGAAGTACTAAAATAGACCAAAACTAATAGTTTATGTACTAAATGTATAGTTTACCCAAAAATCTATTGATTAAGTGATCAAAATTTATTATTATATTTTATTTTATACTTAATCTATCTAATAAAAAGATCAGTATTCATTTATTTTCATCATTTATACCAAATAAAATAGCATTGGATTAAATACTTAGCCAGAGCCTAATATTATGTTATGGTATAATAAAGGGTTAATCTTTTTATATATGTTCAAATAAGGGGCTCACATTTTAAAAAGATTGAATAAAAGGAACATTTTTTAATTCACTGACATAAGGATCTAACATTTTGACAATATTTTCAAATAAGCGAATTGATAAATGTTAGACCCTTATTTGACATTCTTTTAAATATCAAATTCTTATTTAAACATATCCATATATGTTAGACCTTATTATACAATTTTAAAAGGTTAGATCCTTATATAGGTCTAAAAATGAGCCGAACGTTCAGTGAACCGTTCGGCCGAGAAGTTCATTTATTTATTAAACGAACGAACATGAACAAAATTTTATGTTCATTTAATTAAATGAACAAACACTTAAAAAAGGCCCGTTCTTTCATTTACATTCGTGAACGTTCGATAATCTGTTCATTTATGTTCGTTCATTTATGTTCATTGTTTATGTTTGTTTATATTCTTTTATGTTATCCAGACCCGTTTGAAATATTAAGACTTAATAAATTTTAACCTTAAACCCATTAATATTTTTAAACTCAATTAATTTTAAACTCAAATAAAAAACACTCAAATCAATTAAAGAAAATATAAATCTTAAAATTATTTGAAAAAGAAAAAACTCTTCTCAAATATAAACCCAAATAATTTTACGTTCGTTCATTTATGTTCATTCATTTGTATTTGTTTATCATTTAAACGAACGAACATGAACAGAGACAGAGGGCCCCTACTCCAATTTTATGTTTTTTTTTACCCTAGTACTAATATAATTGTAGGAGCCGACAAAATGCTTACAAATAGAGTAAAATATTAAAATCTTTCATAGAAAAACCTTGAGTTAATCACCCTCCCATCGACTAAAGCTCCTCCAATATTGTTTTAATCTGATTCTCCATTGTTCGACACTTAATTTTTAAAGGTACGTAATTAAATAATATTATATTTATTATTTTTCAATTAGAATTATTTGATCTTATATTTAATTTTAGTATTCCTTTAGTTAATCTAATAATTGTTAAGGTGGATAGTGATTACTAAATTTGATTTTTTATGTTCGTGAATTAATTTTATATAAATGCAGCTTGCCATGGGAAAAAATCTAACAATTATTGAGCTTTTTAAGAGAAAAAGCAGGGAAACTTCGAAAAATACAAATACAACAATTGAAACTTCAATTGGTACACCTATTGCCGTTTCACATTCGGAAGATATACCTTTAAAGATAGCTAGAAATCATAAACCAAGTGCCAACTCTAATTACTTGGAGCGAGATCCTGGTAAGCGCAAGCAAATATGGGAATATCCTTCTGAACAAGAAAGAAATGCAATTCAAAGAGCTTATATTGCTGAGGATCCATATCAACCAGTACTCTCTGAATTCAAAAAAAAATTGGACATGTTTCTCACCCTCGCCGATTTCAAGCTTCCTAGTACAAAAACTTTTGTTCATGGTTAGAATATTCTCCTAAAAATGATGTTGTCTTCTGTTTTATTTGCTTTCTTTTTAACAAACCAGGTAGTCATCCATCCCACAAAACTTTCACTATGAATGGGTTTCGAAATTGGAAGAAAGTAAATGGAAAAAGTTGTTATTTTAAGATGCATGTAGGTTCAGAACCTAATTCACCTCATAAAATTGCTGAACAATAATTGAAGGATTTTCTTAACCAATTTAGACACCTGCCACAAGTGTTGCATAAGCAAACATCATTACAAATTGCTAATAATATGATTAGACTTGAAACCTCTATAAATGCATTGCGTTGGCTACCTTTACAAGGGCTACCAATGAGAGGTCGTGACGAGAGTGACTCTTAATCTAACCGAGGAAATTTTCTTGAACTTGTGAAACAATTAGCCTTCTATAATAAAGATGTTGAAAAACTTGAATTAGAAAATGCTCCAAAAAATGCTTCTTACACTTCGCCTGAGATACAAAAGGAGATTTTACATATTATGGTAGAGAAAATTAAGAGAGCAATTCGTGAAGGAATTGGTGAAGAAATTTTTTGTGTTATTATTGATGAAGCATGAGATATATCAAGAAAACAACAAATGACTATTATTTTATAGTATGTTGATAATTTTGGTCTAGTAAAGGAACATTTTTTTAGTATTATTCATGTTCCTAATACTTCAGCAGTGACTTTAAAAGATGAGATGTTTTTCATTCTTTCTTGTTATTGCTTTGACATAAAGAATATTCGAGGTCAATGTTATGATAGTGCAAGTAACATGCGAGGAAAATGGAATGGGTTACAAGCATTAGTTATCAATGAGTGTCATTTTGCTTGCTATGCAATTATTTTGCCCATCGTTTATAGTTGGCACTAGTAGTTGCAGGGAAAGAGATCATACTTGTTTATCAAAATTTTCCAAGTTATTCTTTATTATCAATGTTGTTCTTGCCTCATTTAAGCGTATCGATGAACTAAAAAATGCTTATTCTGACGAGATAAATCATTTAATTGAAGAATAAAAACTTGAAATTGGAATTGGTTTGAATCAAATAAGTAATTTGCAGAGGGCAGGTGATAATCGATGGGGTTTTTACTTGAGATCAATTTCAAGCTTGATAAAAATGTTTAGTGCGACTTGTGTTTTTCTATATAAACTTATTGATGAAGGAAATACATCTTCTGAACGTGGAGAAGCGGCGACAACTTTAGAGACATTGACTTCCTTTGATTTTGTCTTTATTTTACATCTTATGAAGAAAATATTAGAAATCACTTATTCACTTTCTCAATCATTACAACGAAAATCTCAGGATATTTTGAATTCACTACATCTTGTTGAGAGTTCAAAGATACTTTTGTAGAAATTTAGAGATGATGGATGGAATAATCTTTTTTATGGAGGTTACCTCGTTTTGTGAAAGTCGCAACATAGATATCCCAGATATGAGTTCTATTTATAAAGAAAGGGGAGGTTGCGCTCGTCGCCAACAAGATCATTTTATGCTACAGTTGATGTTCAACTACAATAGTTAAATAGTAAATTTAATGAGAAGTCGATAGAGTTATTAACTCTTGGTTGTGCTTTGGAACCAAGAGATTGTGACAAAATTTTCAAGGTTGAAGACATTTGCAATCTTGTGAATAAATTTTATCTAGAGGATTTCGCGGAAGTTGAAAAGAATGATTTACGAGCAGAATTGTGTCATTATGAGATGGAGTTATCTTGAAATTTAGGTCTAAGAAAATTGTTGACAATCTCTAACCTAAGTCAGTGGTTGGTGGATACTAGGAAAATGAACACTTATCCATATATATTCTGAAGGGTAAAACTTCTATTGACTCTCCCAGTTTCTACAACAAGTGCTGAAAGAGCTTTTTCTACAATGAATATCATCAAGACAACACTTCGCAACAAAATGGAGGATAATTTTTTTTAGAGTTGCATGCTTATCAACATTGAAAGAGATATTGCTAGGAGCTTTAGTACAACATCGCTCGTGGATGCATTTCGAGATTTGAGGGAACGACTCGTTTTATTGTGATTATGTGATAGTTATGTCTTTTGCACTTTTTAAAATCGTATTTTTATTATTTACTTTACTTTAATTTTTACTTTTTAATTTGTTATTTCATATAAATATAGAACTATGCATATTTGATGTTATCATTTATATTTTTTGAAATAAACAAATAATAAAAGTAAAATTATATATATAACTTAAAGTTGTTAAAAAGATTCGGCCTCTATTGAGATCTAGTTCTGACTCCGTCCCTGAACATGAATGAACACGAATAAGCTAAATTTCTTAATGAATGAACATGAACAATAAATGTTGTTCATTTAGTTGTTCGTATTCGTTCGTTTGTTTGGTTAAAATTAAATAAACGAATATGAACATAAAATTAAATAAACGAATATGAACATAAAATTAAATAAACGAATACGAACATACCCTCATTCGTGTCCGTTCAACTTATTTACGTGCCTGTCTTTATATGAACAACTAAAATGTTAGGTCATTATCTGAGCATTTAACATGAACTATTAAAAAGTTAGGGCGAGTATATAAAATTATTGCGTAATTAGATTTGACTTTTGCGTATAATTATATAAGTGTATTGTATTTGGACTATTATATAAAATAATATTTATTCTAAATACTCTAAATCATTTTAACAATGAATGTTTAATTATCTTCCTGTAATCGTTGGTGTTCAAAGTCATAACCTTTAGAAACAACAACGATTCTTTTAAACATAATTCGTGTAATTATAGTGTAATTCCTAACACCTCTAATAATTACATTCATGTATTCTTGTGCAATTTAGTATTTTTGTTGGTGTTGTACGTTTATTTAATAATTTAATGTTAAACTCTTGCCTAGTGGCTTTAAAGCCCACATTTTTAGTCCACAGGGAAAGGAAACGAGAGGAGAAGAGAAAATATTCTCTTTTATTGATCATGAAGAAGCTGCCTTTCCTTCCACTCTTCTTCGTCTTCCTCCTCCGAAGCCTGAAATCGACCTTTCCCCTTTCCCCCGAAGGTCTCTCCCTTCTCTCATTGAAATCCGCCGTCGACCAATCTTCCGGCCAGTCCTTCGCTGACTGGAACGAGGACGATGCCACGCCCTGTAATTGGTCCGGCATTTCCTGCAAGAACGTATCAGGGTCCTCCGACCCACGTGTCGTCGGAATCTCCGTTTCCAGGAAGAATCTCCGGGGGTATATACCGTCGGAGCTCGGTAATTTAATCTATCTCAGGAGGTTAAATCTTCACAACAACGACTTCTACGGTTCCATACCGGACCAACTGTTCAAAGCCACGTCGCTTCACAGCATGTTCCTGTACGGTAACAATCTGTCCGGTCCGCTGCCTCCTTCGATCTGCAAGCTTCCGAAGTTGCAAAACCTCGACCTCTCCAACAATTCGCTGTCGGGTTCTTTGCCTGAGAATCTCAAGAACTGCAAGCAGCTGCAGAGGTTGATTTTGGCTCAAAACAAATTCTCCGACGAAATTCCCGACGGAATTTGGCCGGAATTGGACAACTTGATTCAGCTCGACATTTCGTCGAACGAATTCAACGGACCGATCCCTAGTACCATCGGAGAACTAAACTCACTGTCGGGCACTCTCAATTTATCCTACAATCACTTATCCGGTAATCTCCCGAAAAGCTTGGGTGACTTACCGGTAACCGTCAGTTTCGATCTCCGGCACAACAATTTAAGCGGGGAAATACCCGAAACGGGATCGTTTGCAAATCAAGGACCAACAGCATTTCTAAACAATCCTCTTTTATGCGGGTTTCCTCTTCGAAAAACCTGCAAAAAATCCAGCTCAAGTTCTGCAGGGACTCAAAATTCGGGTCCCAATTCCGGTGAAATCCAGAAAAAAGGGCTCACTCCCGGCTTAATCATATTAATCTCGGCGGCCGATGCCGCCGGTGTGGCGTTGATCGGATTGATTATAGTTTATATTTACTGGAAAAACAAAGATTCTTCAAACGGCTGTAGTTGCACCGGGAAAGCCAAGTTCGGCGATAACAGCAAAGGGAGACTCTGTTCCGTTTGTTCATTTCAGTGCATCAATGGGGTTCGAAACGATGACTCGGAATTCGAAGACAAAGAGAAAGGGGATAAAGCCGGAAAAGCGGAAGGTGAGTTGGTGGCCATCGATAAAGGGTTTAGTTTCGAGTTGGACGAGTTGCTTAGAGCGTCGGCTTATGTGTTGGGTAAGAGTGGGCTTGGGATAGTTTACAAAGTGGTGCTCGGAAATGGGGTTCCGGTGGCAGTTCGACGACTGGGCGGCGAAGGTGGAGAGCAGAGGTATAACGAGTTTGTGGCGGAAGTTCTGGCGATCGGGAAAGTGAAGCATCCGAATGTTGTGAAGTTGAGAGCTTACTACTGGGCTCCTGACGAAAAGCTTCTCATTAGTGATTTCATCTCCAATGGCAACTTGGCTAATGCCATGAAAGGTTAGCTTCTTCTTCTTCTTCTTCTTCTTCTTCCTTCTTTTTCCTATATAAGTTTAATCAGATTAAGCTTCTTCATCTTCTTCTTCTTCCTTTTTCCTATGCAAGTTAAATGGCCTTTTTGAAGCTAAATGGATAATATGATGATTAAGAAGTGAAGTGGTCCAAAGTGGCCGACCCCTTATTGACTGTAGTTTACGCACCACGAGGACTCGTTAGGTCTCGGCAGTGCAGTCCCTTACGTGGTAATTGCTGTCTATGCAAATGCAATACCTTGCCGCTGTAATTTGTTGTTATTCTGTAGCTCACACTATAAACAAACAAAATAAACACCCTAGGAGAAAGAATTTTAATCCTCAAGTCAATAGTTTAGAACAAATTCATATACAAATTTTGTTCTCTCCATCATATTATCGAAATTTGAGTTTAAACATGTTAAAAAGTAATAATATGTATAATAATAAAATACACATTAAAATTTTACATGAACTTTTTTAAAAAAAATCACGGATAAAATCTTTTCTAATATCAAAAATAAAAGAATACAAGAGAAATCCTCATCAATAATTTAACATCTACTCTAAACAACATAAAATATAATATATTTTATACTTTTATTCAAACTAAATTTCTTATTTTTTAGTCAATTCAAATCACATTGAATTTAAATTGAATTGTATATTTTTAACTCTCATTAGCGGTGTGCAAAAATATTCGACCCGATTGATTCGAACATAAAAATCTAGTAATTTTTTTAAAAAATTAAAAAATTACCCGATCGAGTCGAACCCAGATCATAAAATTGAGTTTTTTCAAGTACCTAGTTAGTTTTTATTATTTTTATTATATTATATATATAATATAATAAATTATTTATATTATGGATTATTAGATTTTGTATTTCGAACTTTTAAATTTTATGTTCGGATGTTGATGTATATAATTCGAAGTTTCGAACATTTAAATTTATGTATATTTTTTAAATTAATAACTTGAAAATAAATAAAAAACCAAGTACCGAGTACCCGCAAAATTCAGATACCCGATTACCGGGTACTCACAACATCTGAATCGGGACACGGGCCGAGAAATCACTGACTCGAATGTTATAGATACCCGATAATCGGGTATCCGAATTTACACACCCCTAACACTCATATATATTAAAAATTCATGTATTTCAAGAATTATAAGAGAACCATTTGTATACAAATTATTAATGTTGTGGGGGTAGGTTATGGAGTTGGTTGGTTCGATAGGATTTAAATTAATACTACCAAATGGTAGGCCCATCATGCATCATATGATAGAAAAAAAAGGCATTGACAGCTGAGGGTGGGGGGGGGGGATATTTTATCTTTTGTTTATATGGTTAATGAGATTGTTTTTTAAGGCAGAAATGGTCAACCAACTACGAGTCTCTCATGGTCAATAAGGCTAAAGATTGCAAAGGGAGCAGCCCGTGGTTTGGCCTATCTCCATGAATGCAGTCCCAGAAAATTCGTTCATGGAGACGTCAAGCCGTCGAACATCCTCCTCGACAACGGATTCCAGTCTTACGTCTCCGATTTTGGCCTCAACAGGCTCATTTCCATTACAAGAAACAACCCCGATTCTTCATCCGGAGGCTTCATTGGTGGACTCCCTTACAAATCAGTCCAGACGGAACGAACCAACAGTTATCGAGCGCCGGAAGCTCGAGTCCCGGGCAACAGAGCGACTCAAAAGTGGGACGTCTATTCGTTCGGAGTCGTCTTACTTGAGATGTTAACGGGGAAGTCTCCGGAGCTATCGCCGACTACCTCGACTTCCATCGAAGTTCCGGACCTCGTAAGGTGGGTGAAGAAAGGTTTCGAAGAAGAAAAGCCGTTGTCGGACATGGTTGATCCCATGTTATTGCAAGAAGTGCATGCCAAGAAAGAAGCGCTGGCTGTTTTTCACGTTGCTCTGGCGTGCACCGAGGCAGACCCTGAGATCCGACCGAGGATGAAAACTGTCTCGGAGAATCTTGAAAGAATTGGAACATAAATAAGAACATATATGATTATTGTCTGTGAAGGAGGGAAAGAACATGGTCGATCGTGTAGGAAGTTGGAAGTATTATACTGATTTTTGCAAAGGGAACTGTCCCTGTTTTTTTTCCATGGTAAAATTTTGCATCATTATGAAAATATTTACATCCATTATGTTTTAATTTAAATTTCTGTTTCATTATATTCATATGTTTGTAATAAAATTATTCTCTTCTTCTTTAATCCATTCTAGTATATAAATGGAGATAGGGGAAAGGATGTTAAATCTTTTAGGGATTAAATTCATATTTTTATTTAAATTTTAAGAGTTAAACTAAAAACTAATCATGTCATTAACCTAACTACATTTAACACTCCAGTGACGAAAACGTTATAAAACAGCTAATATAGGGATTAAAATACTACTTTTTTTAAATTTGATCACAAAAAATGGTGACATATATGACGCCAAAGTGACCATTCCTAGCAGGAAAATATGTACCTCTTCTTTCTACACATATTCTATTTCGGTTTTCGATCCAGAGCTCATATCGTTTTTGCTACTGGGCATCTGAAGTGGGAAAATCAATCAGTCCAAGAAGGATCTCAAACCCATGGTAAGAAAACCCTAACTTTCTAATTTCCTGAATTCTAGAGATTTTCTTCTTTTAATTTTTCGAAATCAGTGGGAAATTATCATATTTATGATGTGCGGTTTCAGTCGGCACTCTTCAATTTCCATTCATTCTTAACGGTAGTGCTTTTGGGAATCTGCACCTGCACTTACTTGAAGATGCAGTTCCCAGCAATCCTTGAACAGAGAACTGGGTATATCCCCCTCGCTCTTTTGCTAATTTTCTTTATCCATTTATTGTTGAATATGTCTCATTATTATATTTGTAGTTGATTTGAGCTCACATTTTTGTTTGAATACTGATTTTGGTGACTGAATGCTAGATTTTGTGCATTGGCATAATCATGTAGTTAGTTTCATAGTGTTGTTACTTGTTAAAGCTGTTTTAGCTTTGTAATTTGAAATGAGTACCTTTGGACTGTAAACTTTTGAGACTGGGGATGTTGGGGCGGTGGCTGCTATAGCCGAGGTGTATGTGTTTATATCAAACAGTTTGTTTCTCTATGTTCTTATAGATCTTCTAGCTTTATATTTTGGAATAGCTACATTTGAACTCAAAATATTTGAGATGGGGGAATGTTGAGGCAGTTGATATTGTAACCAACTATTGCAGAAAAGAAATTAAAAGAGAAAGATAAGGGAAAACAGATGATCGACTAGGCTGTTCTGGATTTTTGGCTTAGCATTCGAGTTTATTTTGTATTGTCTTGCTTTTGATGTAACTTTGCAAATTAAATCGACTGTTTTGGGGGCCACTGGCAAGGCAACATATATGGTCACAATGATATAGTTGTAACTTTAGCATTGGTGAAGTTGGAAGTAGAATTCTCAATCTTAACATGAGAAACTTTAGCTTTTATTTTTTTAATAAATCTTGTGGATCTCCTTGCATGACTTCAGTTAATCTTGGTCCTCTTTGTCTTTTCTCTTCTGTATCCATATCGGATAAGCAATTGTTTATATGCCTAGCATCTATAGGTTCTACTTTGTTATCACAATTCATTTTTAGGAAGTAAGAAATGGAGCTAATATGGTATAATATGTTTGTATGACAGGTTCCGTGGTTTCTTTTGGAAGGCGGCCAGAATAGGTGGGTCTTCCTAAACTGCTTGATTTGCTTCTTTCTGATCTCATTGAAAAGTTGGAATAGTCATGCCTACATTATCCCCTTGTGAATCTTCTTTGGACATATAATGTGAATCTAAAATGATGCTGGAAATGAGACTGAAAATGAATGAAAAAAATTTAGATCTATCGGTTTTAAATAAAGAAACTATGCATATAGAACTTGTTCTTTTTTTTGGATTTAAAATCTCATAATGTTATGAGTTAGAATTGGAATGTGTTGATATGTTGAAATGGGGTTTTAGATCAGTTATTTTTACATAAGAACAATGATCTATGTTCGATGTTCCATCATTATTGCCATAATTGGTTTTTCAAAGCAACTGAATCTATTTCCATATGTTGTTTATACCAACTAAAATGCAATTGACTTTTGAGTTCACTGCTTCAATCGGTGCTGAATGAACAATGATTGTTATAAAGTTGATATGAGATTTTGTTTGCTGGAAATCCATAATGATAAAAGTTGTCTCTTGTGCTATTTATCTAATAGGGCACGTTAATGTAAATGTTTGGCTAAATATCTCGTTTATACCTCACAATTTTTGCCATAAAACAAATACATTTATTTATTTCCTGACCATTATTAGTAAAGTTGCATAACAAGTGTTCCTTTTATTAGCAATGCATTACAATCTGTGGGACTAACTAGTATATTTATTGAATCAGGTGAACGGTTAAGTCCCTGGGTGGCTGTTGGTTGCTTCACAATGGGAGTCTCTATAATATTTTTCTGAACGAGGAGCACAGCGTCTAATTGTTCAGAAGAGGGATATGGTCTTTGCCATGTGAGCAAATGTGCCGCTTGTTGAAATCTAACATGTTCAAAATGTTTGAATGATGGGAAGAGTTTTGTTAACTTTTGGAAAAAACCTATATAAAAACTTATTCCAAAAGTACCTGAGCATTCTTTGGCTAATTGTTGTTTATTGATTATTATCATTATGTTCACATTGTCTTCTAACATTGTTTGAATGGACTACTGCAATTGCGTATTCGTTTCCTTTCGTTTATTTTGTCAAACCGTCTTGCCTTTTCTTCATGTGCCAACTGTCTTACTGAAACC
The DNA here is from genome assembly GCF_006381635.1 of Hibiscus syriacus. Lineage (NCBI taxonomy): Eukaryota > Viridiplantae > Streptophyta > Magnoliopsida > Malvales > Malvaceae > Hibiscus > Hibiscus syriacus. The sequence goes on along the minus strand of NW_024062249.1, from coordinate 459,205 downwards.
CATTCCTTTGCTGACTGAAATTTCAGCTTGTTTCTATTTAGAAAAACAGCTTTCGTGTAGAGGATGCATAAGTTTTAGTTTGGTATAATAGAGGCTGTAGTTTGAGAATAGAGAAAATGATTGCAAGTGGCAAGATTTGAGCTTTAGAATGGATATATGAAGTAATTGAGTTAAACCCAATGTTTAGAGTATACCTATACCATGCATGCTAGCGAAATTTGGAATCTAGAATAAAGATGAGAAACATAGAAGAATCAAACTGAAATTAGTGCAACAGAGATGACTTAAAGCGGATCGGGAGACAAGCACTGACATAAACGGTAAGCTTATCCTTGAATCTCCTCAAAATCACGACCTTTTCACTACTCCAATGATATACAGATTGCATCATCTTCTTCATAGGCTTCTTTCCGGTACCATCCCCTTTGGCAGCCCTCACTGTTTCTTCTTCATCTTCATTTTCACCCCATTGAAGAGGATAGCTCTGCAAAAACGTTCTTCTATTATTGTAGTCTTCGTAGCGAAAGCTCCTACTTCTCGTCCCGTCTACTACATCTATCCTTTTGCAGCAATCCATACCAAACAATTAATGCCCGAGTCTCAGAATTCTCAGATTAAGCTGTGTTTTGTACGTGTATATATACATATATGGGAAATGGGGTGGCTACTAGGTTGACAGGGACAAGATGATAGCAAGACCTTATAGTATTTGATCTTGACAGAGTATTCCATTATTATTGTTATTTTAATATGCTTTTGATTTTCTGCAATGCTACCTTGATGGGGTCTCATTTCAGATTTATCATATCAAAAAGCAACGAAAGATAGAAGACAAGAGATGATAACTTGCCGTTTAGGGACAGTAGATGCCCACAGCATGTTAAGACGAAACTTGGATATATCTAAATACATGAGCAAGCAACATGGGCAGCCAAGGCACTTTAAGGGTAAGTCATAGTCTATAAACAAGGAATAAAAGATGAGATAATATTATGAGAAGTTTTCAAGATTTATTAATGGTTATCAATTTTTTATACACTACGAGAAATAACTAATAAATGAAAAACTTGCATTAGACCCTAATGAGTTAACCTTTGTTGACTATCCTTAATTTAGATTAATTATGTGATAAAACAGTGATGTTATACTATCATTAATTAAGTTAATTTAGATAAATTATTTAATTCCTAAATAAAGAATTGTTTTTAATATTAAAACTACTTTATATACGATATGAATATATTAAAATACTAACATTTTATTTATTATTAAATTATCCAAAAAAAGTAGCAACAACCAATATCTTTTTTTTCAGATTCCTGATATTTTTTTTAAGATTTTGTCATTTTTCATTTATTAATGAGCATATATAATTAGTTGGGTGTTTATTAACTAAAATAATCGTATTAAAAATGATAATCCCGAATAACATTAAACTTAACATGGTTCAAAGACCAAAAGAAAATAAACTCAATTCTATGTTGTAAAAATTCAAAACCTCCTCAAAATATATAGGAAAAACAAAGGTGAGAAAGCATTCTCATAGCATTGCTGAATAGGAAGCATCTAGGCTTGGGACTTCTTGGATTTGCTAGCTGCCAATTGAGCCTCAGGCTGAAAACAAAAGATGATTATTATCAAAAAAATATACAGAAAACAGCTGTTATTTTTTTATATAATTGGAGAATTCGGAGTATCGTACACACGAATTCTATTAATAGGTCGGATACGGATACTTCAAGAAAAATTAAAAATAATGACGGTTCATATAAAAGTTTAAAATAGTTACCTCTTTCTTGACAGGCTCTTCCTTCTCAGACAAAATCAACTCAATGTGGCACGGAGAAGACATGTAAGCTGGCAAAAATGAGAACAGATTCCAATTACACAGGAGAGCTATATAGAACAATCCATGTACCACAATACGTGCATGGTTTTAGTACATACGGTTGATTCTTCCATGTGCACGGTAAGTACGACGCCTTTGTTTCTGAGCCTGGTTTACTTGGATGTGAGAAATATAGAGGGCATCTACATCCAAACCCTTGACCTGAGAAATTGACATCAAGTTAGACCTGCAAAGAAAAGAATTAACAGATACTCAAAACCAAGGGACTGGGCATACCTCAGCATTACTCTCTGCATTCTTCAGCAAATCCAGGATGAACTTGGCAGATTTTACAGGCCAGCGACCTTGTCCGTTGGAATGACGGTTCTTTGCCTGAGCAGTTCGACCAACACCACCACAAAAGCGTCTGAATGGTATGGCCTGCTTGTGGGCCGTGACATCCTCCAAGTACCTCTTGGCCTTACCCAAAGGCAACTTTCTGAGGGCAAAAGCTGTCTCCCTTGTGTTCTATAGAACCATAACACAGTGATGAGGAACAGGAAACAGGAACAACACAAAATTGGCAACTAATAACTAAAAGAGAAGCAGAGTACTAAAACATAAAATCGAACCATACAACATTAAAATTTCTCAAGAAACAATTGAAATCATATCATATCAATCCAAAAACTAAATTCCTTACATAGGATTACAAAATGTAGCATCATTTACTGAGCCTTCAGGTACCAATAAAATACAGAGGTTCACCCAAGAACAATGCACGGGTAATTTTGCTGAAGTTTAAGAGAATCTAGTTCACAAAAGGAAACATGTTCTTTTTTACATCAGGTTTAGGAATCCAAAATCTCAACCAAAAATAGGACCAAAAAAATCAAAACGCCTCAAGAAACAATTTAACTCATATATGTATCAATCCCAAAACTTAATTCCTTATAGAGGAATACAAAATGTAGCATCATTTACTGAACCTTCAGGCACCAATAAATCCAGAGGTTCACCCAAGAACAATGCACAAGTAATTTTCCTGAAGTTTACGAGAACCTAGTTCACAAAAGGCAACAAGGCCCTGCTTTTTTACGTCAGGTTTAAGAACCCAAAATCTCAGCCAAAAAGAGGATCAGACAACAGCAGAACAACTCAATAAACAATTGAACTCATATCAACCCGAAAACTTAATTCCTTATAGAGGATTACAAAATGTAGCATCATTTACTGAACCTTCAAGCACCAATAAAATCCAGAGGTTCACCCAAGAACAATGCACAAGTAATTTCCCTGAAGTTTACGAGAGCCTAGTTCACAATAAGGCAAAAAAACCCTGCTTTCTTCATCAGGTTTATAATCCAAATTTTCAGCAAAAAATAAAAACGATGCATCACAAAAGTTTATAAAAAATTATTATTTTTGGGGATATTCAACAAACAACCAGAAATTTGAATCAATAATTAAGTAAAATTATATCAAAAAAATGATGATAATACCTTGAAATGGACCCTGAGATCAGAGCCCCTTGCCTTACAGGCTGCAAAAAATCAAAACCTAACGTCATTAGTTTCCGCACAAAGAATCTGGGCTTCATAAAAAAAGAAAGTGAAAAGCTCAAAGATGAACATAATGGGACTTTACACTTGGTGGGATTAATGGGCTCCTTCGAATACTTCACCTGAAAAAACATGGGTTCAAAACAAAATCGAGTTCAGTGTTACATAATCTCATAAAACAAAGTAGAGAGTTCAAAATATAAACCGGGAAAACAAATTTAAGAGAAATGAACCATGGCGGCTGATCTTGTTGCTGCTCCCGCTGCCTAAGGTGTTTTGCTTCTGCGGGAAAGCCGAGCATAAGAAATATACAACACAATTTGGACAAATATATGCATACTGATTAGGGTTTTGGATTATTTTTTTAGGGTTGGATTTTGGGCTAAGAAATCAAAAGTTGGGAAAATTTACAGAATATTGTTTGTATGGTCCAACCCAAAATCATATTTTATGGGTCAAACACTTTAGAGATCCAAATCCAATAACTGTTTTTTTAATTTAAAGGAAAAAGGAAATATTTTTAATATAATTTCTTCACTATAATCTCCATAAATTTGTTTGGATAATTATTTTTATGGAATATAAATAATATAAAAATAGGTTTAAAATAATATCGTTTATATTTACGAGAAAAACAAATCAGATTTTATATTTTAATAATATAATATTAAATATTTTAAATCTCAACGTTTATTTGTTTTCAATTTTGCAGTAAATATTGATCATTATTCAAGTAATTATTTTTATTAAAGAAATTATTTTGATCAAAACTAACTTTTCGAGGATTAAAGTGCTTAAAAATTAAGATTAAAACATGTTTTAGTATATCAACTTGTTCGTTTTCAATCTCTCGTATAATTTTACAATAGCATTCTCACTTTAAGACTCAATTGAACTATTTTGAGAGTTTAATGATTAATTTGAAATTCAACTCAAAATGTGAGGATGTCCCAAAGAAATTAACCCGTGTTAAAATAACAGAATGGAAATCATCAATTAGCAAGGCGTGAAAAGGCAGTTAGAAGCAGAGAGCACAAAAAGAAAAAAAAATGTACGGTAAAGCGGCAATTTGTTTAGCATTGGCGATCGTCTTCTTGGTTTCATGTTCAATCTATATCGGAAACGTTGATATCAGATCATACTTCTTCTCTTTACAGTCGGCGCAACGCTCAATATGTGCTACCGATCGTCCTCTCTGGGTTTACATGTACGACCTCCCTCGGAAATTCAATGTCGCCATGATGGGTCGCCGGTACGCTGAGGAAGCGGGTCCGGTGACCAGGGAGAACTTGCCGCTGTGGCCCGCCAATGGAGGGGTAAGGAGGCAACACAGCGTGGAATATTGGCTGATGGCCTCGCTGCTTTACGACGGCGAAGGCGGAGAAGAGAGGGGGGCGGTTAGGGTTTCGGATCCCGAAACTGCGGACGCCTTTTTCGTGCCCTTTTTTTCCTCGTTGAGTGTTAATACGCACGGACATAACATGACGGATCCTGAGACGGAGGTCGACCGCCAATTGCAGGTTATTGTAAAGTTAATCGATCGCTTCAAGGTGTTTAATTTCTATCAACTGAGCTTTAATGCGGTGTTTGGCTCTTGCATTGATTCTTTCTCTGGAACTTAAATTTGGGAACTTTTTGTTTAAAATAGGCATTCGATTAATGATTTACTAAGTTTTGAGGAAAGGAATGAAACTAGATTAGGGAGTCGGAAATTAGAACTTCCTGGCATAGCAATTTAGCTGATCCTGCTCCATTCTGATTGAGCAATTCGAAAATTCCTTCCAGTGGTAGCTCCGAAACACAAGAACCCAGTGGAAAAGTTTGAGCCAGAAGGATTCCTTCCAGACTTTTTTTTCCTCGTTGAGTGATTACTAGACACAGAAGGATGTGTTACAAGTTCTTTGCATCTTTGTTTTAAAGTAACATAAATATGACGTCTTTTTCTATTTGCAAGAAAGCAGTGAAGAGTTATGACCAAGCTTGACGGATTTTGACCCAGCTCAATTTAGTCGTTTTTTCTTTTGGAAGGATGGGTCGGGTTCGAATCCTTATTTTACCCAATAGAATTATATATATATATATATTTGTGTAGGGTCAGATCAGGTCGAGTGCGGGTTTTCTTCTAAAAACTGGGTTGACTTGGGTGCAGGGTTCGGGTGGGTAAAAAACCTGACCTATGACCATCCCTAATTATGACCTTGCACGATTGTTGGAGTTACTATCACGCCTCACTCATTGGATTTCTTTTATGCTTAATTACTAGTCTGTGCATTAATTGACATATGAGTTTTGTGCAGTTAATATCTATTACTTACAATGTAATGTATATTTCTCTCATTTTAGGCCGAGTTAGTGGAATTCTTGCGACAATCCAAGTACTATCAAAGGTCCGGAGGCAGAGATCATGTAATCCCCATGACACATCCAAATGCTTTCAGATTTCATCGACAGCAGTTGAATGCCTCTATTCTTATTGTTGTAGATTTTGGTCGCTACCCCAGAAACATGTCGACTCTAAGCAAAGATGTAGTTTCCCCTTATGTACACGTGGTGGAATCCTTCACGGATGATGACCCTCTAGACCCATATGAGAACCGAACTACCCTTCTTTTTTTCCGGGGAAATACTGTCAGGAAAGATGTATGTTTTTAAGACGCAAATGTTCTGTTTGTATAATTTCTGTTCTGAATGATATTACTCATAGAGACTGTTTTTGTTGCAGGAAGGCAAAATTCGAGTCAAACTCGCTAAGATATTGAAGGGTATTGCTGATGTTCACTACGAGAAGAGTGCAGCAACTCCATCTAACATAAAATGGTATGCTGCTTAGCTTGTCCCGTGGAGTATATTTCTAGGATTTCCGATCAACATTAGTTCAAACTTTTAGTTACCATACCTGGCTATTTGTACTTTATCTTTGGAAGTTCTCCACAATTTTTTTGACATGATCTACGCTAAGTTCATGTGATCTGTTATAGCTATTTAGATGTCCATATCTATTTGTCCTATCAACCCACAAATAGTAATCATGGACTTAGACTTGACACACCTACTAAGGATCATTATGTAAACCTCTCTGTAAGATTAAGAGGGGATTCTCTCTCTGAGTCAGATTACTTCCCGTTCCACTCTCTCTAAAACTTCCGACTGTGATTCTTCTTGTTCACTCTCTACTATCATAACCCAAATTTTACCATCAACAATTTTATATTTTTCTAGCAAATGTTTATGAAATAACCACGTTATGCTATACATCTTATTTCTTTCACCTTCTTGTGCGTTAGTCTACAAAGGGAATGCGCTTGTCGAAATTCTGTCTGCATCCTGCAGGGGACACTCCATCATCTTGCCGACTATTCGATGCGATCGTGAGCCACTGTATTCCGGTGATTGTCAGTGACAAAATCGAGATTCCCTTTGAGGACGAAATCGATTACACTGAATTCTCAATTTTCATCTCCATGAAAGAAGCATTAGAACCGGGTTATTTGGTCAATCTGCTGCGCCACTTTCCAAAGGAGAGATGGGTTGAAATGTGGGAACGGCTTAAGCAGATTTCCTATCATTATGAATTCCAGTACCCTCCAAAGAAGGAAGATGCGGTGTATATGTTATGGAGACAGGTAAAGCACAAGCTTCCCGGTGTCGAACTTGCTATACATAGAAATAGAAGGTTGAAAATCCCAGATTGGTGGCGGCGGAAAAGATGATTTCGGTTCTTGGCTTTCATGATTCTGCAAACCAGAAATCTTTTTTTCGCTCTCCTCATTTTTGGAAACAATGGTAGGAAGTCACAAGCCAACATCATGGGTCAACTTTACCAAGCTCACGAACCAGCGTTTTACCAGCATTGTGGTGAGCAAGGTAATTCTGATATGATTTATTTTTCTAGTATTTTTTTTGTCATAGCTACGGGTGTAAATGAACCATAAACAAATGAACAAGGTTGTATTTGTGTGTTTTTTTTAAAGTTTTTTATGTCCGATTCATGTTCGTTAAATTTTTTATATTATATTCTATTAGAAAAAAATGTTAATCCGAGATAAAAATAATAATAAATAAATATTATTATATAATCAAACGAAAAAAATAAATAAAGAATTAAAATAGAGGAATGTGATTTATTTACTCGTATTTGGACACTGAATAGGATGAGTAGAGTAAGATAAATCGAAAAAGGATTTTTGTTAAGGCATGTATGAACAGTTTCCTTAAGACAAATTCGTTTTCTCTTAGGTGCTTTGAGTAGCATTGGACTTCGGTCTCCCAGGATACAACAACAAACGATCACAATAGTAAGTACTACCGTAGTGATCAGTCGAACACAATTTGCCTTTCTCTATCATCGGAAAGAACGAATTTGGAAGAAATTTTCTAAGTGTTTTCTAATTCAACATTGTGAATTGTGTCTTGTAACTTTGTTGATGTGTCTTAGAATTGTACCTCAAGTAACCTATATATAAGGAGATGAAATTGATTGAGAGGTTAAGACCTTTAGATAAAAAGATTTAACCTTTTGATTAAAAGAATTCTCCTTTTGATGAAAGGGCTTAACCTTTTCATCAAAGAATTTAATATTTTCATGATGAGAATTGTTGAATAGGTATGATTGAATGAATGCAACTTTAAATCAAAAATTAAGTTCATTCACCAAGTGAAATGAATTATAATTAATTTGTTACAAATATCATTAGTTTATTCAATTTTTCCAACAATCCCCCGTATGAATGAACCTTCCCTTGTGAAAATATGTTTACCTTATTGGTTGTCCAGTAGACGTGATGTCCTTGAACTATCCTATTATTGGTGTAAGTGATGACATACCTCACACAAATATCTCACTGACAATAATTTGGTTCTCATGGTTATGTTCATATAGTCGTGGACATCTCTTGGTTCTGCAAGAGTTTAGAGAACTATGCCCCAATAGTTAGGCCTGTAAATGAACTGAACGTTCAGCGAACCGTTCATGAACTGTGCAGCGGGAAGTTCGTTTATGTTCGTTTATTTATTAAATGAACGAACATGAACACGATTTTGCGTTCGTTTAATTAAATGAACGAACACGAACAAAGGGCTCGTTCGTTCATTTACGTTCGTGAACGTTCAATTACATTCGTGAACGTTCAATTATATGTTCGTTTATGTTCGTTCATTTATGTTCATTTATGTTTTTTCATTTATGTTCATTTATGTTTTTTCATTTATATTCATTTATGTTTGAACAGAGGGCAAGTTGAATATGTTACGAATGTTATTGAAGTTGTTTGGATTTCAAGAAGATTATTTTGTTGAACAAATTAACTTTAAGACTTTATTATGTTCATATAGCTTCTTTATGATTTATGCATATTTTTATCGTATTCGAACAAATTAACTCTAAAGTTGCAGGTTATATTAATGAATTTTATGTTTTTATTCTTATTGTTTACTTTTTTTACATTCATTTGTTGTGTTCGAATAAGTTTTTTTGTGTTGTTCGTTTATTGTGTTCGTTTATGTTCATTTATTATGTTCGTTTGCGTTCGTTTACGTTCGTTTATCATTTAAATGAACGAACATGAACAAGATATATTCTTTAATGAACGAACATGAACAAAAAAATTTGTTCGTTTATGTTCGTGTTCGTTTATGTTCGTTTATTTATTAAATGAACGAACATGAACATACCTCCGTTCGTGTGCGTTCGTTCGTTTACAGGCCTACCAATAGTCTCTTTGAAACAGCTCCGCTTTACTCTTACATAGGTGACTTATGTTGTTCGGTTCAAGGAAACACATATTGGTCATTAAAAGCATTGCTTAACCTCATCCACATTTTAGTTATTGTTTTCAATATAGAATGGACTTGAGATAAGGACCCCTATAGTGACCTCACAAGGTTTATGCAAGTAGGTTGTCCATTGAATCTAGATCTTTGGATCTCTAGTCAATTAGGTTGGGTTTTCCTTCACATAGTGCCTTAAATATTAATGAGTTTTAGTCACATTCCTTTCGATGTTTATCAACTTGATCTTGATTCAACTCATTGTTTAGCAGATCCACAATGTTATATTTTGATCTTACAAAATCAATATAGATAACTATAGTTGAGATCAATTTTTTAATGATATTATATCGACGACGTATGTGTCTCAACTTACCATTATACTTATACAAGGCACCCCCACACTTTGATGTAGTTGTAGGAAAATTTCTACATTTTCATAACTCATATGGTGTCTCACCTATTTTCTTGTAAATTACCTTATTTAAAGGTAATTTGATAATAAAATAGCTTCCTACACATGTTCTGTGACAACTCAGAATATGGTCAAATGTCATTCAAAATTCTTTGGCAATCTTATGGATATTATACACTTCATATGGTGTATATGACAATCCATTCAAGATGTAATTTCGACATAAAAACTTAGAATGCTTTCAAGCTTTAATGAAAACAATGTCTATCTCATCCTCTATATGAATATGATGATCATCCTATATTTGATCATATTCAAAATGATTAAATATAACATCTTATGTCACTATGTCTTGAAATTCTATTCATGAATTTCACATGCTTCTCGTTGTGGCTCACAACTACTGACATCGTTGAATTTTATTTAAAGTCTAAATAGGAATCAATATTTCAAATCACGAGTTAGGTGAATCAGTGAGGTTGTCATTGTTTCGTTTAAAACACGTAACCAAAATTTGTAAATATTCCAATAATAAATTGAAAGTTAATTCAATTTATTTTACCATTTGTTTCTGTTAAACAACAAAATTTTAATTACAAATTAAAATTCTAAAACAAAATTTGTAACAATGTTGCTACCTCCAAACGATTTCTGATATCAACAGTAAATCAAATAAATTTTGTTGGTCAACATTATTAGAATCCTGAAACAAAATTATAGGCACGATTTTTGTTCACAGCCATATCTTAATTTCGTTTGGTACCTTATTTATCACAACAAATTTTAGTCAAAAAAATTCAACAATTGAGTAATTTCTACTAAACGACGGGAATTTAGTAAAACTAAAACCTGAAACAGAAATGTAAAATTAACACTATTTTGTTGAATTCATTAAATATCATGATTTAGAACTAAAATCCAAAACAAAACCAACTTCTGTTGGACAACCGGATTAAAACCCAAAACAAAACTAATTTATGTTGAACGACGAGAATTTAATAAATTAAATCTCGAAATAAAACTAACTTATGTTGAACGGTGAAAAATTAATAAAACTCGAAACAATAGTATAATCTCAATGTATAAATACACATACCTTTTCGATTTCTTGATCGAAATTCACCATTCGACATAAAAAAATTACAAGCCTTATCACGTTACATCAGGGCTTGTGGACGGGATAAAAATAGAGATTCTTTTCTTTGAACCTGCAAAAGGTTTTGAAGTCATAATGTAACATCCCAATTACCGGGTAAGTGACTAAATTGTAAGAATTTATAAATTTAGTTGGTGAATTAGAATAAAGTGATAAGTCTAGTGATTTATAGAGGAATTTTGTGTTTTGGGTATGATAGTAAATATGGAATTATAATAAGGGTAAAAGGGTTATTGAGCAAATAAAAGAATAAAATAATAATTGTGGGTATTATAATACCCATGTGAATGAATTGAGGAGATAAGTTTTCAGAGACTTATCTTCTTCATCTTCTTCTCTCAACGTGAGGCGCCCAAGCTCAAGGTAAGAATTTGAACCTTGGTCGTTTCTTTGATTTTTAGTTTGGAAATGGAAGTTTGGATATTATATAAGCTAAAGGCAAGCTTATATGACATTAAAACAACAAGATAAATGTTTTAGAGATAGATTTGAGAAATGGGTTTTTAGATGAAATTTCGATATGGATGAGTTTTTGAGGTTTGAATAAGATTTTTAACTTGTCAAGAGGTTAATTAAAGGGTTAAGAGTGTTAGAATTGATTAATAACATGTTTGAAATTTGGGTATGATTATTGGTTTTAAGAATTTGAATAAAGTATTGGAAATAATAAAGTGTTGAAATGATAGAAGTTAGTTAAATGGTTGTAGTTAAGTTTGGTGGTACGAAAGAAACTTTGTATGAGAAATTTAGTGAAGAGTTGATGATTTTCGGGTTTGAACAGTAAAATCTGGGTAAATTTTACAGATTATGAAGAGGGATCCAATACCCCTGGGGGGAATCGATTCCCCCTAAAGGAAAGTTGAAGTTTGGTTCATTAAATTTGTTTAATCTATTAGATGTTAATGATAAGGTTTAGGCTTTTGATAATTGTCTCGGAAATTATGTTTATGTAGATATCGAGCCTAAATGAGTTCCGGAACAAGTGCCAAGTAAGAACGATCGAGGGATTAGAAACGATTGATAAAGAGATAAGTTCTAGAATTGGTTCAAATCCAACAAAGCTAAGGTGGTACATATTATAAGTATAGTACAATGGAATAGGACTTGTGATAAGTCTAATTCCTATGTTGATTTTTATAGTACAATAGTTATGAACATGCATACATGATGATTATTGTGATACATGTTAAGGTATATATGTTCATATGATTTGATAAATGATATATGTGAATAGATTCAAATGCACATGTGATATGATAAGTGATATGAGCTATGTGATCACAAGAGAAATGATATGAGCACATGAACATATGAAACATAAGAGTAATTCCCATGGTATACGATATGAGAGCTATAGGTATAGTTGGCATGCCAAGAGTCGAGGGTTTCATAGGTCCTTCGGGACAATACAGTGGTCTTTCAGGACAAATTTCATATGCCACTCAGTGGGACTTATACGAGCTGTGGTGACAGCATAGTGCACAACCTCAATGTACTCGAATACCTTGAGTTCTCAGTAATGTACATGGGCTTATAAAATGTTATTAAAGGTAATTGCATTATTATTGTTATATGTTACCATGTTATTATCGTTTACATTGAATTACATGTAACATGATGATATATTGCATGTTCATATTCATATGGAAGGCATAATTATTATATTTAAATACCTCACTAAGTCTATGACTTAGCGTGTAAGTGATTTACACGTAGGCACCAAGAACAAGAAGAGCAAAAATAGAAGTGGCAAAGACAACACCATTACTAGAAAGATCAGATCAGAAGTAAACAATAAAGTATGTATTTTGATTGTATAAAGTATGTTGGCATGTAAGAAATGTAATAAGTTGTTAGTACGAACGCTCTGATAGACTTTTCTAATGTTTTGAACGTATTTATATAAGTGTAAATGTATAGTAATGAACGGTTAATTTTTTATGAGTTTTATGTACGTTTTACGGAAGTACTGTAACAGTACTGAAGCAGGGGAATCGGTTCCCTGTAGCAGGGGAATCGGTTCCCTATTTGCAATCTAGAAAATTTGTATAATCGGTACTGTAGCAGGTACTGTTCACGATACTGTAGCAGTTACATTTGTATAATCCGTATAATATTGTTCATAAATACATTTTTGTCTCAAAATTTTATACCGAATATAATTTAATAATATATTATCATATTTTCTTAAAATAAGTTCAAATGTTTTGTTATTTTGTAAGAAAAAATGTTTTAAAAAGGTAATGTGACATCTCGGACTCGTATTCGGGTCGAGTACGGGTTGGGGTGTTACACATAACACAAAGTTAATGGGGCCTTACCCTATGCATCCATAATGTTTTCAACTTCCTTAAGGATTGAGCACGAAAATAACTATTTGTTGATCTTCTAGGAGCCTTTTATATGTGGAATATCCTTTCCAACCAACCAATGTAATTTAGCCATTAAAAATGGCTAGTTAAATTGAGCAATAAAATCAATAAAGACTGAAATCTGCTTCATTAATATGAATTGGTAATTTGTCTGGATTTATCCACAACAACCCTGTTAAGTTAATCGATCGATGGAATCGGTCAAGAGGGGGGTGAATTGGCAATTAAAATTTTGGTGGAAGCTTTTGCAGAAAATTAAAAATATTTGCACAGCGATTTAGAGTGGTTCGACTTTCTCAACCAAAGTCTACGTCCACTACCTTAGCTATCCATACTAAGGATTTTCCAACAAATTCACTAATTTGTTCTTTCTTTTGAGGCCAACCTTACAACTTCCTCAATAATATACCCCAATTCTTGAGAACACTCTTTCTCAAAGAGAAGATTACAAATTTGCAAACTTACAAGGAAATCCTCACAAGGTAGATTGTTTGCATAATTCTAGAACAAAGAAAAGAACACTAAAAAATGAATACAATTGAGTACAAGTAGTGTTCTTGAAAGCAAAATGAATATTGAATGAAAAATAGGCTTGAAATGCTCAAACTTGAGGTTTGATGCTTTATCTTTGATTCTCTCTTAATTTTGATTCTTGTTGTTTCTTGTTATTTCTTCTTATTGATCAATGGCTTCTAAGCTTGTTTAAATACTCATTCAATTGATTCTGAATGTTGGGGATGATTAGTGGAGTCAATATAGCCGCCAATTAAGTGTGAAAACAATTAATAAAATTAGTTGGGAGCGACAGTGCATCGATGCATACACAAGGTGCATCAGTGCATGAAGTGTAAAATTCAAATATTTTGACCGTTGGACCCTTAGTGCATCAGTGCACTAAGAGTGCATCGATGCATGAAGTGCATTCGATGTTTCAAAATAGCCTGAGTGCATTGATGCATGGCTTATGCATCGATGCATCAAATGCATTCGATGTTTTCATAAAACCCTCAGTGCATCGATGCATGGTATGTGCATCGATGCATAAAATGCATTCGATGTTCAATTTATTCATTGGTGCATCGGTGCATCCCTTTGAAAAATTGATTTTAGGCTTGATTTTGGTTCAAAATACTTTGTGAAAATTATTTCAAAAATATATTAAGTATAAAACACAATTTTACATATTTAGTAAGGTTTGAAATTGATCTTGAAAGACTTGGAGTAATAATTTGATATTCGATTAATAAAATCAATATACTTAGAAAATCATTTGTAAAATCCTAAAATTCAATTATACTTAATTTGTTATATTGAAACATCAAAATGTTTTCAACAATCTTCCCCTTTTTGATATAACAAAACATTTGTGTAATTTTAAGATTTTCTTTGAAAATAAATTTTGAAATCAAAAATCAAGTTTGAAATTACTACTCCCCTTACTCTAACACTTTTCCCCTTTTCCCCTTTTCCCCTTTTACACTTTTACACTTCTCCCCCTTTTTGTTAAATCAAAAAGACTGTAAACACGTTTTAAACAAGGTTTTTGAAAAACATAGCCAATTGATTACATATAGCTTAAGCTGCTAAGATCAAAGATCAAGAGAAATATTAGCCATTAGTTTTCATAAACAATATTCATAAACATGAAATGGATAATTGGTCATATATGTCTAATGATGCAAAAATAAGTATTAATATCAAAAAGAAAATTCAAATCAAACATATATATATATATTAAGATTTAATATCCAAAACAACCAAAACATTAATCCAAACATTCAACCATCCAAAATAAACAATCCAGAAACATCAAAATCAATCCAAGTTTTAAATCCAAGAAAGCATAACAAGGAAAAATCTACTCCATCGGAGGATCGGAAGGAGGAGGAAATCGTGCTTGCATCTCAAGAGAGAGAGCATCCATACGTGCAAGCATCTGCCGTTGAAAATCCATTTGTTGAGATTCCAAAGAGTCTAAGCGATGATTCATTGCTTCGTTGTTAGCTGTCAAATGGGATTCGATGGAAGCAAACCGTAGATCAAATGTCTCCAAAAAGCGAACGAAAATATGGAGGCACTTGATCCTCTTGTGGTGCCGATGCATTGTCGAGATCGTCAATGTCTTGAAATAATCTTTGAAGCTCGGGATCATCATCTGCAGCCGGTGCCAGAGGAGAGCACGAGATGAGCTAGGAGTAGCACGTGAAGAACTAGCTCCCGGAGTTGGTTTATTGAGTCGAAAGACCCATAGACCAGTTTCCTCGTCCTGTTTTGAAGGAATAATGTTTATGGTGTCTACTAGCTCACTAAAATAATGTGGGGCAGATTTATTTTGTTCTTATTCTTGATACAGTGCATCCACCATAAATCCCTAGCACGAAGAGTGGAGTACTTACCTCCGGATGGTCTAAACCACCAAGAGATCATCAAATGAAGAAAACGACCGTGATGAGTACATAAGGTATTGACACTAGCATTAGGAATGTAGGGATATTCCACAGTTTCTTTTTCATTGTATAAACCATCGTCATCTAGCCCAAATTGTGAAGCTATAGTCTCGGGATCAATATGAATATATTGTCCTAAAAGATAGGATCTAATTCCTATAGTTCCACACTAAGTCTGGTTTTGAATACATACCGCATTAGGGTAGAAAATGTAGACTAACTGATGATAAACGATAAGTTTTAAGGAAAACAGTTTATCAAACTTCCATGTTTTGATAATCGAAAGATATTCGAAGTCAAAATCAACATGGCTTGAACAGAAGGAATACGCTCTTCTCGAATTCTATAAGATTGGAAAGAATTTATGTACCTAGAGTACAATTCTTCTCTACGACGTTCAGACATATTAAAACATGCTCCTATAAGATTTGTAGGTAGAGGGGGGGAACGAGATTATGAGGTCGGGTAGAACGACTAGAAGAGGTCCTAGGGCGTTTAGGATTTGACATGGTTTAAGGAATCAGAATAAGGAAAGTAACCTGCAATTTGAAACACATGTATGCACAATGATCAATCCCAAAACTCAATTGAGTCTGCAATAATTCAAGGTTCTCTAAACCGAATCCTAATGGGAAAGGTTTTGAAAACTATTTGAAAATAATTTTTGAAAAATCATAATATGTATAGTTTTCATGAGAAACAATATAATTGAGTCAAAAACATTTAAATAAATTAAAAGATTTTCGATTTTTTTTCGAATTTCAAATAAAATTTTGAAATATTGTGTGTTTTTGACGAAATTTGTTGTAAAATCTAGTTTCTAATCACCAAACAATCAATGTCCGATAAAATGTTCATCCTATAACTAATCTAAACTAGTTCTAAAATCAAAATATGATAAAATAGAAGTTTTTAGAAAAATATCTTGAAAATTTCAGATTGATGAGAATGAGAAGTTGTTTTGCATAATTTAATGATGTTAGCAAGATATGGAGATGAAAAGCTTGAAGATTCCGATTATTTCTCGATGATTTTGAGCAAAAGGAGAAGTTTGAGAGGAAGAGAGGCCAACGGAGAGAGGGTTTAGTTTTAGGATTTGGAACAAATAAGAAAATAAGCCTTTTAAACCCAAAACCCGACGGATACATCGATGCATCTTCATGGTGTATCGATGCACATTCAAGGACGCATCGATGCACTGTTAGGTGTATCGATGCATTAAGCACAATAATGTCAAAAATCAGTTTTAAACACTCAAAATGCTAAATTAATTGGCTCTAGTGGTATTGGTAACTCATATATTGAAAATTAATCATTTCAATCAATCAAATTAATCCTTAAACTACATTTGACCATAAAGTTAATTTTTACCAAAGAACATAAACTCCCCCTAACTAATAACAAAGAATGCAATAAAAAATTATTATTATAAGCATTTTTCATTTATTCTTAAAAGTGCTAAAATTATTTTAAACTCTAAGTGAAGATAGGTTAGTTAAATCTAATTCTCTCCTAAGTGTACAAAATCTTTCTTTGTCTAAAGGTTTTGTAAAGATATTCTAATTGGTGTAAAGTATCAACAAATTCTAGAACTACATCTTCCTTAGTGACATGGTCTCTAATGAAGTGATGTCTTATTTCAATGTGCTTAGTTCTAGAGTGTTGGATGGATTTTTAGTTAGACAAATAGCACTAGTATTGTCACACTTGATAGGAATGGTACCTACTTCAATTCTATAATAAAAAAGTTGTTGTTTCATCCATAAAACTTGTGCACAACAACTACCAGCTGAAATGTATTATGCTTCAGTGGTAGATAATGCAACACAATTTTGTTTCTTTGAAAATCAAGAAATCAGCATATTTCCAAGGAATTGGCAAGTACCGGAGGTACTTTTCCTATCTAATTTGCAACCTCCATAATCCACATCAGAGAAGGCATGCAAGCTAAAGCTAGAGTCTCTAGGATACCAAAGTCCTAAACTAGGAGTCCTTAAGGTATCTAAAGATTATCTTAACAGCTAGTAAATGTGATTCCTTAGGACATTATTGAAATCTAGCACATAAGCAAACACTAAACATAATGTCCGTTCTACTTACAGTTAAATAAAGAAAAGATCCAATCATTGACCTATATAATTTAACATCCACGCATTTACCTCCTTCATCTATGTCAAGCTTTGTTGATGAGCTCATTGAAGTGTCATGAGGTTTCCCATTTTTCAGTCCAAACTTCTTGAGCATATCTTTGACGTACTTAGCTTGATTGATGAAGATTCAATCTTTTCTTTGCTTGATTTGGAGTCCCAAGAAAAATGAGAGCTCCCCCATCATGCTCATCTCGAATTCACTTTGCATTAGGTTAGAAAATTCTTGGCAAAGAACATCATTAGTATAACCAAATATTATATCATCAACATAAATTTGAACTATTAATAAATCTTTACCTTTATTCTTTAAAAACAATATAGTGTCAACCTTCCCTTTTGAAAAACCTTTTTCAATTAAAAAGTTTGACAATCTTTCATACCAAGTTCTAGAGCTTGTTTTAAACCATAAAGCGCTTTTGTCAATTTAAGAACATGATCTGGAAATTTTGAATCTTCAAAACCTAGAGGTTGTTCCACATACACTTCTTCTTTTATAAAACCATTTAAAAATTCACTTTTAACATCCATTTGATATAATTTAAATTCATGAAAACATGCAATGCTAATAACATTCTAATTGATTCCATTCTAGCTACGGGAGCGTATGTTTCATCATAGTCTATGCCCTCTTCTTGAGTATACCCTTAAGCAACAAGTCTAGCCTTGTTTCTCACTATATTACCACTTTCATCAAGCTTATTCCTAAATACCATCTAGTACCTACAATAGATTTATTATTAGGTCTTTCAACTAATGTACATACTTTACTCCTCTCAAATTGATTTAACTCTTCTTGCATAGCCATAATCCAATGTTCATAATTTAATGTTTCTTTAATATTCTTAGGCTCTATGCATGAGATAAATGCAACATAATTACAAATATTTCTAAGAGAGGATCGAGTTGTTATCCCTTTGGATGAATCACCCATAATCTCACCATCCTTGACATAGTTGTATTCCCTTGGATAAGATGCTTCCCTTTCTACAATGGTTGGATTCTCGAGAGGATCATGAGTTTCCTCATCTTTTGTTTCTTCCTTTGATGATTGTTCTCCAACGTCATGTCTAACATCATTTGTATTTATAATACCTACATCATCATTCAAATAAGAATCCTTCATCGGAAGGGGATTATCATCGAAAACAACATATATATACTCTTCTACAACTAAAGTTTTTTTATTAAATACTCGATAAGCTTTAGAATTTAAGGAATAACCCAGAAAAATTCCTTCATCACTTTTAGCATCAAATTTGCCAAGGTTTTCTTTATCGTTGTTTAAAACAAAACATTTACATCCAAAAGATGAAAATAGTTAATGTTAGGCTTTTTATTTTTGAAAATTCATATGGAGTTTTCTTCAAAATTGGCCTAATTATTACTCGATTAATAATATAACAAGCGGTATTTGTGGCTTCCGCCCAAAAATATTTTGGCAAATTGTTTTCACAAAGCATGGTCTAGCCATTTTCTCTAAAG
Source organism: Hibiscus syriacus (assembly GCF_006381635.1). NCBI lineage: Eukaryota > Viridiplantae > Streptophyta > Magnoliopsida > Malvales > Malvaceae > Hibiscus > Hibiscus syriacus. Next base: position 440,027 of record NW_024062249.1, on the reverse strand, counting down.
TTCAATTTTTCCTCTCAACAACTCCATTTTGTTGAGGGGTTCTAGGTGCTGAAAAATTATGGCTAATACCATTAGAATTACAAAATTTAGTAAATCCAAGATTTTCAAATTCAGTTCCATGATCACTCCTAACACTAGTTATAGAGTAACCTTTTTCGTTTTGGATTTCTTTTGAAAACGTGATGAATTTTTCTAATGCTTCATCTTTAGTACTTAAAAATAAAACCCAAGTATATCTAGAATACTCATCTACCAAGACAAATGCATATTATTTTTCACCCAAGCTTGTAGTCCTAGTTGGCCCAAAAATATCTATATGGATCAATTGTAATACTCTACTAGTTGATACATCATTAATGGATTTAAAAGAAATTCGCTTTTGTTTTCCTTTAGCACAAGCATCACAGATTTTATTATTATCAAGTTTAAGCTTAGGCAACCCTCGAACTAAATCTCCTTGAATAAGTCATTGCAAAACACTCATACTAGCATGTCCTAGTCTCTTATACCATAACCAACTATCATGCTCATCTTTAGCAACTAGGCATAAATTAGTCATATCTATAGAATCTAAATGCACCATGTAAATATTTCTATTCTATGACCAACAAGCATAATTCGATTAGATGCGATGTCAATAACTGTACAACCATTAGTTTTAAACATGACATTGAATCCCTTATCACAAAATTGACTAATACTCAAAAGATTATGCTTTAATCCATTCACATATAAAATATTTTTAATTTGTATGGAAGAGGTATTACCTATTGTACCTATACCTTCAATGTGACCTTTTGAATTATCACCAAAAGTCACATCTCCTCTATTTTTGGGGTTGAGCTCTATGAACCGGCTTTTGTCTCCGGTCATGTGTCTTGAGCATCCACTATCAAGGTACCATGAGTTTGAGTTTGTTTCCCGTACCTTGTAGCAATGCTTCTTTTCCTACAAACATAGATTAATTTTTTATTTTTGGTACCCAAATTCTTTTGGGTCCATATTCATTAGTTTCCAAAATCCTAGTCCTCTTAGGTATCCATTTGTGTAGGATATCCTTATCTTTAGTAGTAATGAGTTCTTTAGGAACCCATATACTTCTAACGATTTTTTCATTAGAGGTTCTTCGGGGACCTCTATGATTGTAGTTTCTAAAACTTTTTCTAACAAAGTTGGTTTTTGATTATCAAATTCATCATTGACATTTGAAAGTAAATTATGAAAATCTAAAATTTTCTTTTCAAACTCTTCTAGTTTGATTTGCACATTTTTTATTTTACTTTCAAGATCATTGTTGGTCTTGGATATGAGATTATTTTCATTTTTCAATTTTGAAATATCATGTTTATATTTTAAAAATAATTTCTCATAATCCGAAGTCAACCCAGTATATTCCTCTAATAACTCATCATAAGATAAATTATCTAAATCACATGAGTTAGAGGTTACCTTAGAATCTTCCCCGAATGCCATCAAGCACAAATTCGCTACTTCTTGTTCCTCTTCATCAGAAACTTCTTCATCACTCCATGTGGCCACATGAGCCTTGTGCTTATTCTTTGATTGAACCTTTCTCTTCAATTGTGGGCAATCATATTTGGCATGCCCTGGCTTTTTGCATTCATAGCAAATGATCGGGTCATTCTCTTTTGGTTCATTTTTTACGCCTTCGTTTCGTTTTAATTTTCTTCCTCGGTAAGGTCTCATCATTTTTCTGAACAGTTTAGCAAACAGTGTCATTTCCTCGTCATCGTCATCTTCATCCGAATCACTCTCATCTTTTGTGGATTTGAGAGCAACTTCAATATTTTTCTTCTTCTACTTCTCCTTCTCCTTTGGTGTCTCGTCAATCTTATTGAGGTCGACCTCATCTTCAAGTATCATTTCATGAGTGAGGAGGGAACCAATTAGCTCTTCAAGAGTTAAGGACTTTAGGTTTTTAGCCTCGATGATTACCGTCTTCTTTGATTGCCACGATTTTCGAAATGAGTAAACTAACTTCCTTACAAGCTTCTCGTTTGAAATGATCTCTCCATATGATTTGAGACCATTGACAATCGTTGAAAATCTATCCGTCATAGCTTTGATATCTTCATTTGGTTTCATCTTGAAATTTTCATAGATATGTTTTAGAAGACTAATTTTAGATTCTTTTACCTCGTTGGTGCCTCCATGAGTGACTTGTAGTTTATCCCATATTTCTTTGGCAGTTGTACAAGATGAAACTCTTCCATATTCATCTGGTTCAAGAGCACAAAATATGATATGGATAGCTTTGGAGTTGAGCTGGAACATTATTGTCTCTCCTTCACTCCACAATCTTGGATGAGTGAGAGGCTTGATATATGTGTCTTTACAACTTTCCATGCTCCCATGTCACTTTCTTGAATGAAATACATCATCATATTCTTCCAATAGGCATAGTTAGCACCATTGAAGAAAGGAGGCTTGTTGACGGGCATCGAATCGAGACCGGAGTCGAAGTTTGAAGTAGAGGCCATTGATGACTTGATTATCGATGTAAGTCTTCTCGAATCGACTCAAGAGGCGATTAAACCTTCAAATGAGTGAGTATCTGATACCAATTGTTGAATTAATCGATCGATGGAATTGGCCAAGAGGGGGTGAATTGGCAATTAAAATTTTAGTAGAAGCTTTTACAGAAAATTGAAAAGATTTGCACAGCGATTTAGAGTGGTTTGACTTTCTCAACCAAAGTCTACGTCCACTACCTTAGCTATCCACACTAAGGATATTCCAACAAATTCACTAATTTTTTCTTTCTTTTGAGGCCAAAGAGATAACCTTACAACTCCCTCAAGAATATACTCCAATTCTTGAGAACACTCTTTCTCAAAGAGAAGATTACAAATTTGCAAACTTACAAGGAAATCCTCACAAGGTAGATTGTTTGCACAATTCTAGAACAAAGAAAAGAACACTAAAAATGAATACAATTGAGTACAAGTAGTGTTCTTGAAAGCAAAATGAATATTGAATGAAAAATAGCCTTGAAATGCTCAAACTTGAGGTTTAATGCTTTCTCTTTGATTCTCTCTTAATTCTTGATTCTTGTTGTTCTTGTTATTTCTTCTTGTTGATCAATGGCTTCTAAGCTTGTTTAAATACTCATTCAATTGATTCTGAACGTTGTGGGTGATTAATGGAGTCAATATAGTCGTTTAAGTGTGAAAATAATTAATAAAATCAGTTGGGAGCGTCAGTGCATCGATGCATCACAAGGTGCATCGGTGCATTAAGTGTAAAATTCAAATATTTTGACCGTTGGACCCTTAGTGAATCGGTGCACTAGTGCATCGGTGCACTAAGAGTGCACCGATGCATGAAGTGCATTCAATGTTTCAAAATAGCCTGAGTGAATCGATGCATGGCTTGTGCATCGATGTATCAAATGCATTCGATGTTTTCATAAAACCCTCAGTGCATCGATGCATGGTATGTGCTTCGATGCATAAAATGCATTCGATGTTCAATTTATTCATTGGTGCATCGATGCATGGATTGGTTCATCGGTGCATCCCTTTGAAAAATTGATTTTAGGCTTGATTTTGGTTCAAAATACTTTGTGAAAATTGTTTCAAAAATATATTAAGTATAAAACACAATTTTACACATTGAGTAAGGTTTGAAATTGATCTTGAAAGACTTGGAGTAATAATTTGATATTCGATTAATTAAATCGAATATACTTTGAAAATCATTTGAAAAATCTTAAAATTCAATTATACTTAATTTGTTATATCGAAACATCAAAATGTTTTCAACAAACCCAAAACATAAATACATGTTATGGATTCAAATGAAAAGGCGTTACGAAATGGTTAGGAAAAGATGTTACCTTTCCTTGGAAATAGAAATATTTTCATGTCCATCACTATTCAACTTGAATTCAAAGTAGAGTAATTCAAATCACTAGTTTGTCCATTCTTTCTTCACTTGGCGAATGTAGCCGTGGACAACAATATATTTGTCTTGTCTTTTGTCAATTTGGAATTAATTCCAAACCTCTAACAATCTTCTTTATCACGCTTGAAAAAACTTAGAAAAATAAAAAAAATATGGAAATTTACGTGTCTTATAAGGCTTAACTTGTCGAAGTGCCTGTTAAAAATATTTTGGTTCGTATTTATATTATCATAATGACTTGAGTCACTTAGTACTTATTTCATCCTTAGTTTCATTGTTGCAAACTTGAAGAATCAACAAAGGACAAAGCTATGTGCACAACAACAAATAACAAAGCTTGGTGCGCAATCACTCAAGAACTTTTTATGCTTTACAACATGCACGGCTTGGACAATTTATGGTTTAAAGCGCAAGACATCCACAAAAGACAAAGCACAAGTCTCACATCTATTCGTTTGTTGGTAATTCACCTTGGCTATAATTTCAATAATACAATCATTTGTATGACCTCTCGGATTAGAAAAAAATATGAATGTCTTAAGATTGTTAGAAAAGATGTTAATCCAACATAAAAAATAATAAATAAATATTATTATATAATCAAACGAAACAAAATAAATAAAGAATTAAAATAGAGGAACATATTTTGTTTACTCGTATGTAGACACTGAATAGGATGAGTAGAGCAAGATAAATCGAAGAAGAATTTTTTTTAGGCCTATATGAAATGTTTCCTTAAGACAGATTTGTCATCTCCTAGGTGCTTTGAGTAACGTTGAACGTCGGTCTCCCAGGATACAACAACAAACAATCACAACAGTAAGCACAATCTGTAACACCCCCAACCCGTATCCGACCCGGATACGAACCTGATGTGTCACATTGACTTTTCAAACATGTACATTTATAAAAATTATGAGAAATTTAAACTTTTATTAACATGAAACTTATATTCACATACTGAAGTTCAAAACTATTACAAAATTGGTCAGAGCATACATATTTTATGACTATTTACCTGCCAAAATATCTATTACATAACCAAAACATATTGTATAAAGTACTTCTGATATGGTCGTCACTCGGAGATATGCTGCTCTACTGCTCTTAAAGTTGATCTTCTTGTTTTCAGGTACCTATGTGTAAACCACTTACACACTAAGTCATATACTTAGTGAGGCATAATCATATAATAAAGAATTTCTATCAATATGAACATACAATCTATTATCCAAATACAACTATGTTCAGCATGCCATAAATCAATCATACGATATATATATATATATATATATATATATATATATATATGCATTATAAATGAGGGTATCGTATTAAGATACAATTATATACATAATATTTGTCTTTTATAAGCCCATGTACACTATTGAGAACTCAAGGTATATGAGTACTATGAGGTTGTGCACACATATGCTGTCACCACAACTCGTATAAAATCCACTAAGTTGCATATGAAATCTCTGCCCCAAAGGACCTATCCATATATTCTGAAGAACATAGGTAAATGTCCATATATCCCGAAGGACATGGGTAAACTGTCCATATGTCTCGAAAGACATAGGTAACCATCGACTCTTTTGTATATTGTATGTCTTGCGATCATGTAAGCACATTACTTATTTCCATATAGCTCATACTATTTCATTCATAAACACATAATTCAAGTATATCATACTAACATACATTTGCATAACTTCCTTCACATACCTAATATATATCATGTAACTCATCTCACTTTACATTTATTCAAATAATTCTATTATACTGATTTCTATAATTGATCACATATGTCCTGTAGCGTGTATGGTCACCTATCATATGTTCATACAACTCCTTATGTCTCTATCATATAACTTATTTCATATCATAAATCATATCGATCATTGGTACTATTTCACATGACTCATCACACTAACATATATGTATACATAAATCATGTAACATACACAACAACATGTCAACATATATATAAATTATCACAACACATTCTTCTATTTATGAATTCATGCATTTTACTATCGGAAATAGACTTATCGCAAGTCTTATTTCCATTAAACATCATATACTATTAATATGCACTCACCTGAGCCTTGTTTGCTTTGAATCGATCATAATTCTTCGATTGATCCAGAACATAATTACGTTATATATCTACATAATCATACATGGATCCATATCATTATTCTAATTGATATACTCTAATCTTTCATTTCTTAGTCTAAGAGAAAGGTTACTTTCATCTTTTATTTAAGGAATGTATCGGTACACTCTATAGTGTATTGGTACACTCCTTAACGTGTATATCGATACACTACCTATGTATAGATGCACAAATTACATTCGATGTTTTCATTTTAAGGGGTGCATCAATACACTTCCTGTGCATCAATACACATTGAATAATTTCTGAAAATTTACCCTTGATGCATCGGTACATGTTGAATGTGTACCAATGCACACTAGCCCATAATTCCCAATTTATACACGAAAATTACTTCATTCTAACTTAATTGTGTCATATTTCAACCCCTTTCATATACTCAACTTAAACACACATACTTAAGCCCATTTGAACTCATTTATCACATCTTAAATCTCAAAATCCTATCATCTACATAGCCTTCAAGAATCATACCAATTTTTCCACTTGATCTAAATCCAATTCTATCACTTCATATCTCTTAATTAGACTGAAGACAAGTAAAATTTAACTTTCAATTCTAATTATGAACTCTCTTCCAAGTTTTCATTCAAAAGCTCTTAATCTTTAATCTCTCCTAACTCCATCATCTTTGGTTTTTAAGATAATTTAATCTTTCTTCAAGCTTAATTATCATATAATAATCATAATCCAACTTTAAATTTGGCATGTAATTAACCATATGAAAAACTCACATTTGCTTGAAGTTCCACGACTGAAGAAGAAAAGAGAAGAGTTTTCTGGAGAATTTCCTCCTTCCCCACGTGTTATTTCCCTAAATAGGGAGATAAAATATCCTTTAAGCTAAATTACCATACTACTCTTTTAATCATTTCATAATTACTATTTAATCCAACACTGGAATTTTCTTATTTAAATCTTTGAACTTTTCAATCTTTCTAAATTGATTACCAAATTTTAAAAATGTTCATTTTAGTCACTGACCTGAATTTCGGGATGTTAAAAATCTCCCCTCATTTTAAGAAAATTTGTCTCGAATTTTCACTGAACATATCGATAAGAACATATTTTATAATGTTCTCATGTTACCTCCTTTACTTAATCTTCCTTTTAATCCTTCCACTATCTTTTTCCTTTAAAAGTCCATCTACTGTTGCTTATCATATAAACAGTAACAGTAACCTCAATCCTTTTCATTCAAAATCATGAATCAACTGCTTCATTATTAATCTCTAATTACCTTACCACAATAATCAAACTCTTATTTCGTCACCATTTGACCAAGAACGCCGCCTTAAATCTTCTTCAAATGTGATTAAACATATACTTTACAGAATCAAACAATCTTTTCACATCACTTTGTACATTTTTCTTATTTCTAATTAAACTTATAATCTTCACCCCAAAATAAATCTTATAGTATTGGATCCTTTAACTCCCTCTTTAGCTCAATCTAATTATTCTTTCATAAACCTAAATCCCCTTATAACATTGATCATATCTTTTCCTTCATACTCATATACTCTTTTCATATCATTTATATTTATCCCTGATCACCAATCTTTATATCATTTTTATAATTCTGAGAGTTAACATTACTTGCATAAACCTTGCTATTTGAAAAATCCTTATTCAAATCACAATACACATATCCCTTTTTTTATCATCTTAGCCTTTCTTTCAATTCTTAATTTCCCTTATCATATGAATCCTTATCTCCTCCACTTGATACTTGATTAATTTACTTGGATATCATTTTCTAATTCCTTAACTCAATTACACTTATTATCGTATAATTTCGTTAATCAATACCAGTTCTTCCATGCTGAAACGTAAACCTTCATTGAACCTATTATATACATTCAATCAAAAATTAACTCATCAATAATTTACTTAACTTATCAAGTCCACATAATTTCTCATACACTACACAATTTCCTTAATTTAAATTCAAACATTTCATCTACCTTTGTCTTCTAAACTGATCACTGATGTACACATTCTTAAACTCTTCCAAAGCAATATCTCTATCACTTGCTCTTTTACTATTTTGTCGATAACATCTATTCTTCTACTCTTCTTAAAAATGATGGATATCTTCTAACACTATAATCTCCATTTATATGAAATAATTAGTGTTCCCTTTTCCTTCACAATCCACATTTGCAAGTTAGCGATATAACCTCTTCATGCCTAGTATTACTTCAAATTTGTCAGAAGATAATTTCATCAGATTAGCAGAGAATTCAATTCCTAGAATCCGTAGGAAACACTTTTGATACACTCTATTAACCCGAGCATTGTGTTCTAACGAATTTGTCACTATCACATCGTTAATATTAGCTTCTAATTGTATTCTCACTTCTTTCACCAATTTACTACTAATAGATGAGTATTTAGACCCCACATCAATCAATACCATAATACATTTACTATACAACAGAAAAGTACCTTCAATTATCTCTGGATCGTCTCTATCTTTTGTGGTCTTGAGATTATATACTCGAGCAGTGGAGCGAACTTCCTGCTGAATAGAGGATTCTGGTTGACTTCTGCCTCTTCCTCTCTGGGACATCGAAGCAGATCACTCTGACTGCACATGTTCTCCATTCTCCAATGGACAATCTCTCATGAAATGTCCTGTTTCCCCACATCGAAAATAGGCTCCAGATTCTACTCTACATGTCCCACCATGATATCTTCCATAAATATGACAGTGTCTCTGTTGTGCTCTTCCCTCACCAGACCTTTATGATTGAGTCTGTCTAATTCTCATCTGATTTGATCCTCTAGCGGAGGATACCACTGATTCAGACCTTGCTTGGGATCAGAAACCAGGATATCTACCTCTCTTGGGTGGTACAGAGCTCGATGAAGCCCCCATTCTTTTGGATGATTGTGCTCTCTGATCTCCAAATCATTCATTCTTAGCTCTTTCTAGAGCTTTAGCACGATTTACTACCTCTTGAAATGAGGACAAGTTCAATACAATCAACATCTCTTTTAGCTTTGGTCGTAGTCCTTTAACAAACAACTCGCATGCTTCTTTCTCTGTCTGGATCAATTCAGCCGCGAAATGACTTAACTTGTTGGACTCGCACTTGTATTCATACATGTGAAATTTATCTGCTTTAAATTCAAGAATTCTTGCTTCATTTTCCTGATGAACTGATATCTTATATACTTGTGCTTAAACTCTTCTAAAAACAAATACCAGGTTATCTGATCTCTTGACATCCTCATAGTGACAATCGTCCATCAAATTCTCGCTTGCCCATGAGGTAAGGAGACTACTCCGTCAAGCTTTTCCACATCAGAACAGTGGAGTCCTTCTAACATAATCTTCACATCATTAAGCCAAAGGTCCGCAACAACGGGACCTTCTTCGGCTTCACCTCGAAACCCTGGAGCTCCTAAACCCTTCAACTCCTTTGCAACATTAAATCTCGGAGTTGAAGTAGCAGGAGGTTGGAAACGCGCCAATACCGCGTCCAACGTCCTAAAGAACACATATTGATCAGCTACAAGCGCTCCAGAAGATGCATGTTCTTCATCTTGCTTGGCCAGGATAGGTGAATTACTACTCTCAACTAATCTATCCTCTCCCGCTTCACTTCGGGAGCTATATTATCCAGACATCTAATAAGATATAAACAAATATCTCTATCAGCAAAACAAATATATCTATCAGCAAAACAACATACTCTTTACTCTTATCGGATCAGAAGTTCTTACTACTATGTTGGCATGTACACTTTTTAAGACACTCTAGACTCCAGTTTATGTCAAGAATCGACTAAATCGTAGCTCTGATACCATTAAATGTAATACCCTCAACCTGTATCCGACCCAGATACGAACCCGAGGTGTCACATTGACTTTTCAAACATGTACATTTATAAAAATTATCAGAAATTTAAATTTTTATTAACATGAAACTTATATTTACATACTGAAGTTCAAAACCATTACAAAATTGGTCAGAGCATACATACTTTACGACTCTATTTACATGCCAACATATCTATTATATAACCAAAACATATTGTATAAAGTACTTCTGATATGATCGTCACTCGAAGATATGCTGCTCTACTGCTCCTAAAGCCGATCTTCTTGTTTTCTGGTACCTACGTGTAAACCACTTACACGCTAAGTCATAGACTTAGTGAGGCATAATCATATAATAAAGAATTTCTATAAATATGAACATGCAATCTATTATCCAAATACAACTATGTTCAGCATATCATAAATCAGTTATACGATATATATATATATATATATATATATATATATATATATATATATATATATATATATATATATATGAAGCACTATAAATGAGGGTATCGTATTAAGATACAATTATACATATACTATTTATGTCCTTTATAAGCCCATATACACTATTGAGAACTCAAGGTATACGAGTACTATGAGGTTGTGTACACATATATTGTCACCACAGCTCGTATAAAATCCACTAAGTGGCATATGAAATCTCTATCCTGAATGACCTATCCATATGTTCCAAAGAACATAGGTAACTGTCCATATGTCCCGAAGGACGTATGTAAACTATCCATATGTCTCGAAAGACATAGGTAACCCTCAGATCTTGGCATGCCAACTATACCTCTAGCTCTAAAGACATATAACATGGGCATTTTCTTTTATATCATTTCCCATATTCATATAAACATATGATTCACTTCCACGTATCACATATACTTTCTCTTTCATATATCTTATGTCTTGTGATCATGTAAGCACATTACTTATTTCCATATAGCTCATACTATTTCATTCATAAACACATAATTCAAGTATCTTTCATATACCTAATATATATCATGTAACTCATCTCACTTTACATTTATTCATATAATTCTATTATATTGATTTCTATAATTGTTCACATATCTCATGTAGCATGTATGGTCACCTATCATAGGTTCATACAACTCCTTATGTCTCTATCATATAACTTATTTCATATCATAAATCATATCGATCATTGGTACTATTTCATATGACTCATCACACTAACATATATGTATACATAAATCATGTAACATACACAACAACATGTCAACACATATAAATTATCACAACACATTCTTCTATTTATGAATTCATGCATTTTACTATCGGAAATAGACTTATCGCAAGTCTTATTTCCATTAAACATCATATACTATTAATATGCACTCACCTGAGCCTTGTTTGCTTTGAATCGATCATAATTCTTCGATTGATCCAGAACAGAATTACGTTATATATCTACATAATCATACATGGATCCATATCATTATTCTAATTGATATACTCTAATCTTTCATTTCTTAGTCTAAGAGAAAGGTTACTTTCATCTTTTATTTAAGGAATGTATCGGTACACTCTATAGTGTATCGGTACATTCCTTAACGTGTGTATCGATACACTACCTATGTATAGATGCATAAATTACATTCGATGTTTTCATTTTAAGGGGTGCATCAATACACTTCATGTGCATCAATACACATTGAATAATTTCTGAAAATTTACCCTTGATGCATCGGTACATGTTGAATGTGTACCGATGCACACTAGCTCATAATTCCAATTTATGCACGAAAATTACTTCATTCTAACTTAATTGTGTCATATTTCAACCCCTTTCATATCCTCAATTTAAACACACATACTTAAGCCCATTTGAACTCATTTATCACATCTTAAATCTCAAAATCCTATCATCTACATAACCTTCAAGAATCATACCAATTTTTCCACTTGATCTAAATCCAATTCTATCACTTCATATCTCTTAATTAGACTGATGACAAGTAAAATTTAACTTTCAATTCTAATTATGAACTCTCTTCCAAGTTTTCATTCAAGAGCTCCTAATCTTTAATCTCTCCTAACTCCATCATCCTTTGTTTTTAAGATAATTTAAGCTTTCCTTAAGCTTAATTATCATCCAATAATCATAATCCAACTTTAAATTTGGCATGTAATTAACCATCTAAAAAACTCACCTTTGCTTGAAGTTCCACGACTGAAGAAGAAAAGAGAAGAGTTTTATGGAGAATTTCCTCCTTCCCTACATGTTATCTCCGTAAATAGGCAGATAAAATATCCTTTAAGCTAAATTACCATACAACCCTTTTAATCCTTTCATAATTACCATTTAATCCAACACTGAAATTTTCCTATTTAAATCTTTGAACTTTTCAGTATTTCTAAATTGATCCCCAAATTTCAAAAATGTTCATTTTAGTTACTGACCCGGATTTCGGGATGTTACACAACCATAATGATCAGTCGAAAACAATCTTGTCTTTCTCTATCACCGAAAAGAACAAATTTGGAAGAAATTTTCTAAGTGTTTTCTAATTCAGCATTGTGAATTGTGTCTTGTGACTTGTGTTGTCTTAGAATTGTGCCTCAAGTAACCTATATATACGGAGAGGAAATGGATTGAGAGGTTAAGACCTTTCGATGAAATGACTTAATTTTTTATTAAAAGACTTCTCCTTTTGATGAAAGTGCTTAACCTTTTCATGAAAGAATTTAATATTTTCATGAAGAGAATTATTGAATAGGTATGATTGAATGGATGCAACTTTAAACCAAAAACTATGTTCATTCACCAAGTGACATGACTTATAATTAATTAGTTACAAATAGCATCAATTCATTCGATTTTTCCAACATATTTGAACTCAATTGATTTATTATTTGATGAATTTAAACTCGAGTCATTTAGTGTTCACAAACATATTTAATTAACGTACTTGAACACGTTCGTTTCTACTGAGAGATGTACACCTAGATTAATAGTTTGAAATACAAATATAAGAAAGATATATTATTTCTTTATTTATACATTTGAGTTTTGATGCATTAATCTATATATACGTATCTACACTAATATAAGTACCTACATCTATTATTTTAGTAACTAAAAAAACAAATATTTGTATCTATGTAAGTATATGCATATAGTTTAATGTGTTGAAATTCAAATACAAATAAAGAAATTTATTTTAATATTTTTATAAAAAATATTATTAATAAATAAATAAGCTTTTACACAAACTTATTTATGAACATGAATAATTCCAATATATTTATGTTTGTGTTTGTTCATTTACTAATTAAATATAAAAATATTAATATTTATTTAATTTAATTTAATATAATATAATATAATAAATAAATTTATAAATAATTCATCAAACATGTAACGTCACAAATTCCGGGTTAGTAGTTCGTGTCAACCCGAGACCCACAATCTGAGCCCAAATGATTTATTAAAATAGTTTGACCAAGTTTAGTTAAAATTGGGCTTGAGTTGGGCCCAAGAGATTTATGAAGGGTGATGGTGTTTTATGAAATAGAAAGTAGAGGGACTTAAAGTGCAAATTTCCCATTGTTTTTTAAAAGCTAAAAACCCCTCCCTTATTATATGTGTTTTATGTGAACTAAACCCCCACTCATGTGTCTGGGATAACATATCTGAAGCACAAGTAAAATATTATATGCGGTTAATTTCTCCAAGCCTCTATGCACTTTGCTACAGTAAAATCAACCGTTCGATTTTGATGATGAGTGTTGCAACGCATTCAAAGAGTTGACGAAGATAATTATCTCAGCACCCATAGTTGTTCCCCCAAATTAGATAGCATCATTCGAACTGATGTGTGACACAAGCAACTATGCAATAGGAGCAGTGCTTGGGTAATGTCGAGGTAAAATTTTTCATGTGATTTATTATGTTAGTCGTACCTTAAATGAAACACAAGTAAACTACACATCCACTCAAGAAAGATTTACTTCTTGTAATATTTTCTTTTGATAAGATTGGGGCTTACTTGATAGGCACTAAGGTTATAATTCACACTGATCATTCAACTATTAAGTACCTTGTGACCAAGAAAGATGCTAAACCTAGACTTATCAGGAAATTCATCTTGTTTCGTCACTCAAATAAAAACACGCTTTGGTGAAGGAGATGAGTGGGAAAGGATATCCTGTGTATGGGATAACCTTTCCCACTCATGTAGTTGATTGTAAGTCCGATTTCGATTCTGGGTCGTATTAGGGATTTCGTTTCTCCTTTAGTTGTGTTTGGTTTCGAAGTGTTCTAAACTCTTTGCAGTGTAAATCAAAGTATGAACTGTTGATAAAAGAGGCTAATATTTTGATGTTTGCTCAAAGAATCTGTGGCCAAGTATACCAATCAACGACTATAGAACCTTCAGCCTTCCTACTTGTACAGAAACAATATGAATTCAAGCACAGCAAATATTTTACCAACACAGAATTTATTTTTCTTATAAGTCTTACTCATCGAGTTACATGGACGATCATTTTCCATCCATAAACCAGACTCCGATTCTCAAATGATCAAAAGTACACTACAAAATAAGTTTGACACTTTCTGCAGCACAATTGAAAGCAAATTCAAAGAGATACTTAAAAAGGTTTACATATCCACTTCCCATTTGATGATCAAACTCCAAACCATTTGCCAATGGCTTCTGATTCCTACACCAATGGAAATACTATTAGAAATCACTTTGAGATTGGAAATAAAAACACGTAAATTCAGGTTGCACCACTTGAGAACTACTATTAGAAATCACTTTGAGATTGTTAAATAAAACAAGTACAATGTAAGGATTTCTCATTGACATTATCAGCTTGCACCACTTGATAGAACTTTTGTGGAAATTGGAATATATTCTAATCCTAACAGGTTCAACTGTTAATGGGGAAATAGTTTGCCTACAAATTCAGGTTAAGGTCTGATTCGAATTCTTAGATCATCTCCTAAAGAAATTGAACTAATTACAACATATTTCCATCATTCCTATACTTCAAACTATAGAGAGCTATATTACTCTGACCCTTCAATTTTCTTATGTACCCATGCCTCAGAACCATGTGTCCAAAACATATCTGGATAAGAGCACAGGGATATAACCTCTAAATACATGAAAAAAAACACAGAAAAAGTTGAAAATACCCATATCAGATACACATATCTTAGGGTTACACCCGATTCTGAGTGACACCCAGTGAGCATAAATATGTTCCAAAAGGGGGAATTAGGGTAATAATTATAAATTCTAAGACATTAGAAAACAATGATCAAGTTCTAACACTGTCTTGAAACCACCAAATACTAAAATAATTGTGAAGCAAGATAAAGTGCAAATATTTCAAAATGAATGAAATATCCCTCAAATCAAACATTGCCAGACCTAAGTGAAATGCCGAAATCAAGAAAACTAAAGCCCCATATCAGATACACATATCTTAGGGTTACACCCGATTCTGAGTGACACCCAGTGAGCATAAATATGTTCCAAAAGGGGGAATTAGGGTAATAATTATAAATTCTAAGACATTAGAAAACAATGATCAAGTTCTAACACTGTCTTGAAACCACCAAATACTAAAATAATTGTGAAGCAAGATAAAGTGCAAATATTTCAAAATGAATGAAATATCCCTCAAATCAAACATTGCCAGACCTAAGTGAAATGCCGAAATCAAGAAAACTAAAGCGAAATGCCAAAATCAAGAAAACTATGTACCAACGATCTAAACCCCAAATTGATCCTAGAATTTTCTTCAGCCTCCATCCCTAACAAAACCCACGTTCACCGCACCAATTGTTGATGGAAACATTTTAGTTGTGGCGGCTATGGACAATCCACCACCGGCTGCGGCTCTTCGACTAAACCAGAAGGGCTGAACCGTCCATAGTACCACAACCAAATGTTTCCATCAATAAACTTCAATGTGAAGATCAAACCAGTGAAACCCGAATCTTGAAACAGTAATACCATTCTCAAAATCCAATGCCCATAGACAATTTACTCCAAAATAACAAAAAGGGCATAAATAAAATCCCAGAAATTGTTGAATAATTATACCTCAATTTCGCTTAGAGGAGGAGGCATAGCTGTCTTGAAGAAGGTCATCATAAGGATCCCTACGTCCGGGAACTTGACTGATCTGAGGATCCCAACGGAGCTGAGCATTGTGACGCTCAAAGGTCCAAAATCCATAAGGCCGCAGTGGATAACTCCACATCTCCTTGGTCTTTGCGCATCGATCCTTCGTCGCGTAAACGTGTTCCCTGAATTTCCTATCCCTCTCTTTTGGGTCCTCCATTAACCTCAACACCAAATTCTCTGCGAACTCCATTATGAAACCCATTTTCTTGCTCCCCACAAAATAAAACCAGAGCTGAAAACCCCAATTTAACAAACAAACAAACACAAACAGACTCGATATAAAAAATTTATAATCGAACAAACCCGGTAAAAAGCGGATTAAGGAGAAAAACCTGTTCGAAGATCTCAACTGACGATTAACAGAGCAATGGTCTCGAATTTGCGAAAGCAAAGATCGGGAAACCTATTGATGTATATGTAGAGTAACTCGAGAGCCTAACTCGGGCGCTCAACACAACTCGGCCCAGTTTCATTGCCTTTATAAGGTTGGATTAAACCCTCAACACGGTTCTTCTGGCCCAATACCCCAAGCGGGTTAATTTATTAGGGTACTAGGTCGGCCCAGTTTTTATTTAGAGAAATACTGTAAATAGTTCAGTGCACCTGGAACTCGTGAGGTGACGAGTTCCCTCATATATTATTTTTAAATGGTTCCCACGTGGTGAGCCCAACGTGGATTATTATTTTATTCTCATTTAAATGACTCATCACCAAAAAATTATTTTTTTAAATTACAAAATAAAAAAAATAAATTTAAAAATTTGAAATAACACGTCTCCTCAACGTAACGAGTTCCTTCAAATTAAAAAAAATAGCCGTTAGTCAACGACCAGATGGGCAACAGTCACTTGGAACTTGTCTCCTCGAGGTGATGAGTTCGACTGAAATTTTGAAGGAAAAAAAACTAATCATTTATAGCCTTGAGGGTAAGCAATAAATAGGGTTTGGGATTTGGTTTTTCACCAAACCCTAAATCTAAAAAATTACAAAAAAAACATATGTTGTGTAAAAATCTCGAAAAATGGGAACCCGAGCAAAAATGTTGCACTTGGATAACATCCATATTTCGTCGATCCAACGCGGGCCGGAAGATGAATAGAATATTCGTAAGCGCGAGATGACATACGTGGCTTCAAGTTGTACCCGGTGTTGATTGAGGCTTTGATCAAACGTTGACGGCTCGAGACGCACATGTTCCATTTCTCGAGTGGTGAAGCGACGATTAATTTGGAAAACGTCGCTTACCAACACGGTGTTCCGGTGAATGGAACTCCCCTGGTGAGGCAGAATATTTATGACCCCGCGAGTTGGTCTACCAAGTTTTGGGAAAATGGCCACCATCCGTCGTCATCGAGGGCTATCGTTTCGAATTACGTGGTTGGAGTCCAAATTCCAAGTGACGACCGACTCAACTGAGGTCGAGGTTATTTTTGCGTCCTAAGCATATCTTCTCCAACTGTTCAAAGGGGTATTATTACTGGATAAATCCAGTAATTTGGCGCACTCTCAGTATCTACGATTTTTCAAAGATTTCGATGTGTGTCGTAATACCAGTTGGTGCTCGGCGATTTTAGCCTTTTTGTACTGGGAGCTTTGCAAGCCTATAATTGTCCATTCAGGTCGAAAAGTCGATGTAGCAGGTTGTCTCATATTGCTACAGTCCTAGGCTTGAAACCGATCCCCATTTTTTACAACAATTACACCAGCCCCGGTCGAGTTTCCTCTGGTAATAAGGTAATTTTTAACTTCATTTATTTAACTGTTTTTTGAATTTTTTGAATTTTATTATTTATTATTTTTTTATTTTTAAATATTTTAGATAGTGTCATAAAATAGGCGAGACGAAAGGCTTATAGAGTAATGCGACAGTTTGCATCTCATCAGTCGATTCCTACGCAAATTATTGAAATGGTTGAACTCGTTACTATTTTTTACAATTATTTATTTACTTTTTATTTTTTTAAAATACAAATACATTTATTTTTCTTTAAATTTTTTTTTTTTAAAATTTTATATAGTTAAATTCGTTACCTAGAGGTGATGAGTTCCAAAGTGATTGTTGTGTTGTCCATCTGCCCGTTGACCAACAACTAGTTATTTTTTAATTTGAAGAAACTCGTCACCTCGAGGTGATGATTTCTTTTGAATTATTTTAATTAAAAAAATTATTTTTATTTTGTAATTTTAAAAAAAATAAGAGACAAATCACCTCGAGGTGACGAGTCATTTTAATGACATTAAAATAATGATTCACGTGGGGGACCATGACAAGTTTCAAATGTAATGTAGCATTTTTCGTATTTCCCAAAATAAAAACTGTGTCAACCTAATACCTTAATAAATTAACCCGCTTAGGGTATTAGGCCAAAAAAACCCCTCTACACTCTATAACTTAGGCTAAGGCCCAATGATTACGGCCTAGCAAGTATATTTCAATTTTCATCTGCCCATCGATTGCCCCCAACAAACAACTGATAATATCAAATTAATTCATAATATTTATAATATTAAATTTAAATTTAATTGGTATAATTATGATATTTAATTGATATTTAATTTAAGATAATAAATATAATTTATTTCTGATTTAATTTTATTTATATTATTAAAATAAAACTAAATAATAAAGATTTGCACGTGTGGAATTGCTCAGTGAATTCAATATATTATTAATATTCACATAAAGTAAAAGTATATTATTTTTATTTACGTGAATTAAGTTACCTTAATGGTTAAATAAATTATTATAATTTTTAAAAATCTTGGGTTTTAAGCACCAGAGACCGTAAGATATTTAAGCATTCATTGTCAAATAATCGAGATTCTATAAAAAAAATACTATTATTTATTAGGCCTTAAATTAATAAATGAAGTATTAGATATTTTTTATTGGTGAGATGTGACAACCTTAAATATTTGATGTTTTGTCCTAATTTCAACCCATATTATAGTCAATAAACCCCCCCCCCCCCTCAAAAAAAAAAAAAAACTATGGATAGAGTTTTGTTTGAAGTAGATTTTGGTTAAGAAATATGAATCCATGTGAAGAACAAAGTCATAGCAAAAAAGAAATTGGATTGGGCTTAGGGTTTGAACTACCACCGTAAATCTTAAATTATTAATAATAGTTCTAAGATTGAGATTTGAAAATAGATTTTTTCTTATTTCTTAATAATTTTGAGCTTTTTAATTTGTATTTAAAATTAATTGAATTTTAAAATATTAACGGGTATCATATTAAAATTTATTGGGTCTTAATGTTTTAAAGGGGTCTAGAGAAATTGGCCTAAACATAAATGACCGAACATAAACGAACGAAAGTAAAAAACATAAACGAATGAACATTATCGAACATAAATGAACGAACATATTACCGAACGTTCACGAACGTAAATGAACGAACGAACCCTCTGTTTGTGTTCGTTCATTTAATTAAACAAACACATAATCTTGTTCATGTTTGTTCGTTTAATAAATAAACGAACTTCCCGTCGAACAGTTCGCCAAACATTCGGTTCGTTTACAACCCTAATTTAAACTACAAAGAGATGATATATAAAAAGTAAATTAAGAATTTAAAATATGGTACTCGAAACCAATCTGCCTTGCAAAAGTGATTCTATAGTTAATCACCAGGCTAAGCCAAAAACATGTTAACATTTTACCGTCTCTAGATAGAGAGAGATTCAGACCTGATATTTTTTTATTAGTAAAGATGATTATAATATAATGTCTATTTAGAATTTTCTTCATTAATAGACAACATACATTCCGTATCCGTGGAAAATAATATTTCCTTCCTGACTACACACTTCATTTTTCTTTTATTTTAGTTTATATAAATTTTAGTGAAATGTTAACATATTTAACTTAGTTTGGTGTTTAAGTGCTTGGTTTTTTTGGGGGTAAAGGATCTCGGTTCTAATCTCATGTTACCATCTTATTAGTTCAAATAAAATTATTATAAAAAAATAATTTTATAACTATTGGTGATCAAAATAATACATATATAATAATTGAAGCAAAAAAGAGGATAATGATGTAATTTAGCCAGAAGAATATATTCATTTTTTTATTTGTGATGAACAAAATCACATCAATTCTCTCTTTAAAGAAAAAAAGTGAAGGCAACGTGCACATTACACACAACATCCTCCACAAGTGCATGTCCCTCCCACTCTTTTGATTTCATCTCTTTTCCATTTTTCAGTCTTCTTGATTTTCTTTTCATTAGAGAGATTTTTTAGGGTTTTGGCATTAGCAAAGAAGAGAGGGAATGGTGTTGGATTCTCTACCCCTTCTTTTGACATTAAGAGAAGGAATCCCATTACCTTTACCATAAAGTTAAGGCAATTAGTGAGATATAAACCAAAATTGTGGTTATCATGTTGAATTCATAAAATATTCTGACCAATTGAAATTCCAAAAAGGAGAGATTAAATAGTAAGTGAAATACATGCCAAAATTGTGGTTAATTGTAATTCTTAATATGGGTTACTTGTGTAATTATAAAAACATTAATCGAAGTGTTAATAAGCTTAAGCCTTGGGATAACGAAAGGAAATCTATCCAGAAAGAGAAGCAAGAAATAAAGGAAAGATGTCATTGTTTTTTTTTTTTTACATTTTCATTTTTCACTTTGCTTATTTACGGCCTTGAACTGAAACGTTACCGTGGCCGTTAATATCGCCGTTATCGTTTTTAACTATCGGCAATGACTTCATCCATTCCGTCGCCACCGACGCCTTCTTCATCCAGCCACCGTTCGACCGGCGCGCACTCGGCTTTATGCCTCAGTTTCCAATCAAGAGCCTGGCAAGCGCGTGAACAGTAATTCACGGCACCACAAACCGAACACCGGCGGAACTCGTGTATTCTCGTCTCCGGTCTCCCACAACGGACGTGCGAGCAGAGCCTCAAACCCGGTCCGCGGACTCCGTCTCTTGAACCGAACCACTCCGTTAAGAACTTGTTCGCCGGATGTGTGCAACCGGCGCAGGTACATTGCACCCGAAATCACTCAACAACGGGCATCCGGGAACTGTCGGAGAACGGTTGTTGGGGTGCGGGATCGGATGTGGACTCCACGTGAGCCAAGAGCGCGTACCGATGTTAGAAACGGATGTTGATGATAAACCCGCCATAAGCTCTCGGGCGTTGGCTTGGACCAGAAACCGACGGCCCTCGGTTATGTTCTGTCGGACGCCGTAGCCGTCTTGCAAGCAGTGACCAAGTTCACGCAAGGCGTCGACGTGACCGAGAAAAGCGGCTCGCGCGCACAAAGCAACGCCGGTTCTAAGATCCTTATCGTTCTTAGAGCCGCCGCTTCCGTTGAACTGAATTACAGCTAAGGAGTAAAGCGCCGGCGCGTGGGAACTAATCGCTGCCTTCGCCATAAGAGAAGCTCCACTCCCTCTGTTTAGCAAACAGTAGAAACGAATCTGTTGCAAATCGTAAAACATTTAACCATTTAGAGAATGTTTAAATCCTCCAAAAGTAAAAGGAAAACAATTTCTTCTATCCGAATTAACTCACCATGCCGAGTGTGTAACAAGCTTCAACATTTCCGGCATCGGCGCAAGACTTCAAGAACCGATGAGCAGATTCCGACCATTTTTCAGCTTTAACGGCGAACAATTTCGGAGAGGCCTTTGATAATACCAAAGGCTGAAGTGCAAAACTATTTAATCTCTTGCATCTGTTTCCCAAAATAAACCAATAAATTCGTAAGAAATAAAAGAAACCAAAAAACCCAAACTAGAAATCCAATGAAAAAGTTAAAAAAAAAAGACATACACAATCAAAACGTTGATGAAATCGGAAGGGCAAGAAGCGGAAGAGCTGAGCTTGGAGAGTATAGAAATGACGAGATCATCGGGTAAAACATCAAACAAATCACTCTTTTCGGCAACCACCAACGAGAATCTCTGCCGTTTCCGGCAACCCATATTACATCCAGCGAAGTCTCTCCGTTTTAACTACAATCTCATCAACACAAGCATCGTCTCTAGGGTAACAAATCCCTCTCCTCGTTCTCATCTCTCTTTATCCCTATAATCTAGAAATCTACCTAAAAATATATCTACTCTAACTCCAAATTTGTGTATGTTGTTTCTCTCGGTTTTTCTTTCTTTTCCCTGCACTTAGCGGCTCAAAGGGATGACAAAATAGAATACAAAAAGCAAGGTGAGAATGGAAAAGCACAAAACAAGGCCTTAAAAGCAAGAGAAAATAAACCAGGACAAATAACGTTAGAATTTAACAGTAAAACAGCTGGTGGGGACGGGTTTGGGTGGAGTTAATTACATTTTTAGCCCCTTTAGTTATCGTTTTTACGGTCTTATAGCCGTTAACCCAGATCCCTCCGTTTGGTCGTGCGTATGACGGGAGCATTCTTTTATCCGTTTTTACCTGCTTTTGTTTCATTTTTCGAAGAGATAAGAGAGACGTTAAAGGGCAATAAAGAAACCGTAAAAAATATTTTTACCGTTTCGGCTTCTTAATTATCCATTATTTGTTTGGTGCAGGTGAAAAAATGCTCTGGGTTTGTTTTGAAAGCAGTAAATTTGTTGCGAGTAAAACAACTAACTACGGTTATTTTTTTCTGTAATTCAGTTTCACTTCGAGATTATATCCGGCTCGTGAACCACGGCAACCGTTTTGCTCAATTGCATAGGGGGTGATGATCACGCTCATTGCTTGCGTATGGGGAAATTGACAATCAAACTCGGGGGTAAACTCAGTTCAGCGAATTCTGAGTAAATCGTTCGACGAGAGGACTAATAAGAAGGTCAAACGTATGAATCAGCATTCAGCACCCACAACTGTTCAGGTACTCTTCTTTGTTTTATTTCGCTTATTAAATTTTTGGCTTAATTAAAAAATATATGTTAAAACTATATTATTTTTCTTAAATAGATTCTTAAATTTTTTTTATTCATCACGATGCTTAACGTTAAAAATATTACCAGATTACGTATTAGGTTCTTAACAGACGTTAAATCCCACCATTAAGTGACACGAGACACGTTCAGGTAATTTTAAAAAATTATTTAAAAAAACTTAAATTATATTTTTTAAAAGAGCCCAAATTTTTCAAAATCTCTCCCAAACTTTGAATACCCTAAATCTAATCCATATACCTACGCCTATCGTCGTCATTGTTGTAGATCGAACCTCCCCCAGACAATGGCCATCGGAGACCAATTATCCGACCAACATCACCATAATATCAAATCGATGACCCCTAAATTGCCACAAACAAAGCTACCATAATGAACCTAAAATCGTGATAAATTAGGGGTTTGTAGTTTTTGATAAATTAGGTTTTTTTATTAATATAATAATTTTTTAAGTTTTCTTTTTAACAAATTTTTAAAAATTATCAGAATATGACATATGTCATTTAATAAAGATTTTTTAATGGCCATTGTGGCTGAGGCACCTAAAAATGATAACATATATAAGGTTATACACTTGGATGAATCGGAAAAAAAAAGTAGACACCTAATTAAAAAATATGGTATAATTTGAACACTTATTTTCTAAATAACCCTTAAATTTATCATTTCCTCCCTTCTAAAAAAACTTTAGTCGTAAGGGATTCAAAAATTGTATTACATAGGAAAATATTAAAAAAATGAAAGTTGTTCCAATAATAGAGACTTATTTAGTATTTTTGAATATTTTTATAATAATAATGGTTGACATGTAATCTTTAATTGACTACTTTTACAATTATTATTATTATTGTTGTTGTTATTTTTATTATTGTTGAATATTTTTATAAGGGTAGATATGAGATTGACTTAGTTTGATTCAATTTTTTTAATTTTTACAATTGATCATTTTAGTTGGATTTGTGTTGGTTTAATTCTTGATTATTTTACATTAGTCTTTTTTTACAAATTGAATTTATTTTTATATTTATTGGGTAAATTTTTAAAACTTTTTAATGTATATATTTTTTGAAAAAATATTTTTTGAAAAATAAGAATAATTAATATATTTTATGCAATATTTAACATATAAAAATATTCTACATGAACTATATTTAATGAATTTTTGTAAGCTCAAACAAAAATATATTTATGTGAATATTTTATTTTCTTTTAACCATAAAGCAATTGATAACTACGTGAAGAAATTTCTAGTCGATCACAACTAACATCATAATTTTTTTTTTTAAGTTCAACGACCAGGTTTATGTGAATACAAATTTATTTAATTAAAATATATAATCATCGGAGATAAATAACTTAAAAGTCATGCGTCAAGGATTTTATATAATTTAAATTTTGAATTAATTAATTTTGAGGCAATAATTATAAACATCGCACTTTTTAAATTAATAATTATTCTTTTTTTATATAAAAATGGAATACAATAAAATTATAATGCAAATCTAAAAATTAGAATAAATTAATTTTTTTTAAAAATAAATTAATCATATAAAATGATTATTTCCCTTAATGCTATCAAAATACACAAAAAATGGTTGTCCCTTTTTTCCCATATGTATGGGGTAAGGGGGAGGTAAGATAGTAGGCTGCCCCCAACACCAGGTTGAGAGCAGCTTCCGTAGGAGACCTCCAAATTATGAAATGCCCTCCGTGGGACTTGATCCTACGACCTCAAGGTTTAGAACCTTGTGCTCTACCAACTGAGCTGGATGGTCATTTCTATCAAAATACACAAACTGATCACTAAATAATAAAATATCATCATACAAGAACATGGTAAAAATTCAACTAAATCACTTCTAAAATAATAGATATAAAGAAACACCATTATTATTAATAAATGATAAGCATTATTAAAATTAACATAAAAATACATGTAACTCGAAATTGATAAACTCATAAAATTTTGGAAAGGAGGAGAACATATTATTAATAAAAATATAAAAAAATAAATATAAAATATAAAACAATAATAGCACAATAATAGGTTAGATTTCTGCCATAACTCAACCACAATTTAGCATTAGTGATTATGAACATTCATCAAAATTAAAAATTCAATCCGAACATTTATATTATAAATACATTAACAAGATAATCAAATCAATATTAACTACAGAGGTAATAATTTTTTATTAAGATTATGTAGACACCCATTTTTGCCAGGGACAGTAAGGGTTTTTATTATTATATAATATAATATATATAAAATAATTTCGAACATAATTTTTTGAAAGTATATAGTATATGTTTTGAAAACGTATTTTTGAAAACATATATAATATAGTTTTTGAGAACGTATTTTTTTTTGAAAACGTATAATCTAGTTAAAAAAATGTTGAAACGTCTAATATATAGTTTTAAAAAACAGTTTCGAAAATGTATAATATATGATTTTTTAAAAAACAATTTTGAAAATGTATAGTAAATAGTTTTGAAAACATTTTGGAAAACGTATAATATAATTTTGAAAATAATTTTTGAACGTATAACATGGTTTTTGAAAACGATTTTTGAAAATATATTAATATATATAATTTTTGAAAACACATTATACAATTTTTGGAAATAATATAATATATATTATTTTATGTTATTTATTATTATATATATTATTTATTTATCTAGTTGTTTAATTTTATTTTTAACAGGTTCAATCTAGTCCAAAGTGCAGCCCAAGGCCTGACCCAACAAACTAGTTCGATTAGTGGGCTTGACCCAGCCTAGTAAATAGTAGGTTAGGGTTGGCGCAGGCGTGGAGGCCACACACAATAACCGACCGAGATTCCCAGCCAAACGACTCGGAACTGAACCATCCCGAGATGGCCCATTACACGGATGACTGAATGGCCCGAAAATAACATGAACAAGGGAAACAACTCCTTTGGGAGCGGAAACAATTTCCGATGGTGGGGTATAAATATCCCCACCTAATCTGTTAAGAACAACAACTATAGCCACAGTAAAAACAACAACAAACAATACAGATAACAACACAAAAATGGAGTATCTGTAGCAACCGAATAGAACGCCGAACAAAAAACAAAGCAACAATCGAAGATTACCAAGAACTAAAGCAATACTCAACCAAATATAGCATGAACCAAGCTAAAGAAAAAAGAAAACATCTTTCAAAGTCGCGCAGAGGAGCAAACGACCATTTAAAATATCGAGGGGTCGCCGAAGATAAAAGGTAAAAAAGAGACATTTTAGTTTAGATCTATGTTGAGGGGATTTGCTTTTGTTATTTTGGGGTTTGGGTTTGAGGTCTCGAGGGTGAGACGAGCATTTCGGGGTGTTTCGAGTTCATCCGGCCACCGGCGGTGGCTGGCTATCGGGGCCGATTGAAGAGGGAGAGAGAGCATTTTAGGAGAGAAAACCTTTTTTTGGGTTATGAGTTAAAATGAGGTTTTTTGTTATTTTGGGTATTTATAAAGGGGGCTTGGGTGTAAATAATGAATAGTTTAATTATTTTTGCAGTCCCTCTAACTTTGAAGTGTAATTCATTTTGGTCACTCATTGTAAATTTACCTTGAAATTTCGAATCAATCTGATTTAGTCCCATCTATTTTTGGTACTTTCGCGATTTAACTCCCTAACCTTTTTTTCCTTGCATCTTTCAATTAATTCAATTTGGTCCTCGGTTTTTTTATTCTTTCTAATTTTAAGTGATTTAATTTAAATTTCCTTTTATTTATCTTATATATTTAATACTTATTTATTTTTTATTTTAATTACTTTATTTTAACCTTAATACTGACTCTTTTATGTTATTTATCAACTTTTTTATTCTTTTAGGAATAATTGTAATCGGTCAAAGGTAAGTATTCAGA
The DNA here is from genome assembly GCF_006381635.1 of Hibiscus syriacus. Taxonomy (NCBI): domain Eukaryota; kingdom Viridiplantae; phylum Streptophyta; class Magnoliopsida; order Malvales; family Malvaceae; genus Hibiscus; species Hibiscus syriacus. Next base: position 413,098 of record NW_024062249.1, on the reverse strand, counting down.
TCGAACTTTTAAATTTTAATTTAACCTTTAATTTTTACAATTAAGACAACCGAGAAATTAAATTAGTACCGAAAGAGCAGTACAAGGGTGTCAATCATTCCCTGACTGTAATCGACTCCCGAATCCGATTCGATTATGGTAAAAACGCGGATCGGGTAAAATGGTAAATTAAGGTGTCCGATCATCTAATTTTAAATGATCAGTGGCGGCTCCATCACATCAAATTTAAGTTAGAACCCGATTTCGGGCCCACCCAAAGGACGGTTACGACAGATTATAAAGTAATATTTATTTTAAATACTCTTAATTATTTAACAATGAACGTTCTCTGATAAAGCCCCATGTTGCATATAATGTTATTAGCCTCAACTCCAAGCTGTTTTGAATAATTAATTTCCGGTACTAGAATACAGGATAACCAATCTTCCTCATAAATACTTATTTAAGCCATAAATATAATAAAGATTAGAGTAAGATCAGTTTCATTTAATCGGGGGTCTTAGATTTTTTTATTTCGAAGAAACAAAGGATAAATGAAAATAATGAAATTACAATTAGAAAAGGGAAAATGCATTGGTTAAAAACCTAACCTAAAAATAAGGTTTGGTCCATAAATTTTTAAATAATTGGGACCAAACACTAAAGCCCTAACCTAAATATGTACCAAAAAAAATTGAAGAAAATGTAACATATAGGCTAAAGCATAGGATGCCACTCCACTTTGATTCACCTTATAAAGAGGCTTCACAACGGTAAATAACAAATACTTTAATTTACTGTAAATAATTCCGTACATGATATAAAGGATAATAGATAGGGAATGACGTGGAAGTGAAGGAGGTGAAGTCGAGCAGTGGTAACATTGGGGACCCTCATGTCCCCTTCTCCAACTGGACAAATCACCCTTTCTTTTTTTCCAACTTTTTCTCTATTTATTGTAAAAATGGAAGGTCAATTTAACCAAACTGACATTGTTTAACTGAATATTTATTTTTTTAGCACCGTTTGATATATATTTTTTGAAGTGACACATTTTCGACTGAGCTGACGAAAGGCGTGTCTCCGGGGACGCGCTTTACCCGGGTTTTCGCTGAGTTGAATGCCACGTGTAGCAGACGCATCTCCGGGGACGCGCCTTCACGGGATTCTGATGACTCGACTGCCACGTGTGGAAGGCGCATCCCCGGGGACGTGCCTTCCATTAAATGCCATAAATGCCCCCATCCGTTTTCCCTAACTACCCCTCCTCCTCCCTTATATAAACCCGCTCAACCCTCCCTCATTCTTCACACCAAAATCATATTCTCGTCACCAAAATCATATTCTCCTATCTTATATAACTCAAATTCTCCAACTATTTGAGTTTTAAATTTGTTATTAGTGGTAAGAAATTTATTTTTATGTTAGTATTTTTTTAAATAGTTATTATATTTTATATTAATATATTTATATAAATATTATTTTTTATTAAAATAATATTTATATAATTATTATTTATTTAGAATTATTATTTTTTTGTGTGCTAATTATATTGTTTTATCTACAGTTATAATGGAAAACGAAATACTCCTGCGATTGGATATTGATCATATCTCCAGACATTTTAGCGATATGGTAATATTTTTTATAATTAATGTTAATATTTAAATTTATTTTTATTTTAAAGTTATTATGAATTTATATTAATTTTAATTTTTTATAATGTATATTATTTAGGATACTGATCGTATTTTAGAGACTTTTATTAAAAATCCACGTATACCGACACCGGAACGTATTTTGCCATATTTGACTTCTGCCGGAATCGGGTATATTGCAACAATTATTGGCGGTTGCAAACTCGAACCTGTCCTAATTTCTGCACTGATTGAGAGGTGGAGGCCCGAGACACACACTTTTCACCTTCCATGTGGAGATGCCACAATTACATTGGAGGATGTCTCTATGCATCTGGGGCTTCCCGTCGACGGAAATATGATGTGTGGTATGGCGGATGGTGATTGACAGTCAATGTGCATTGATTATCTTGGAGCTGCTCCGCCAGAATTTAATGGAGGTAGAATAGTTTTATCTTGGTTGAAAGCTAATTTTGAGGTTTTAAATGAAAATGCTTTAGAGGATCAAGCAAAGGCATGTGCTCGGGCATATATTCTACGAATAATTGGAGGAATATTGATGCCCGACAAATCTCGCAACCAGGTGCATTGTATGTGGTTGCGGCATCTGACCGATTTTGATGAAGCTGGAAGATATAGTTGGGGAGCTGCAGTTTTGGCATTTCTCTTTAGAGAAATGTGTCGGGCGACGAATTATAAGAAAACTGCTATCGGTGGATGTCTCCTGCTTCTACAATCATGGGCGTGGTTCCGCATGTCTTTCTTATGCCCGATCGTGAATGAACCATACGTATTCCCCTTATTGTTGAGGTAATTTTTGAACTAAATTTTGATTTAAATATTTTTAATTAAATATGGTGATATTTAGTTTATATTATATTTCATATGTGGTCGATGAAAAGAAATAACCATAAAAGTATACCTACTGGGTTAGAGGAAATTCGTTTACTTATTGATACGAAAGCTGGGTCTGAGGTATGTTTTTAAATCTGTTTAAATATCAATATTTTAATTTAAAATGCTAGATATAATTAGAATATTTTATTTATTTGAATTGTATATTTATATTTCAGTTTCAGTGGATACCTTATGCGAGCGATAAAGTGAAGGCTTGCATCCCACCCCCACCTTAGTGGGTCATTAGAGGTATGGATATCAGTTATACCTCTTATATGTTATGCTATTAATGAGTGGCATCCAGTTGATCGCGTGCTCCGTCAGTATGGTTGTACGCAATATATTTCTGGAGCACCTAGGAATTTAGACGACGTGCATAACATAGATAGACGATGAAAGAAAGAGGTTAACTGGGTGGTGAGACACAGAGATTGAATTGCGCTTTGGGAGAACCGATATACACTGTTGGCCCCTCGACAATATTACGCTGAAACTGGTCATATGGTTACGGATAACTATATGGACTGGTTTAATGAAAATGGGAAGCCGTTTCTACTTTCGGCGGAAGCACGAGGGGTTAACATTCCTAAGCACCGAGAAAGACGTCAACCGTCTCAATATCATCGTCCCCCGACGCGTGGACGGAGAGAATGCGCTACCGGTTCTGCATCAGTCCCACCACAATATCCTTATCCGCCGATGCCACAGGGGTACATGCCCAGCCCTCCACTTCATATGCCAAGCTCACCAGTTCATATGCCATATCCGTAGGGTTACATTCCGATCTCCCAGGATTACATTCCTAGCCCGCCAGGTTACATTCCGAGCCCGCAGGGTTACATTCCTAGCCCGCCAGGTTATATGCCTAGCCCGCATGGTTTTATACCATATGGAGGTGCATATACGACTATGTTTAATGATCCAACATATGGTTTATATGCATCTTATTTGGGTGGTGGTGCTTCTCCGCAGACACCTCAATCTCCATCTGGATCACAGACATCGATGCCAATGTTTCTACAGTTTTCACAGTTCTCGGGGAGTAGTGAGATTGTTACTAGCACTCCTCCAGGGTCGTTATTTTATACAGGCCCTTCAGCCCCTTCAGCGTCATCTACACCAAATGAAGAAAATGCTGATGATGATGATAGTGAAGATGAGGAGACTGAAGAACAAGTTCCACGAAGAAATCCTCCACAAAATAGACAACCACCGCCGTGTGGAACTCATTCGAGAAGATGACATCGGTGATCCAGTTGTATTTTAATGTTATTTAAATAGTTATATTTCAGAATTTTATGTAATTTGGTTATGTTATTTAAATGTTTCATGGTTGTTACATACATATTTTTAATGTTATTTTTTATTCACATTTAACATTAAATGTTTGATAAATGTTTTTAAAATACAAATTATATTATTCAAAATTTAAAATAAAAATAAAAATAATATTATTCAAAATTTAAATTTAAAATATAAATTATAGTATTCAAAATTTAACATTCAATTTCAACTTAATATTCCAATTGTATTAGAAATTAAAAGTTATAATTTACCTGATTTCACAATCCATCTAGTGTCCTCGAGGGACATGAGTGACATAATAGGGCAATGATAACATATTCTCTGACAAAATAATGGAAGGCGCGCCCTCGGGAACGCGCCTTCAAGTCCCCTGAGAAATAATAAGTACTGATATGAATAGTGTCACCGAGGGACATGAGTGACATAATAGGGCAATGATAACATATTCTCTGAATGGAAGGCGCGCCCCCGAGAACGCGCCTTCAAGTCCCCTGAGAAATAATAGGTACTGATATGAATAGTGTCCCCGAGGGACATGAGTGACATAATAGGGCAATGATAACATATTCTCTGACAAAATAATGGAAGGCGCACCCCCGGGAACGCGCCTTCAAGTCCCATGAGAAATAATAGGTACTGATATGAATAGTGTCCCCGAGGGACATGAGTGACATAATAGGGCAATGATAACATATTCTCTGACAAAATAATGGAAGGCGCGCCCCCGGGAACGTGCCTTCATGTGAATAGTACTCCGATTATATACACTATTATATGCAACGTATTATAAACTTTCAAAACAAACTTCAGTTCACAAGCTTTCAAATTCTCAAATTCCCAAACTCTAAATTCTCAAATTCTCTGAAAATGAGTCATCTTTCTGCTGTTGTTTTGTATGATGGAGAAATTAAGGAAGCTGAAGAGGGGGTTGTTTTTGAGTCAGATCATTATATCCCCTTAACCTTGAAGAGAAACATCACAATTGAGGAGTTAATCACAAAAATTTCGTTAAAGATTCGTGTAGCAGGCCAGAGAAGACTATCTTCACTTCAGTACAGATTTCCTACTGAACTTTTTCCGCTCACATATACATCATTTCAGCTTTCAAACGATGATGATGTTTCTATTATGGTTGATGCTCATATGGGGAGTTCACAATCTCTTATTGAAATGTATGCCACTTTTATTGAGGTTCGTGCAACTCGTGGTCTCTCATATTCCTCTCACTTTGGCATTGCATATCAAGCTGATCAAGTTGATAGCCCGGCACAACTGATATGTAATGATTTCACATCATTAATGGCGGATCCAACGCCAGATGACATGCCATCAAGTTCAATAGGAAGGCATTCATCTGCAACTGCTTATGATCTCAACCCATGTGGCTTCACCAATAATCCATATAGCAACATCTCTTCTACTTCAAGGTGCAAACATTCATCTGCCAATGTTTTCGACTTACATATGGAAATGCCAACGAGACGACAGTCTATTCACATCCCACATGATACAATGGCCTCAAGTTCAAGGGGAGGACACGCAAGCGGGAACTTATTTGACCTCAACATTGGATTATCGGAGGAACCCTCATCTCCACCAGAAGAACCTCTTCGGGAGCCAGGTGCAGATGGTGCTGAAACGAGATTATTCGTTAAACCTGACTCACCACAGTTTAACGTACATTCTGATGATGACGAGGATGACGTTCCGATAAATACAACACCAGCCGAACTTTCTACACATATGTATGAGGCTGATTATGATGCAATGTATGAGCCTGAATTTCCAGATCTTCCTGATGTTGACAACTATGGACTTCAATCATCAGTCAATGACGGTAATTTACATATTGGAATGGAGTTCGCATCGAAGGAGGAAGCAATGATGGCAATAAAGAGTTACAATATTCGTAACTCAATTCAGTCCCTAGTTGATCGATCTAACACAGAGAAATATGTCTGCTACTGCGTCCAACGTGACAACGGATGTCAATGGATGGTCCGTGTATCAAAGAGGAAGAGGAAGAGGAAGAATAACTTATGGGAACTAACCAGATACAACGGTCCTCATACATGTTGTGCAAGAGGTATAAACCAGGATCATCCCAACTTGGACTCCAACATTATTTGCCAAGCAATCATGCCCATTGTGAAGCAAAGCTCTCATATAGCTGTTGCAGTATTGATTTCTACTATACAGTCACAATATGGGTACACTGTCTCATATAAAAAAGCGTGGTTGGCAAAACAGAATGCCATTTGCAAACTTCATGGTGAATGAGATTCCTCTTACAACGAGCTGCCCAGTTGGTTTCATGTTGTGCAAAGACTTAATCCTGGGACAATTGTTGAGTTCGAAACTCAACATCATTACGTGAATGATCGAATGGTTCGCGATCGCTGCCAATTTTACCGTGTCTTTTGGACTTACCCTCAGTGTATTAATGCAGTCAAGTAATGTAAACCAGTTGTCCAAATTGATGGTACTTTCTTGTATGGGAAATACAAGCAAGTTTTATTATTGGTTGTGGTCCAAGATGGAAACCGCAATATTCTTCCTGTTGCGTTTGCCCTCGTTCAAGGAGAAGACACTGAGTCTTGGGCTTTTTTCCTTAAAAATTTACGTTTACATGTTGTCACCAGGGAACGGGTATGCATTATTTCAGACCGAGGAGCCGGGATAAAAGCAGAAATGGACTCTTTGGGTACAATGTATAGACCTCCACATGTTCAACATCGTTATTGTGTCCGTCATATTGCTGCAAACTATTACGAAAAATACAAGAAGAACGATGAACGTCAGTTAGTCGTGCGGATGGGTATGTTACTTTTTCCCAAATTTTCTATCAATTTCTTATTACTTATTTATACTTCATATTAACTATTACATATTCCTAATGGCTTAGGTTACGAACTCTTACCTCAAAGGTTTGAGTAGATGCTACAAGAGCTGTTTGGCAAAAATAAGAAGGGGTGCGAGTACATTATGGACATCAGCAAAGAAATGTGGACAAATGCATATGACGAGGGGTATCGTTATGGTCATATGACAACAAACTTGGCTGAAGCAATAAATTCAACCTTAAAGGGGGCGCGTCATTTATCAGTCACGGCGTTGGTTAAAACGACTTATTTTCGTTTGGGTCAACTCTTTGCAAAGCTCGATGGACAAGCTCTTACTTGGATGCAAAACGGCCATATTTACCACCCAAGACTAGTAGTTGATTTACAGAAAAAAGTGGTTGCATCAAATGGGATGTTAGTTACAAATTTTTCTCGCACCCGTGAATTGTTTCGTGTAACCGAAATGCCACGTCCGCTACAAGGGATTGAAGCTAACTCTTTCAGAGTTAATCTGCAAGAGAGGTGGTGCGATTGTGGTTTCTTTCAAGCACTCAAATATCCATGCTCTCATGTCATTGCAGCTTGCTCACATTCGCATTTGGACTACAAAAATTATGTTGATCCCGTATACCAACTTTCACAAGTATTCAAGGTATATGAATTTGAGTTTCCGCCCATAGGAAACGAAAGAAACCCAAATGAGATTCAAACTTGGCTTACAATTGTACCAGATACATTGCTATTGAGGGACTCAGGTCGTCCAAAATCTACTAGAATACATTGTGATATGGATATTCGGGAGAAGTCAACAGAACAAAAACGATGTGGGCATTGTAGAAACATCGGGCACAATAGAAAAAAAATGTCTAGCTCTGTTATCATCATATAACCGTTAACTCTTATGTAATTAATATTGTATTTAAATGAATGTTTTTGTTTCTAATAATTTAATGTTATTGCATTTTATATAATTTGTCAATGTATGTACACCTAAATAATTTTTTTAACTTTTAAATACATAAATATTTTCAATATATTTATTTAATATAATAATTAATATTATTAGTTATAAATTTTTTTAAAATATAATAATAATTCCACCTTCTAAGTAGAGAAAAATATTAAATTAAACAAATTAAAAGTTATTAAAAAATTTATGTATACGATGACACATTTCATGTTCTGATTGGAAGATTAAATTTATTAAATTAAATTTTAAATAAGACTAATTTCATAAAATATGTAAGTCTTGAAGATTAAATATGTAATTATACTAATTTATTAACTTATGCATCAATATTTTCGTTAAATATTGATAAGAGATGACTAGATTGATAACATTTAAATAATTAACTGATAAAATTAATAGATCGATAATCAAAATCAAAAATAATAATATAACCATATGTGTAATATTATAATTTCATACATTTTTCTTATAACTAAAATAAAATCAAAACTGGTTTTCATATATTGTTCTATCATATTAATATAGATAATTCACTCCACCTTTAACACACATTAACAAAATACATTTGATAATTCTTACATTATAATCGAAACACTTTGCATAATATATTACTAATTTATAATAATAATAAAAATAAAATATTTATTATTAAACAAAATACCAGCGTGGCAGTCGAGTCATCAGAATCCCGTGAAGGCGCGTCCCCGGGGATGCGCCTTCCACACGTGGCATCCAACTCAGCGAAAACCGGGTAAAGCGCGTCCCCGGGGATGCGCTTTTCGCCAGCTCAACCGAAAGGGTGTCATTTCGAGAAATATATATCAAACGGTGTTAAAAAGGTAAATATTCGATTAAATAATATCAGTTTGGTCAACCAAAATGGAATGCGCCGTACTCGACTTTTGTTTTGTAGAGTTTGGATGTCAAAATTTCAGTGCTTGCGGGTACGGTAACGCCGTCGCCGTGCTCGCCTATCCCCCTTTCAGACATATGTCACATCGTGATAAAATGGTAAAAATGGTTGAATAATGCAATGGTAAAAATGGTTGAATAGTGCAATGAAAAAAATTCATATAGTACATCGAACAATTATTTATTTAAGTATGATAATTATTACAGTGACCACTATAGGTCTCAAGGAGCACACGACGACCTCCATAGGTATTCAGGAGCACACGACAACCTATGGAGCACTTGACGACCTATGGAGTTGCAATTATTAATTTGAAAAATAGTTTATTTTTGTTTAAATAATTATGGTCGGTGTTTTTGCGTTTAAAGAAAATTTCATAATCCACGTTTTTTTGTTATTGTTACTAGAAGCAGCTCAAAAAATTATTTATTATTTTTTTCTCAACAGAGAAATGGTATCACATGTAATGGAGGTGGCGCAAGTTTAGACTTGGTTTGACACTTAATAATAGAGATTAGTTGTTGATTAGTGGTGATAATACTTTTCAAAGGGTTGACTAATGGGTATTACGTGAAGGACAAAGTGGGGATTACGATCGTTCTACAAAGAGATCACATGATTTTGGTGAATAAATTTAACCATCGTAATTTATGGGATTAAGTACTAATAGTTTGGGGTTTCAAATTTCTTTCGTGGCGGCTGTTCCTGAAATCTGATCTGATAGATAAGTTTAACTGACCATCCCGTGAATGTGGATTGTTCTACTTCCAGGACTTAATTTCTTTTAGCACGTAAAACTCTACAATATTTTTTTTTAAAAATATGATATTTTTAATTGCACCATTAAATTTTTAATACCAAACAATTTATATAATATAAAGTTTTAATAATATTTTATATAAATATATATATTTATTTCTTTTATAAAAGTAGTAATATTAGTGTTGGTATTGTGAGTAGAAACAAAGTGTCGGGATTCGTTGTCGAATACATGGATGATTAATCTACAAACACAGTGGGGATATCCAGTTTCAAATTACCGTTCCTCTAACGTGACACGTGTTGGGACCGCACCCGGTTTCTTATTGTTTGGGTGATTCAGGTCTTCTCCCGTAATATGACACATTCTTTATTTGAGGAATCCTCTTTTTCTCTTATTTTGTTTTTATTTAATCGGTTTAAACCTCGTTCTAGAATCGAACGCAATTATTGATCGTTGAAATTCATCTAAATTCTCATTTTTTATATGATTGTAAGTTTATAATTTATAAAATACAAGAGTTTCACTCATGTTAATACCAAATTAAATAAATTTTACATACATTTATAAGTTTTATATTATAAATATTTTAATAATTTCATGGTTAAATTTTATGTTCTGTTCACATAAATAATTCATGTCAAAATCTGAATAAATTTAAAATATATAATTAAATGATTTCAACCATGAACATTTATTTATAAATACATTATTTTAAATCGATACGATGAAAATATTTAATTGAGTTATAAATGTATGTAAACATTATTTATAAATGAGTTTTACATACATTTATAAATTTTACACGATTTTAGGATCACTGAATTGAGGAAAATCAAAAGTTGTGATTAACTCATTATTTTTTTAGTGATTATCTTCTCATTTTCTATTGTTAATCTTATCCTTAAATTTCTCTCATCAAATGATTCGAAAAAGATGTAAAATTAAAAGAGTTTTACATAATGTAATTGGATTATGCCCCATATATATATATATATTAATTATTATTATATTGATAAATTTAATAATAAGAATATTGAAGTATAAATAAAAATTTATGAAAATACTCAAAACTAAGAGTATTTTAAATATAAGTAAACATGCACGAATTGTTTGGTTTCAGTTGTTAAAAAACTAATTGTTATTCCTAGATGTATTGAATTCGAGCACCAACAACTATTAGGTATTAAGGCGTTTATTGTCAAATGATTGAGAGTCTTTAGAATATATACTACCACTTGTAGTCGCCATAAACTAATAGAAAAAATATATAGATAGACATTTACATTAAGACTTAAATGCACCATTGGCCCCTAAAGTATATCATTTGTACCGACTTTCCCCCTAAAGTATTTTTCAGGATATTTTGTCATCCGAAGTTTAAATCATTACATTGTTTACCCCAAATAGTTAACTATGATAAAAAAAAATAAAGAGTAAATTATATATTTAGTCACTCAATTATTCATGCAATTTCATTTTAATCACCTAATATTTTTTCATTTCAAAATCGTCACAAAACATAACTGACTTCTTTACAAGCTTCTGACTTTCTAATATATTCTTCTTCAAAGTAAATCGATACTGTCATGTTCGTCCCAAAGTTTCTACCGATCAGACTTTGCACCAGTTTAAAGAACCTAACGTGGTCCCTATACATCACAAACATTATACCTATTTGTCCACCGAGCATGAACGTATTAATTATTAAAGCTAAAGTTCCTGCAACAGTCGCCGTTACCACTGTTCAAGCTCAATTGGAAGAACCCTTGGCTATAGCTACAATTGCATATAGTAATGGACCTGATTTAGTTAAAACATTTTTTTTTATTTTCACAGTCTTTTCTTTTTATCACCTCAAGTACCACATTCCTCGTTTCTATTTCCAACTCGGTTTATCCATCCATTGTTGCTTTTCAACTCCCCAATGAACTGCTTTGTTTTTCTTTGTTTCTAGGACGCCAAACAACATGCTGTAAATTTTCTGGGAAATTTTCAAGCACTACACCGACCAAAGAAAAAGGGCAAGCGTGGTCAAGTGCCAACACTTTCTCCATAGCATTTGATAGGAGAATACAACATTCACTTGCCCATATGGGACCTATGCCTTTAGGAGGATGTCGTTCGGACTTTGTAATGCTCCAACAACATTCCAAAGGTGCATGTTGGCCATCTTCTCAGATATAATGGAAGACTTTTTGGAGATCTTGATGGATGACTTCTCCATCTTGGGCGATGATTTCGAAAAATGCCTTGGTAATTTAACAAATGTATTGAAAAAAAGCTAAGAAACTGACCTAGTGCTGAACTGGGAGAAGTGCCACATCCTGGTGACCGAAGGCACTGTACTAGGCCATAAGATCTCACACAAAGGGATAAAGGTGTACAAAGTGAAATTTGAAGTAATCGAGAAACTACCTCCACCTATCACAGTGAAGGGCGTTTGAAGTTTTTTGGGGATACACAAGCTTCGATAGGAGATTCATAAAGGACTTCTCCAAAATCTTCAAGCCTCTATGCACTTTGCTACAGTAAAATCAACCATTCGATTTTGATGATGAGTGGTGCAAAGCATTCAAAGAGCTGATGAAGAGAATTATCTCAGGACCGATAGTTGTTCCCCCAGATTAGATAGCACCATTCGAACTGATGTGTGACACAAGCAACTATGCAATAGGAGCAGTGCTTGGACAATGTCGAGGTAACATTTTTCATGTGATTTATTATGTTAGTCGTACCTTAAATAAAGCACAAGTAAACTACACAACCACTCAACAAAGAATTACTTACTGTAGTATTTGCTTTTGTTAAGATTAGGGCTTACTTGATAGGCACTAAGGTTATAGTTCACACTGATCATTCAACTATTAAGTACCTTGTGACCAAGAAGGATTTTTAAACCTAGACTTATCAGGTGGATACTTCTCTTGCAAGAATTTGACTTAGAGGTTAAAGATATAAAGGTTTCGAAAAATTTAGTTGATGATCATCTCTCTAGGCTATAAAATAAAGTTGCATGTGCTAAAAACCTAGAAATCAAGAAGGAATTTCCTAACGAGAAAATCTTATTTGACGTAGCAATTCCATGGTATGCTGACAATGTTAACTTTCTTGTTAGTGGTGTTTTGCCTCTTGATTTAAATTGCCAAGGAAAAAGGAAGTTCAAACATGACATGCAATTCTACTATTGGGACAAGCCTTACTTGTTCAAGTAGTGTGCTAATCAGATGATTTAAAGGTATGTCCCTAAAGAGGAGCAACAAGAGATTCTATTCTATTTCTATACATCCCTTTGTGAAGGTCATTTTGGTGGGGTTAATATTGCTATAAAGTTCCTACAATTTGGTTTCTATTGACCTACACTCTTCAAGGATGCACATAAATGTTACAAGGCATGTGATCAATGCCAACGAACGAGAAACATCTCCAGGAGACATGAGATGATATTACAAAATATTCTGGAGGTGGATTTCTTTTATGTATAGGGAATATATTTCATGGGACCCTTTCCATCTTCCTTTGGTGATCTTTACAAACTATTAGTAGTGGAATATGTATCCAAGTGAGTCGAGGCCGCGGCTACACCGAGGAATAACTCAAAGATCATCATCAAGTTATTTCATAATAACATCTTCATGAGATTTAGAGCACCTAGAGCCATTATAAGTGATGAATGAACTTATTTCGACAACAAGTTAATTGTTAAGGCATTGCAGAGGTATGAGGTGAGACACAAGGTTGTTACATTATACCACCTACAGGCCAACGGGAAAGCTGAGGTCTCCAACCGCGAGATAAAGCAAATCTTTGAAAATATGATGAACCCCAAGAGGAAAGATTGGTCCCTAAAGCTCGACGAAGCACTATAGGCATATCGCACAACATTTAAGACACCACTGAGAATGTCACCCTTTAAGTTTATCTTTGGTAAGGCATGTCATTTCCTATCGAGCTAGAACACAAGGCCTATTGGGCCATAAAAAAACTCAACATGGATAACCAACTTACTAGTACGAGAAGATTGCTAGAGCTAAATGAGAGAAAAATTTTGAGCCCAAACCCATTAGAATACTCGTCTATACAAGGAGAAAACCAAAAAGTAGCATGACAAAGATCTTTTGTAACACCCCCAACCCGTATCCGACCTCGATCTAAGTCCGAGGTGTCACATTAGCTTTCCAAAACTCTTTTCTTTACAATTCCGTAAAATCTTAAATTCATCATTTAAGAAAATGGATACTTTACCTTAATAATTACAATCAATTTGTTTTTTTAAAACGATCAGAACATATTCAATTCAAAAATCATGTAACTACATGCTAACTAACTCTATAAACAAAATACATATGTTCAATATGTTTCTGATCTGATCCTTGTAAGGAAGATATTGTTCTGTCTTGCTCCTCGCTACTTCCATTCTCGCTTCTCAAACCTATGTGTGAAACATTCACACGCTAAGTCTATGACTTAGTGAGGCATTAAACTTATAAGAGAAACTTAAACTTTTTAACCATGCATGAACATATCATACCATGCTATCACACAAAACAATATAACATTTCGTATAATTAAATGTACACAGATAAATATCACTCATCATTTACTTCATTAATCTTATTTCAATAAAATTATTAACATTTATATAAGTTAATCATATCTTCTTGTCCTAATCTTTTCCACCAACATATATGACTCATAAACCAAACAATACAAATATCATCATATATAACAAAAGCATATTCTTCACATGTAATGTATTTATTGTTATATATTTGTTTAGCCCATGAACATTTCTGAGAGCTAAAGATACGTGAGTACATAGAGGTTGTGCACTATGCTATCACCACAGCTCTTAAAATTCCCACTAGGGGCGCGTAGAATTTGTCCCGTAAGACCACTGTGTCCCGAAGGACCACTGTGTCCCGAAGGACCACTATGTCCCGAAAGACCACTAATAATCCCTCGACTCTTGGCATGCCAACTATATATCTAGATCTCATAACATATAACATGGGCATTATCTTTATATCATTTCACATATTATTATCACATAGGCACATAACTTCTTATCACATTTCATATGATCACATTTACTTTTTACCTCATATTCCTGTCATTCATAATCACATATACATGTACTCATATCATTTCTCATTTTCACATAAACATATGATTCACTTTCACATATCACATATCCTTGTAATCACATAGCTTATTTTTCACGTAATTCATATCACTTTTCATAAGATTTCATATTCCTATATCACATAGAACTCATAACCTTTCTTGTGTAATCACTTATATCATATTATATCTCTTACCCTTGGGTTACCTTATGTTTACATATATTATATAATTCTTTAACTCATAGCGTATGTCACCCGTTCATAACATTTCTTATGTCCTTAATATACCTCTTATTTCATATTCTTAGATAATCATATAGATCATTCTCACTATTTCACATAACTTATCACATTAATATGTATTTACACAAATCATGCAACATATACAATAACATGTCACCACATCGACTCATGCACACATATGAACCGTAACAAATACATACTTCTATATAGGAATTCATGCATTTTACTATTGGAAATAGACTTGTCGCAAGTCTTATTTCCCATTAAACATCATATACTAAATAATGTGCACTCAACTTGGCCTCACTAAGTTCCAATTCCATTTTATGATTCCTTTCTTTCGATCGAATCTTAACTTGATAGTCATCCCAGAACTTTTTCGTGCTTGATATCTATATAATCATAATTTCCAAGACGATTATTAAAAGCCTAAACCTTATAATTCAATGCTAATAACTTAAACTAATTTATTGAACTATAATTCACTTTTTCCTTTAGGGGTGTATCGATGCACAATGGGTGCATCGATGCACAAAGTAACTTCAAAATTTCCATGCATTGATGCCTTCCTGTGTGCATCAATGCACACTGAATAATTTTTGGAATTTACCCTTGATGCATCGGTACATGTTGAATGTGTACCGATGCACATTAGCCCAGAATTCCAATTTATGCTCGAAAATTCACTCTTTCCAGCTTAGTTACTTCATATATCATCCCCTTTCATATTCTTAACTTACATACTCATGGTTAAACTCATTTATTCTCATTTATCACATCTTTATCCTCGAAATCTTATCTTCCAAATGAAATTCAAGAATCATACCAAATTTTCTATATGTTCTAAATCCAATTCTATCACTTCAAATCTCTTAATTCAACTATTGACAAGTCAAATTTAACTTCAAATTCTACTTATCAACTCTTTTCCGAAATTTCATTTAAAAACTTATAATCTTTAATCTCTCTTAACTCCTTCATCTTATGGGTTTAAGATAAATTAAGCTTTCCTTAAGCTTAATTATCATCTCAAGAATTAAACCCAACTTGAAATTGAAAGGAAACAATCACTTGACATAATCTTACCTTACTAATGGAGCCACGGGAAAAAAGGAAGAAGAAAGCCAAGCATCTTCAGAGTCTTCTAATTTTTCTTCTCCTCTCCACGTGTCTACTTCTTTTATAAGGGAAAATAAAAATATTTCTTTGTCAAATGACCATTATACCCCTTATTACATCAGTTATTTACTAAACAATCCAAAAAAATATTTCAAATATTTCAAAATCAGACTTCAAATTTCAAAACCTCCATTTTAGTCACTTGCTCTAGTTTTTGGATGTTACAAATCTCCCATCCTTTTAAGAAAATTCGTCCTCAAATTTTCATTGCACACATTGATAAGAACATATCTTCTAATGTTCTCATATTGCTTTCTTTACTTTATCCTTTCGAAATTTATAATCATTGATTTGCCTTCAACTTCCAAAGAACCCAATTAAATTTTTGTTTTCTCTCTCCTTTGATTCTACATCTTTCTTTGACCATATAATGTCATTCATCATGTAAACAGTGACATCTATTCTCATAACTTCACATCATAATTCTATCTCTAATTACCTTATAACAATAACCCAAACTCTTATTCCATCATCAATTGACCAAAAACACAACCTTAACACTTCTTCAAATGTGATTAAACATACATTTTACAGAATCAAACAATCTTTTCACATTACCTTGCACACTTTTCTTACTTCTATATCAAACTTATCATCTACATTTCCATATAACCTTTATTATATTTGATCCTTTAAACTCAATCATTTTCATTTTTTATTCCATTATTTCTTTATTCATTCAAAATCGAAATCTCCTTATACAGAAATCATATCTTTCCTTTCATGTTCACATATTCTTTTTCCTATCACTTATACTCATCTCTGATTACCGATCTTTATCATATATTTCTCAACGATATCTTACTCAACTTTTCAAACTCATACACAATACTACTCATTTGCTCTTTTATATCACATATATTTATCCTTAACTATCACTCCTTATCACATTTTCATTATTTTGATAGTCAACTTTACTTATACAGAACATCATTCTTGATCATATCTTGTACTTATGTTTCCCTCAATCATACGAGTCCTTATCTTCTTTATTACCTTACATTTCCATACTCAGAATACACTACCATATCCAAATCTACATCATACTTGGTCAACTTACCCTGACATCATCTTCTAATTCCAGTACATTTTCATCACATACTCTAGTTAGCCAACGCTAACTCTTTTAATCCTAACTGCAAATCCTTATCATATTCACACTCTTGCTTATACACAATAATATCCCTTCGTTTCAAACTCATAAGCTCTGACTTATATATATATATATATATATATCTTATACGCTTGTCACTGATACACTTATTCTTGAATTCTTCAACCAATTCTCACTGCATCATTTGATCTTTTAACACTCTTATGGTGACACTTGTTCACCATATTCTATCTTATCCACAAAATAACAAAATTACTCCATATCACTTTTCCAATTCAAAACAATGAATACATTCTATCATTATTCTGATATGATTTCAACTTTCTGAAATCATCATTTGATCTTACGAGACACTTCCTAATGTGTCCGCGCTTTATCCTACCTGGTCAGGGTAGGTGAATTGCTATCACAATCAGGTTTACCTCTCACTTTATTTCGAAATCATGATACTTCTATTATAACTTAGAAGTCTAATTCTATTAGCAAGACATCATACTCCTTACATTATCAGATCAGAAATTTTCACTCTATGTTGGCATGTACAAAATTTTAAAACTCTTTTACTCTCAGTTTAAGACTAGAATCGGCTAAACCTTAGCTTTGATACCATTAAATGTAACACCCCCAACCCGTATCCGACCCAGATCTGAGTCTGAGGTGTCACATTAGCTTTCCAAAACTCTGTTCTTTATAATTCCGTAAAATTTTAAATTCATCATTTAAGAAAATGGATACTTTACCTTAATAATTACAATCAAATTGTTTCTTTAAAACGATCAGAGCATATTCAATTCAAAATCTTGTAACTATATGCCAACTAACTCTATAAACAAAATACATATGTTCAATACGTTTCTGATCTGATCCTTGTAAGGAAGATACTGACCTGTCTTGCTCCTCGCTACTTCCATTCTCCCTTATCAAATCTACGTGTGAAACATTCACACACTAAGTCTATGACATAGTGAGGCATTAAACTTATAAGAGAAACTCTAACTTTTTAACCATGCATGAACATATCATACCATACTATCACACAAAACAATATAACATTTCGTATAATTAAATGTACACAGATACAGATCACTCATCATTTACTTCATTAATCTTATTTCACTATCCAAATTATTAATATTTATATAAGTTAATCATATCTTCTTGTCCTAATCATTTCCACCAACATATATGACTCATAAACCAAACAATACAAATATCATCATATCACAAAAGCATATTCTTCACATCTAATGTATTTATTGTTATATCTTTGTTTATCCCATGAACATTTATGAGAGATAAATATATGTGAGTACATAGAGGTTATGCACTATGCTGTCACCACAACTCGTAAAATTCCCACTAGGGGCACATAAAATTTATCTCGTAGGACCACTATGTCCCGAATGACCACTGTGTCCTGAAGAACCACTGTGTCCCAAATGACCACTGTGTCTCGAAGGACCATTGTGTCTCGAAGGACCACTGTGTCTCGAAGGACCACTGGGTCCCGAATGACCCCTGATAATCCCTCGACTCATGGCATGCCAATTATATCTCTAGATCTCATAACATATAACATGGGCATTATCTTTATATCATTTCACATATTCTTATCATATAGGCACATAGCTTATTATCACATTTCATATGATCACATTTACTTTTTTTCTCATATTCTTGTCATTCATAATACATATACATGTGCTCATATCATTTCTCATTTTCACATAAACATATGTTTCACTTTCACATATCACATATCCTTGTAAACACATAGCATATTTTTCACGTAATTTATATCACTTTTCATAAGATTTCATATTCCTATATCACATAGAACTCATAACCTTTCTTGTGTAATCACTTATATCATATTATATCGCTTACCCTTGGGTTACTTTATATTTACATATATTATATAATTCTTTAACTCATAGAGTATGTCACCTGTTCATAACATTTCTTATGTCTTTATCATACCTCTTATTTCATATTATTAGATAATCATATAGATCATTTTCACTATTTTACATAACTTATCACACTAATATGTATTTAAACAAATCATGCAACATATACAATAACATGTCACCACATCGACTCGAGCACACATATGAACCATAATAAATACATACTTCTATATAGGAATTCGTGCATTTTATTATTGGAAATAGACTTGTCGCAAGTCTTATTTCCCATTAAAAATCATATACTAAATAATGTGCACTCACCTTGGCCTCACTAAGTTCCAATCCCATTTTATGATTCATTTCTTTCGATCGAATCTTAACTTGATAGTCGTCCCGGAACTTGTTCGTGCTCGATATCTATATAATCATAATTTCCAAGACGATTATTAGAAGCCTAAACATTATAATTCGATTTTTAATAACTTAAACTAATTTATTGAACTATAATTTACTTTTTCCTTTAGGGGTGTATCGATGCACTATGGGTGCATCGATGCACAAAGTAGCTTCGAAATTTCCATGCATCGATGCCTTCTTGTGTGCATCGATGCACACTGAATAATTTTTGGAATTTACCCTTGATGCATCGGTACATGTTGAATGTGTACCGATGCACATTAGCCCAGAATTCCAATTTATGCACGAAAATTCACTCTTTCCAACTTAATTGCTTCATATATCATCCCCAACCCGTATCCGACCCGGATCTGAGTCCAATGTGTCACATTAGCTTTCCAAAACTCTGTTCTTTATAATTTCGTAAAATTTTAAATTCATCATTTAAGAAAATGGATACTTTACCTTAATAATTACGATCAAATTGTTTCTTTAAAACGATCAGAGCATATTCAATTCAAAATTTTGTAACTACATGCCAACTAACTCTATAAACAAAATACATATGTTTAAAACATTTATGATCTGATCCTTATAAGGAAGATACTGACCTGTCTTGCTCCTCACTACTTCCATTCTCGCTTTTCAAATCTACATGTGAAATATTCACATGCTAAGTCTATGACTTAGTGAGACATTAAACTTATAAAAGAAACTCTAACTTTTTAACCATGCATGAACATATCATACCATACTATCAGGCAAAACAATATAACATTTCGTATAATTAAATGTACACATATACAGATCACTCATCATTTACTTCATTAATCTTATTTCACTATCCAAATTATTAACATTTATATAAGTTAATCTCTTCTTCTTGTCCTAATCTTTTCCACCAACATATATGACTCATAAACCAAACAATACAATTATCATCATATATCACAAAAGCATATTCTTCACATGTAATGTATTTATTGTTATATCTTTGTTTAGCCCATGAACATTTATGAGAGCTAAAGAAACGTGAGTACATAGAGGTTGTGCACTATGTTTTCACCACAACTCGTAAAATTCCCACTAGGGGCACATAGAATTTGTCTCGTAGGACCACTATGTCCCGAAGGACCACTGTGTCCCGAAGGACCACTGTGTCCCGAATGACCACTGATAATCCCTCGACTTTTGGCATGCCAGCTATATCTCTAGATCTTATAACATATAACACGGGCATTATCTTTATATCATTTCACATATTCTTATCATATAGGCACATAGGTTCTTATCACATTTCATATGATCACATTTACTTTTTTTCTCATATTCTTGTCATTCATAATTACATATACATGTGCTCATATCATTTCTCATTTTCACATAAACATATGATTCACTTTCACATATTACATATCCTTGTAATCACATAGCTTATTTTTCACGTTATTTATATCACTTTTCATAAGATTTCATATTCCTAAATCACATAGAACTCATAACCTTTATTGTGTAATCACTTATATCATATTATATCGCTTACCCTTGCATTACCTTATATTTACATATATTATATAATTCTTTAACTCATAGTGTATGTCACCTGTTCATAACATTTCTTATGTCCTTATCATACCTCTTATTTCATATTCTTAGATAATCATATAGATCATTTTCACTATTTTACATAACTTATCACACTAATATGTATTTACCCAAATCATGCAACATATACAATAACATGTTACCACATCGACTCGTGCACACATATGAACCATAACAAATACATACTTCTATATAGGAATTCATGCATTTTATTATTGGAAATTGACTTGTCGCAAGTCTTATTTCCCATTAAACATCATATACTAAATAATGTGCACTCACCTTGGCCTCACTAAGTTCCAATCGCATTTTATGATTCATTTCTTTCGATCGAATCTTAACTTGATAGTCGTCCCGGAACTTGTTCGTGCTCGATATCTATATAATCATAATTTCCATGACAATTAATAGAAGCCTAAACCTTATAATTCGATGCTAATAACTTAAACTAATTTATTGAACTATAATTCATTTTTCCTTAAGGGGTATATCGATGCACTATGGGTGTATCGATGCACTATGGGTGCATCGATGCACAAAGTAGCTTCGAAATTTCCATGCATCGATGCCTTCCTGTGTGCATCGATGCACGCTGAATAATTTCTGGAATTTACCCTTGATGCATCGGTACATGTTGAATGTGTACCGATGCACATTAGCCCAGAATTCCAATTTATGCACGAAAATTCACTCTTTCCACCTTAATTGCTTCATATATCATCCCCTTTCATATTCTTAACTTACATACTCATGCTTAAACTCATTTATCACATTTTTATCCTCGAAATCTTATCTTCCAAATGAAATTCAAGAATCATACCAAATTTTCTATATGTTCTAAATCCAATTCTATCGCTCCAAATCTCTTAATTCAACTATTGACAAGTCAAATTTAACTTCAAATTCTACTTATCAACTCTTTTCCAAAATTTCATTTAAAAAATTATAATCTTTAATCTCTCTTAACTCCTTCATCTTATGGTTTTAAGATAAATTAAGCTTTCCTTAAGCTTAATTATCATCTCAAGAATTAAACCCAACTTGAAATTGAAAGGAAACAATCACTTGATATAATCTTACCTTACCAATGGAGCCACGGGAAGAAAGGAAGAAGAAAGCCAAGCATCTTTAGACTCTTCTTATTTTTCTTCTCCTCTCCACGTGTCTACTTCTTTTATAAGGGAAAATAAAAATATTTCTCTGTCAAATGATCATTATACCTTTATTACATTAGTTATTTACTAAACAATCCAAAAAAATATTTTAAATATTTCAAAATCAGACTTCAAATTTTCAAAACCTCTATTTTAGTCACTTGCTCTAGTTTTTGGATGTTACAAATCTCCCATCCTTTTAAGAAAATTCGTCCTCAAATTTTCATTGCACACATTGATAAGAACATATCTTCTAATGTTCTCATATTGCTTTCTTTACTTTATCCTTTCGAAATTTATAATCATTGATTTGCCTTCAACTTCCAAAGAACCCAATTAAATTTTTTTTTCTCTCTCCTTTGATTCTACATCTTTCTCAGAGCTTATGAGTTTGAAACGAAGGGATAGTATTGTGTATAAGCAAGAGTGTGAATATGATAAGGATTTGCAGTTAAGATGAAAAGAGTTAGCGTTGGCTAACTAGAGTATGCCCTGACTTTAGATATATATATATATATATATATATCTTATACACTTGTCACTGATACACTTATTCTTGAATTCTTCAACCAATTCTCACTGCATCATTTGATCTTTTAACACTCTTATGGTGACACTTGTTCACCATATTCTATCTTATCCACAAAATAACAAAATTACTCTATATCACTTTTCCAATTCAAAACAATGAATACATTCTATCACTATTCTGATATGATTTCAACTTTATGAAATCATTATTTGATCTTACGAGACATTTCCTGATGTGTTCGTTCTTCATCCTGCCTAGCTAGGGCAGTTGAATTGCTATCACAATCAGGTTTACCTCTCACTTTATTTCGAAATCATGATACTTCTATTATAACTTAGCAGTCTAATTCTATTAGCAAGACATCATACTCCTTACACTATCAGATCAGAATTTTTCACTCTATGTTGGCATGTACAAAATTTTAAAACTCTTTTACTCTCGGTTTAAGCCTAGAATCGGCTAAACCTTAGCTCTGATACCATTAAATGTAACACCCCAACTCGTATCCGACCCGGATCTGAGTCTGAGGTGTCACATTAGTTTTCTAAAACTCTGTTCTTTACAATTCCGTAAAATTTTAAATTCATCATTTAAGAAAATTGATATTTTACCTTAACAATTACGATTAAATTATTTCTTTAAAACGATCAGAGCATATTCAATTCAAAATCTTGTAACTATATGCCAACTAACACTATAAACAAAATACATATGTTCAATACGTTTATGATCTGATCCTTGTAAGGAAGATACTGACCTGTCTTGCTCCTCGCTACTTCCATTCTTGCTTCTAAAATCTACGTGTGAAACATTCATACGCTAAGTCTATGACTTAGTGATGCATTAAACTTATAATAGAAACTCTAACTTTTTAACCATGCATGAACATATCATACCATACTATCACACAAAATAATATAACATTTCATATAATTAAATGTACACAGATACATATCACTCATCATTTACTTCATTAATCTTATTTCACTATCCAAATTATTAACATTTATATAAGTTAATCATATCTTCTTGTCCTAATATTTTTCACCAGCATATATGACTCATAAACCAAACAATACAAATATCATCATATATCATAAAAACATATTCTTCACATGTAATGTATTTATTGTTATATTTTTGTTTAGCCCATGAACATTTATGAGAGCTAAAGAAACGTGAGTACATAGAGGTTGTGCACTATGTTGTCACCACAACTTGTAAAATTCCCACTAGGGGCACATAGAATTTGTCTCGTAGGACTACTGTGTCCCGAAGGACCACTGTGTCCTGAAGGACCACTGATAATCCCTTGACTCTTGGCATGCCAACTATATCTCTAGATCTCATTACATATAACATGGGCATTATCTTTATATCATTTCACATATTCTTATCATATAGGCACATAGCTTCTTATCACATTTCATATGATCACATTTACTTTTTTCCTCATATTCTTGTCATTCATAATCACATATACATGTGCTCATATCATTTCTCATTTTCACATAAACATATGATTCACTTTCACATATCACATAGATTATTTTTCACATAATTTATATCACTTTTTATAAGATTTCATATTCCTATATCACATAGAACTCATAACCTTTCTTGTGTAATCACTTATATCATATTATATCACTTACCCTTGGGTTACCTTATATTTACATATATTATATAACTCTTTAACTCATAGTGTATGTCACCTGTTCATAACATTTCTTATATCCTTATCATACCTCTTATTTCATATTCTTAGATAATCATATTGATCATTTTCTCTATTTCACATAACTTATCACACTAATATGTATTTACACAAATCATGCAACATATACAATACCATGTCACCACATCGACTCGTGCACACATATGAACCATAACAAATATATACTTCTATATATGAATTCATGCATTTTATTATTGGAAATAGACATGTCGCAAGTCTTATTTCCCATTAAACATCATATACTAAATAATGTGCACTCAACTTGGCCTCACTAAGTTCCAATTCCATTTTAGGATTCCTTTCTTTCGATCGAATCTTAACTTGATAGTCATCCCAGAACTTGTTTGTGCTCGATATCTATATAATCATAATTTCCAAGACAATTATTAGAAGTCTAAACCTTATAATTCGATGCTAATAACTTAAACTAATTTATTGAACTATAATTCACTTTTTTCTTTAGGGGTGTATCGATGCACTATGGGTGCATCGATGCACAAAGTAGCTTCGAAATTTTCATGCATTGATGCCTTCCAGTGTGCATCGATGCACACTGAATAATTTCTGGAATTTACCCTTGATACATCGGTACATGTTGAATGTGTACCGATGCACATTAGCCCAAAATTCCAATTTATGCACGAAAAATCACTCTTTCCAACTTAATTGCTTCATATATCATCCCTTTTCTTATTCTTAACTTACATACTCATGCTTAAACTCATTTATTCTCATTTATCACATCTTTATCCTCGAAATCTTATCTTCCAAATGAAATTCAAGAATCATACCAAATTTTCTATATGTTCTAAATCCAATTCTATCACTCCAAATATATTAATTCAACTATTGACAAGTCAAATTTAACTTCAAATTCTACTTATCAACTCTTTTCCAAAATTTCATTTAAATACTTCTAATCTTTAATATCTCTTAACTCCTTCATCTTATGATTTTAAGACAAATTAAGCTTTCCTTAAGCTTAATTATCATCTCAAGAATTAAACCCAACTTGAAATTGAAAGGAAACACTCACTTGACATATTCTTATCTTACCAATGGAGCCACGGGAAGAAAGGAAGAAGAAAGGCAAACATATACAGAGTCTTCTTATTTTTCTTCTCCTCTCCACGTGTCTACTTCTTTTATAAGGGAAAATAAAAATATTTCTTTGTCAAATGACCATTATACCCCTTATTCCATCAGTTATTTACTAAATAATCCAAAAAAATCTTTCAAATCTTTTAAAATCATACTTCAAATTTTTAAAACTTCCATTTTAGTCACTTGCTCTAATTTTGGGATGTTATATCTTTTGCCATGACATTTTCATGAAGAACAACAACTCATTCTTTATAATTCAAGGCTGAAGCTATTTCTGGACAAACTCAAATCACGTTGGTCAGGCCCATTCGATGTACACAAGGCTTACCCTCATGGAGCTTTTGATATCAAAAACCTCGATGATGGCACAATCTTCAAGGTCAATGGTCAGGGACTAAAGGCCTACACTGGTGCTCCCATCCTTCGTAACAAGTCATCTTTGCTCCTCCATGATACCCATGAAGAAGTTTGTAAAGCACATGGCAACAAAGAAGCCATTATCACCAAAATATGTCAATAGTTAAGGTACATTACATTGTATTTCACTTAGTTTTCATGCATTGAGGACACTACATCCTTCAAGTTTCGGGGTGGTAGTGTTCATAGGTAAGCATTTGCATTTGATAGTTGTTAGCGAAATTTTAGTTATGGCATTAGTTAAGTTAAATTAGTTTTTTTGGAATAACTTGATGATGGTCACTGATGATGAAATTTTTAAGGTTGTGATTAATTGAATGTGCATGATTATTGAAATATGTATAATTGAATTTAAGACTTGATTCTTTGCGATTCATTTATACACGATTGCATGCCTTCTACGCTTAAGGAAATTAGAAACATTTTATGAAAGAATTCTTGCATGCTTTAATATAAATTGATGTGAATGAACTTAAATGATAAATGATAGCTTGAAAGGCTAAACTAAACTCCCTTATGCTTATTGAATGTGTTGAATTGTGAATTAATGCTTTGACATAAATGTAGAGGGACACTCCTCTTTATTATAGCATTACCTATAAACCCTTTTAATAAATGGCAACCGTAACATACGAATGAATGGAAGTAGTCACGATATTAATCTACCTACTATCTTAGGGATATAATGTTTGCTCCAATTCATCTAGAGTGAAGGATAGTAGTTGTGATAGGCTGACTTCTATCGTAGTAGTCAAAAAATTAATCTTAAGGAAATATGAGTAAATTTGTGCTTAAAGGTTGAATAAATGCTAAAGAAAAATACATAACTTGCCTAGATTTTTTATAACCTTGTTAAGCATATATTGGATACAAGCATGCACACACATGTAAAGGATCTTGTTCTAGGGAAAAGTTCTTGAATTCTTAACTTGTCTAGCATGTTGAAACCAATTGTTTCTGAGGTTGTTTAGCTACAACATTTTAATGATACAACTAGGGGTGGCAATTTGACCTGTATCAGACAGGTTTCAAACCGACCTAACCCGATAGGAGTATTTTTTTAAAAAAAATTCGGATTAAGGTCGGGTCAGGTTTATTATGTAAATTTTTTGGTTTAGGTCGAAGTCGGGTTTAGGGTAAAAAATCTCTGACCCAACCCGACCTGACCCATATATTTTAAGTATATTATAAGTTTAATTTATTTACAAAACTGTAACTATATATATAAGTAATTAGGGTTCCATTCTTTTATTTCTTTTCTTTGTTATCAAACTTCTCTCATTCTCCTTTCTAAAACTCTATTCATTTTTCTCTCTCAAATTCTCTCTACCACACAACGTTTCAATGCTAAATAATTTTAGTTTTGTTTCTTGTTTCGTCATCTAGATGGTCACCGTTAGATGCTCCCATTCTAAAGATGTTGTTTTTACTTCTTTTTTTGAGGGGGATTTGATCTAAACTTATTATGAATGCACTATTTGAATGCTAAATTTTCAGTTTTTCTAGATTTATTTTTTTTCTTTTTTCCATTTGATTTGTTTTTCTTCAATTTTTATGGTAAAATCTAGTTCTTTTTCTCTTCATGTATAAAAATTAATTATTTTCAAATGAAACAAGAAATCCATTTTTTATTTTAATTATTCTGTTTTTAACCATCTCAAAGCTAAATAAAAATGTTTCTCTACCCTAATTTTAGGTGCCGATGAGTTAGGTTTAACTAGAAATAATGTTTGGGGATTTTTTGTTCATGTGATTTTTCAATTTTTTTAATTTTTGATAACATATTTTGGGCCAGGTATGGTCAAAGTCTCATTTTTATTTAATTTCGGAGGCAGAGTTGAGTTGGGTTAAATGATATTAAAATTGGGTTTGGGTCAAAGTCGAGTTTTAGTTTTACATTTTTGGGTCGAAATCGGAGTAGGCAAAAATTTGACCCAACCCGACCCATTGTCATCCCTAGATTAAACTGGTGTTGCTTAATGGGAAAGGTTGTGTTTTTGGTGATGATGTGAAGGTGATGGAAGCTAAAGGAGATGGGGATAACTGCTGAAGCTGACGAAGTTGGATAAATGTTACAACCTTTTGGATAGAAATTTTGGGAGCAATAAAAGAAAAAATGACGAAGATATTTTGTTGCCAGGATGTCCAACTCGCATGTGAATCCATGTAACATCCCAAAAACCGGGTCAATGACTAAAATGTAAATTTTGGAAATTTAGTACTCAATTTTAAAATAAGTAAAAAGTTTAGGGATTTAATCATAATTTCTTTGGGTAGGACTGATTGGAAAAGAAGGAAAGATGGAAGGGTATTATGGTCTTTTTAGAGAAAAGATTTTATTTTTCCCTCTTTAAGTGATATGAATACGTGGAGTTGGGTGAGAAAAGGGAAAAGTCTGGAAGCTCTCTTCTTCTTCCCGTGAGCTCTATTTTAGGGTAAGTTGATTTCAAGTTGTTTGTTAGTTGAATTTTTAAGTTGGTTTTGACTCTTTGGGTATTAAGAAAGCTTAAGAAAGCTTTAGGATAAGTAAAAACTCAAAAGTGGATAAGTTATGAGAGATTAATTGAAATGAGTTTTTGATTGAATTATTGAAAAAAAATGAGTTAATGGAGTTAGAAGCTAAATTTGACTTGTTATAGAATATTAGATATTAAGATGAGTTTATGTGTTATAAGTGAGCTAGAATAAGTGTAGTTAAGTTTAAAGGGCAAAAATGAGGTTATATAAGAAAATTAAGTAAAGTGTTGGAAATTTTCGGGCTAAGAAACATTTTCTGGGTAAGGGGTATCTGTACCTGTTGAGTGGGTACCGATACTACAAGGTCAATTATGAGGACTTGATGCATGGGGTATCGATACCTGTATGAACAATATTGATACCATATGGAAGAGGTATCGATACCATATGGAAGAGGTATCGATACCTATATAGAGTGTATCGATACCAGGGGAACTTCGAAGCTAATTTTGGTATCGATACCTAGGAAGGGTATCGGTACCCTAGAGTAGAGGTATCAGTACTTTGCTTGTAGTACTGATACCCCTCGAGTTGGAAAGTTGAATAGGAGTTTTTAATTAGTTGTGTTGATATGAATCGTATCAAATAACTCAAATCTCGATATTTATTAAATTTCGTATTTGTGTAGATATCGATCGGAAGCAAAGTTCGGATAGGCCGTCAGAGTAAGATTCGAGAGAAAGAACGAGAATTTTATATTGGCAAGTAACCAAGGTGAGTGCATATTAGTTATATGATATGTAATGGAAATAAGACTTGTGATAAGTCTATTTCCTATAGTATAATGCATGAATTCATTAATATGAGTATATGTTAGACATGAAACATGTGTGTTATTAATTATTGCATATGTTAGATGATATGTATGAGTGCATGTTAGTGTAATTGTGCATGAGTATAAATGTTATAAGTGATGTAATTTGTTATAAGATATATGATATGAACATAAGAGATGATATGAGCTTTGTGAATGTGAATCATATGAATTTATGAAGATAAGTGATATTATTACATGAGTACTAAATATAGACATGTGAAAAGATATATATGTTTTATATGATATATGTGATATACGTTAAACAAAGGTGAACAAGAGATGGTAATGATATATAGGTTATATGAACACATGAGAAGTGTTATAAGTTAAGTAACATATGATTATGAAATCATATGAACAGTGATATGTATATGTGCATACGTGAAATGATATGAATAATAATAATGCCCATGTTATGTGTCATGAGGGCTAGAGGTATAGTTGGCATGCCAAGATTCGAGGGTTACCTATGTCCTTCAGGACATATGGACAGGATTACCTATGTCATTCGGGACATATGGACAGTTACCTATGTTCTTTGGAACATATGGACAGGTCCTTCGGGACATATTTCACATGCCACTCAGTGGACCCTTATACGAGCTGTGGTGACATCATATTGTGCACAACCTCAAAGTACTCGTATACCTTAAGTTCTCACATGTGTACATAGGCTATCTAAAAGATACAACATAAGTAAATGTTATGTGATGTTATGTGTTTGTTTGGTGATATTATATGATATGATGTGTATGAGTGTGAAAGATAAGATGATAAGGTAAAAAGGGATTAATGATAACTTATATGAAATAATAAGAATGTAGATGATAAAATATGTGCATATGTGTATATGTTACAAGAAAGAATATATGCTTTTGTATGATATAATAGCATTAGTTATTTATGCATTATTAGAAGTTAGAGTTTACATTAGATATTTTATATGCCTCACTATGTCATCAACATAGCGTGTGAGTGTTTCACACGTACTTTTCGGAAAGCGAAAAGAGAAGCTAAGAGTAGCAAGACAGGTCAACATCTTCCTTACAAAGTTCAGATCAGAAAAGTAATGCTTAATATGTATTTTGTTCTTTTAGATATAGTGGCATGTAATATAAACGATTTGAATTGTATATGCTCTGATAAGTTTGTAAACTTTTATTTTAAAATAATATGAAGTTTTCTTTAATGGGAAATTTTCATTATTTTGAACAAGTAAAGTTTTTAAAAGTTGATGTGACATCTCAGACTCGGATCCGGGTCGGATACGGGTTGGGGGTGTTACAATCCGTCTGCTAGCATGTCTAACCTACATATGTAAAGGGATTTTTTTAAGAGATAAGAATAAGAATATCTCATTATTAAGGGGGAGTTTAAGAGCTTAGGAGTTAGAGAGTTTTTGTTTTTTGAGTATAAATAAGATAAGAGCGAAGAAGAGGAGGGAGACAACAAGAAGCAAAACAAAGTAATATGTTATTTTTGCATTCTCTTTTCTTTTCTTCTTCCTTTCATGGTGTCCTCCATAGCCAAGCTTCAAGGGGATAGCAAGCTAGGCCTTTGAGAGAAGTTAGTTTGCCAGGTCGGTTCAATCTCATAGCAGCCCACATGTTGAGAGTTTCATTCCCTCTTTTTATACGTTTATTTCTCTATTTCCTTAGTGGGTTTGTAATAAAATGAATAATGATGATGATGGAGGTTTTGAACCACACCATGAACTAACTTATTTGGTGTGGGTTTACTTGGATGATTTTGATTTGTTTTTAATGAATGATTTATGTTTACATGTTTAAATGTTTGCTTTGTTCATTGTTTAAATGTTTAAGTTCTTAGACTTGTAAGTGCTTTCGAGAGTTAGCCATTTTCTAAGTCTTGATGCCTAATATCGAGAGAGTTAGGTTAGATCAATGTGAACAATGGACCTAAATTAGAAAGCAAGGCTCCAACTCGCCTTAGAGATAAGAAGAGGGTTTCAACGACTAAAAGATGTAAGACTTAAACAATAGGATTGTGTTGCATTGTACACTAAGAAATATTTTCGTAGCATTTTTACTGTCAAGATCCTTATTAGAGATAGCCTAGGAACACTTTAGCAAACCACGTCGAGCAGTATACTCATGAAAAATGTGAACCATTCTATTGACAAAGCATGGGATTCCCTAGTAAACCCAACCATTTATCCCTATTGTTTTTGTTTGTGTGAGGTTGTCAAGTATCTTATTTCATACTCCAGTGCTCAACTTTACCTTGCTCTTGCATTTTTTATTGTTTGTCACAATATTTCACCCAACACCTTAATAATTTACCACATCATTCTTACTCAATTTTTTATACCATCTATACTTTGTCATTTATAAGTAGTGCCTAAACTTCACTCAAAGTCCCTCCAATCCATGTGGAGATGATACTCACTCATCATTATATTACTTATTTGATGTGTATACTTGTACAAATTTACGTTTAATTTATAGCACTTACACAATGCAACAACATCATTCATATCATATTGGGTAGGTAAACCAACGACAACTATGAATTTTACTTTTTTAAAGTTGCTTAAACATTATCGTCTTGTCTTGAAGACTAATGCAAAAGGGTTTACCTCAAACAAAAGGATGGCAACAACAACGTTGTTTTAAAATTTCAATGAGGTAGACTTGAAGGCTAATAGTTTATAGTAGGGGTGTTCATAGACGATTAATAGTGTTGTTTAGTCTAATCAGTCAGTTAACTATTGTAACGATTACGAGATTTTTCTAACCGTAACTTAATCATTATAACTCAAATTTAGTGATGATTTAAAAATATTAGTTGGCTAACCAAAATAGAACTGTGAAAATAGTTGAGTGACTAAATATGTAATTTGTCCTTGTTATTTTTAACGGAGATAATGACTTGAGCAAACGAGGTAACGATTAAAACTTTATAGGGAAAAACGTCTCGAAAAATACTTTAGAGGGCAACTCAGTACAAATGACATACTGTAGGAGGCAATGGTACATTTAAGCTTTAAAATAATTGGCAATATGTTCATATACAAGTATGCAAAGACAAACACAAAATTTTATGTTAAAAGAATGAATTTTTAAAATTTTAAATATTAACAAACTTATAAAATTATAAGAAACGGAAACATATTATTAATATAAAATTTATGATAATTTAAAACTTTTTTAGAAAAACGACTACCTTCCTTCATGCACGGGAATAAATGATTACAAATTTTTTATAAGATAAACAATTACAATTTAAAATCAAATATACATTTTTATATTTATTATATCAGATAAATACAAGGAAATAAGTTACTTTCAAAAGAGAGTTAAGTAGCAACCCATTGTGAGACCTTATCCTCGATGGAGATAAAGAGAATATGAATCAACTTTCCCCACAAAATTATAAGAAAAAAAAGACTAATTTACTTTGGATTTATATTTTGTAGGATTAGGATATTATTTTATTAATGGTTGATTAAGAAGATAATATTTTTGTGATGGTTTCTAAAACTTGCGATATAACTCAAGATCGAAATATTAATCAGAATTAAAATAATATTATTTATTAATATATTATAATTTAAATTGTAAAAATAAGATATTAGGGAAAAAACAAAAGAAAATCTTGCATGAAAACATTGACATCGTCAAACATCTCATAAGCTAGCTAACACTAAGAAGAGAAATACCTCTTCTAATAATGTTTGTTTCGATAATTGCGCCAAGGCAGATGAACTAAGCCCTCGTAGGGAGTTATCCACAACTTTATTATTTTAGAAAAACGATTAAATTTAATTTAATGGGTTGAAAAAAAAATATTTTTATATACTTATTATTTAAAAAAATTAAATTATAATTTTAGACCTCAATTTTTAATTTTAGGATCTATCACTCAGTCTAGCCAGTGATTTATTGAAAAAAGGTAATTTATAAAAAATAAAATAGCAATACTTTGATATTTTATGTATGTTTAATAATTTAAAATAGAAATTATTTATTACAACTTTTTAATTAAAAACGTAAGAAATTTAAATAGATAAATATCTACTTAATAGTGAATAAATCAGTTAAAACCTTTGAAGGATAATGGTCTCTACTCGAAAGAGGCAAAGAGCTGAGGCATTACTCACTTTTTAGGGTAAACTACAAGTTTTGTAATCGAACTTTACTCTTTCTTCTATTTAATTCATTATACTTTTAAATTTTTTTAATTTACTTTTTGAAATTTATAGATTGATTTTTTTTCTGACACTTTATAATTAAATAATTAAGGACGTTATGATATGATTGTACTTTAATCATAAAGTCATCATTTTATTTTAAAATTGATTTTTTAGCAATTCAAAACAATATCATTTTGATGTAAATTGTAATGTCTTAACATAGTTTAATTATTTAATGGCATGATAACAAAAAAAATTCAATTTATAAGATTCAGTGAGTAAATTTATAAAATTAAAAGTACAGTGAATAATATAAGAGATAGAGTAAAGTGCAGTTGCCAAACGTGTAATTTACTCCACTTTCTATGCTAAATTTGGACAGAATATTTTAAAGGGTAACTGTTTTGGACGGGACCGATTTTGTTGGTATGTTTACAGACAGGTGGGTTGTTCCCTCCCAATGATGCATGCCACTTTTGTCCACTCGACACGTGGCTTTCTGATGAGCTGTCTCCCCCATGCGTTGGCAAATCTGGTGTACTGCTTTTAAATTTATTAAACAAGTTTTTATTAAAAAAATTAAAAGGATAATATTTTTTTGAACTTTAAAAGGATAATATTATTAAACATATTTTAATTAAAAATATTATATTTACACATATTAAATAAGCATACAAGTTTTAATCTAATTTTCTTTCAATATTTTTTATCGTCTTCTTTTTTTCTTTGATTTTTGTTTAGCTGATGGTGACACTAATTTTAATATTGGTTACTGATCGCCGATAATTATTTGTTCTCTTTTTTCTTATATTATGTATTTTTTTGCTTGAGTCTTTTTAATTTTGAATAAGATTTCTTATCCTCGTGACATTGATTTTTCTCTGCTCTTGTAACTCACATTTTTCTCTACTCTTGTGGCACCACCCTCATGATTTTTGGTACGTTTTTTTGCATAGTAGTCGTTTTGGTTGTCGCACAAAAATCACGAATACATTTTTTTATTGGTTAGTCAGTGATCACGTATAATTTGATCATCTTTTTTGGTAAAAAGTTGTTTACCGATGTAATCAAATTGTGTAGCGAAGCAACCTACCAGATTATTTGGTTTGCTCTCCACTTTTTTATCACTTCATTAAGCATCTTATTAGACAAAGACAATGATTTTTTATGAATGTTATTGGGTTTTGATGTTGATCGTCATTATCATTGGAAAGTTTTATTTTCTTCGTATTTTTAGTTTTAATTGTTTCTTTTGAATGAGTATTTTAGTGACAATTGTCTCTAAGTTTCTCTTTATATTTTGATGCGTTGTAATTTTGAATTTTTTTTATTAATAAAATTTAGTTGTGATAGTTAAGAAAATAAACATACAAGTAAATGATAAATTTTGTATGTGCATTGAAAATCATTAATTAACTATTAAATAGTAACATTATTTGTACGTTATTTAAAAGTATACATTTGATATATTCGACTCGTTGATCAAATGATACAGATTGAAGATGATAACGTTAAAGTTAGGATTAATGTAAAAATAAGTGTTTAAATTATATTCAAAACAAATTTTTTATACTTGAAATTTTTTGTAAAAATAAATGTTTAAAATAAGTGTCAAGATTAAAGACAATGTGTAAAATCTTGACGTACAAGATTGAAGATGATAACGTTAAAGTTAGGATTAATGTAAAAATAAGTGTTTAAATTATATTCAAAACAAATTTTTTATTATTAGAATTTTTTGTTAAAAATTAAATGTTTAATGTTTTCTGTGTTACAGTTATAGATGTCTATTGTTAAAAAAATCATTAAATGACACGTATAATGTTTAGATTTTTAAAAAATGGTTTTAAATGATATTTTATTTAAAAATGCGGCACATGTCATTCAACAATTTTTTAACGGTAAGTACCAAAAAATATAACGGATAAAATATTAAATACATATTTTTAATAAAAAATATTTAGACATCAAAAATCTATTTTTTTATTTTAGAATAAAATTTTCATTTCCAATTCTCAAATGATTTAATTCCAATATTCTAAATATTTTAACTTCCCAAATTATTTAACCCTAATCTTCTAAAGTCCTAATTTCCTAAGTTATTAAACTTTAACCTTTAGAATTATTTCTCAAATTATTAGTATTATTTATCTTAACATTCTAAATTTAGATTTATATTTAATTATATATTTTTTCATATATATATAAATAAATACGAATTATATATCTTTCATCCAAAAAACGAAATTACCCAAAATTCACGAGTCAAAATACAGTCTTTTTTACCTTACGGATAATCAGTACCCAACTCTTCGAGTACCAAAAAAAATGGATATTCGCTAATGAACACTTCTAACTATTATAAATAATAGGTTTAATATATAAATGAGTGTTTAAATTAGTTTTTTCTAAATAGGTGTTGATATTTTTGAATCTATCAAAGTACTTAACGTTATAAATATTATCGCATTAAGTGTCTTACCTGTAATTTCTGTTAAAAAGATCTGTATCGCGACATCACCAGATTAGGACAATATCGGTGGCAGATATGACAGTGACCAATACCACATCGACGAGGGTGATGGCTAGTGCTGCCACAGTGATGGATGATGTTTGGGTTTAGAATCAAAGTTTTTAATGTTTTGTTTTTTTAACATTTGAGAAAAGTTGAGGTTTTTTTTTAATATATATAATTTTAAGTTTTTTCAAAATTTTATAACTACAATAAGTGTTATTTATCAGACATTTTTAACGACCATTGCAGCTAATCTATCTAAAAGGGTAATATTTGTAACGTTATGCATCTGGATGAGTCGTAAAAATTTATACATATATTTGAGAAAAATATATAATTTAAACAATTATTTTATATTAAGCCTTATAATAACTTTTTATAGTTATCTTTGAGGCGCCTTAAAAGCAATGCTTTGAATGTCACCAGGTTTGTTTCAACATATATGGACAATATCAGATGTAGCAATAAACATTAACTTCAAAACCAAGACGTGTGGTTGAGAGATGTAGGGTATTTATCCATTGAAGAATCTGATCAAAGCTATCTACCAAATAAGCCCCCCCCCCCCCTCTTTTTTTTTTTTTTTTTACTTTTTTTCTTCTCCGGGTGTGGCTAATTTTAAGGTGGGAACTAATAGCATTGCTTAAATATTGGGTTGGCCACAAGTCCTTGGGGACTGCCTAACGTAGAATTATATCAATCACATTTCCCAAATCTAACGCATAAAAAAGAAGGAAGGAAGGGGTATGAATATCATATTCCTCGTTCCTTACGTTGGGATTTGAAAGCATTAATCAAATCCAACAAAAACATTAACCAAACATGTTTTTTAAACTTCACATCATATATTCTAAATAACAATTAGGGCAACTGTCTTAAACGAGACAAATACAGAGGATGTTGCTTAACGCTTTTGCCTTTCATTAGGGTCCCTCGTAACTGCTGTAAACATTATATGGCGAAGTTTGCATGCGTACGCACGTGATGGGGGGCATGAGTATGATTGAAGCTAGTTTTGATTTCCTTGTGTTATTTTAATCTTTCTTTTGCTTTAGAGAAACGTCGAGTACGGTTCTTTGACCGGGTATTAAAATTTGACCCAAAATTTCTGAACATTGGAAAACCGTAGGTGTATTATTGGTACAAGACACAGATTTTGGTCAATCCTGGGTTGGTTCATGGCACATGTAAAACAGCATGGTAAGATCCCACCATGAACAAAGAAAGACTTGAATTCAATTTTTACTTCATAACAATAAGGTGTAATTCCGAAAAGTGTTTTTAACTATTAAATAAACATTTTTATTTCTAATTTTTTTAGAGTATCTTGATATTCTAATATTTTAATTTGGGGTAAAAAATTAATTTATGAATATAAAGTCGTTAGTTAACAAATAGTCAACGTTATTTTTATTCTAAAATAAAACATTCAAGGCTAAAATATTCTAAAGAAAAGAACAAGAGTCAAAGTGAATAATTTGTCATATATTATGGATATTTTTATCCTAAAATAAAATTTTTGAGACTATAATACTTTAAAATATATGGATTAAAGTGACTATTTAGTTTATTGTTATTGGCATTTTAGACATTATGCTTAAAAAATTATATATATAGGTGAGACCGAATCAAATATAAATTTTTTGACTTAAAAATTCAAGTCAAAGTTTGAATCAGATAAATTCCTCCAAAATCTAGATCGAAACAAGTTCGAAGAGAAAGATTTAATCTTCGGTAATTAAAGTCGATTAGGTTAATTTAATTGAAAAAAGCCCTAACGGATGGAGGTTAAAAGTGGAGCTAAGTTTGGATTTAGGGCACTGGCAGCAGATGATTGTGTCATATCTGAAAAGAATCTAAAGCGTTAAGAGGGTAAAAAGAAGCAGACATGAACTGTCTTTTGATTACACGTAAACAGAGTTTTGGAACAGACGTTTAAGCTTTGAACGGTCTTCTTATTACATCACCCCAAAGCCTTTCTCTTCTCCACACGCCATCTCAGGCATCGTACTTTGATTAGACTGACAAGTTTTTTGAAACTCATTTTGCAGTTTGCACCCTTTTTTCATGCCGTTTCGTTTGCCTTTTACGTCGGTGTTCATCGACTGTAAAAAGAAGAAGATATGAAAAAAAGGGAGCGGGGGGTCTGTTAGGCTGTCTGGTGTCTTCTTTTTTGGGCTTCAGGGGATGACTGGGAAACAGCTGTTTGGTAACTGAGAAACTGAAAATGGGTGTTTGTCAGTATTATCGGAGTTGACTGGTTGGGTTGCTTTTTGTTTGCTAATGGAGAGTCAGTCTATTTATTTTGCCTTTACGTGCATGGTAAGTGAAGTTGAAGCTTCCACGTTGAAACCGATATGGGGTCGGCTGTGGCATTCTCCTTAAGTACCAATCACCTCATTTCCACGAAATTTAAGTTTACGTTGCGGTACACTCTGCATTAGATGTGAATTCTTTTAATATATCATGAAATATTTTAACTAAAAAAAACCTTAAATATTTTTATTTTAATAAAGATAACATAACCCAAAAAAATCTAAACTTGGATTGTATGGATAGAAATATGCTTTCGACATACGTGTTTATTTTCGGACACAAGAGGGAGGAGATGAGGATTTGATGAAGACGACAAAAACAGCATGAATCGAGATTTCCATTTCTCTACCAGACAAAAGAAGTAATAATTACACCGAAAATGAGCATTGCTATTTGATTGTTTTCAATACTGACTACTATACGTACATACGGTATTTCTGAAAATTTTATACAATGATTACTATCGAGAGCTAAGCATTCCCCGGTCCCCACATGCTAAAAAAGTAATGTATATATATATATTTTTGCATATATAAACTAGCACGTTCTAGTACTTGAGTAATAATCCAGTAGAAGACATATATAAAAGAATAATGTTGAAAACAAAAACTTAAAATAACTTCCCTTTTTTCCTTCAATTTAATTTGCATGAAGGGCAATAACTAAATTGTCTCGATGGTTAAAGAAATCGTTGTTGTTTTTAGAGATAACGGGTTCGAGTACCAGTTTAAGATGATTGAGCGTTTATTGTCAAATGGTGGAGAATATTTAGAACATATACTACTTTGTAATCAATTTAGCTTAATAATTTGCATGAAGCATGCAGCCTTAAGGGTATTTTTCTTAAAATTAGCGTAACAAAGCATAAAGGAAGGGAAGTAAAAGGAATGGATGTTGCTTAAGGCATTCAGCTCCTATGTGTTTAAAATTTGGATGCCTTGATCGTGCACAAAATCCAGTCGATTGCATGGCCCAGAGCCTTGCGTAATTCCCAAGCCGTCCTAACATACTCTGCCACACATCATTTCTTCTTTTTCATATAGAGTACATTATAAAGGTCACTTTATGTTAACATTGCATCGTTTTTTTAACACTTGAATGTTAAATAATAAACGGTGCGATAACACACCCAAAACGACATTGTTTTGAGAAAACTTTTAACACCCTCCTTTTACCATTTCAGCAAATCCCTATTCTAATTGACCAATCCATGAACTCAAGATATAAGCTCTCAACACCCTCTCAGTCTTATTCAAAGAAAAGATAAATTTTCTTATCAACTAAAAGCGCCATTCATAGCATAGTATGCTTGGTGAGGGTTTGGGGTTTAAGATGATCAATGAATGTTTAGGGTTTATGGTGATAATGGTTTGAGTTTAGTTTTATAGCTTGAGATTTTATGGATTTTAAATTACTTTCTTTTAATTTAAATCCGACATGATGCGTAATATTATAAAAATAAGCCGCATCATAATAAATATTATGAATAAAATAGGAGTAAAAAGGAAGCTGAGTGATGAAATTTATAATTAATCTATTTCTATATTATGAATTAGAAATATAAATATATTAATTCTTCTTTAATACTAATAATAATAATAAGCTAAGGTAGGGATTGTTTTTCCTCGAAGATATATGCACTCTCTTTATTCTTTAGTGCTTACATATGGGAAAGTGGTGGAGTGCCGATTTACCTTATTTTTTAACCAAAAATAATAATAATTATGTATATCTAAAAGGAAAAAGAAAAAGAAAGCACTCATTTTATGGCCTTTTGTTTTTGCTTTTGTTGATGAGTCATGTTTTTGGTTTCGGTCCAAGTCAATTCAAACAACTACTTTGCTTCTTTTTGGTCCAACCATATCTACTACTCTCTTCTATGCTTATCCCTTCACCATTCAAAATTCAAATCCCGATATTTTAGTAAAGGGTTTATGAGTTGTTGAGTATAATGATCAAAATAGTAATAACAAAAATTAAGGGGAGCTAGAGATTAAAAATAATAGTATAATAATAAAAGTAACTCTCAACGTTGGGAGCTAATATTTTATTTTGGAATAAAATGCTTTTTGGATGGATTGAAATAGCTAGTTAACTAACATGTTAATGTTTCATACGAACATGACAAATCTACGTGTAATGTCACGTCAACAAAAATATAATTTTAGAGCAAACTATACTTATAATCAATTACATATACAATTATAAAAATATATTTAAAAATAGTTTAAAAATATTTTTTTGATGATGTGACATTACACATGAACCTACCACATCAATGTTAAAAACAAAATGTTAGTTGACCGTTAGTCAACTAAAGATTTCCATCCATTAAAGGGCATTTTGTTACAAAATAAAATGTTAAAACCAAAATGTAAGGTGTTAAAATGCTCTAAAAAACAAGAGACAAAGTATCTATTTGTACAAATGTTGAGTGGGATTTTTTTATTGAAATAAAAAATGAAGATTAATAAACAAAATTTAACTAAATTGATAAAATTAATTTAAATAACTTTACATTATGATGTGACCTAAATCCATTTCCTAAAATAAAATTATATAATAATTAAGATTGAACTTAGTGATTGAGGAGTAAGTTAGTTGTCAAACAAGGCAAAACAAATTGAAGGATGGAAAAAAATGAAAATCTTGGTAATCCAAGTCAAGTCAATTATATAATACAATATACTATAAAATATCAATATTATATTTATTAACTTGAATGAATAGATTGTCCCATTTTAAAATCAAATTTTATTATTGTCACTTAACTTAAGGAATCAAATTGATGTTTTTTCATAGAAAATAGGAATTATATAAAAGAATATAAAGAAAAGCAACGTGAGGAACCAATACGCATTAGTAAGATTGCTTAATGCCGGCCAGTAACGGGACAGTTAATTACGTGCATGGTAAGTGAAGTTAATCACAAACTCACTTCTACCAAAAACGCGCTTAATCTTACTGTTAAAGGTAGACCTAGTAAGTCCACTGTATTTTAGTTGCAGGTAAACTCTTCGTCTTATATTTATTTTAATTGTTTACAGTTATATATATATATATTACGATGTTTATATTAAACAATAAAAAATTATTACTTAAAAGTGAAATAAGAGATTAGTTTATTTCAAGGTAAAGTCTTTGTTAAGTATGACTCATATGCCAATTGGAGGACAGATGCTGGTGACTTAGATGATAGAAGATCTACAACTGGGTATGTTTTTACTCTTGGTAGAGGGTCTATATGTTGGAAGTCAACTGTTCAATCTATTATGACATTATCTACAACTGAAGCAAAATACATATGGCAACAGCTGGAGCTGCAAAAGAAGCTTTATAGCTTACTGGGCTAGTAAAGAAATTGAGTCTTCAACAAGGTGGAGTTCAGTTACATTGTGACAGCCAAAGTGATATTCATTTGGCTAAGAATCAGGTGTATCATACTAGAACTAAGCATATTGATATGAAGTTTCACAAGATTAAAGAGCTGATTGTATCTAGAAAGATATTGTTACAGAAGGTTCATACTAGTGAGAATGCAACTAATATGTTGACCAAGCCAGTTACTACTGACAAGTTCATGCATTGCTTGAACTTGTTGAATGTTTACCGTTGTTAGAGAAGTATGGTAGCCCAACCCACTTTGATGTTTGATAAACTTTTTTCTATTTCATCTCGTAAGGGGCAGAATATTCGCGATATGGTACGGGGTATTTTTGTAATTGTACCGGAGTTACTCTTATATAATGTAATTATAACCTAATTTTAGATTATTACGAATAATATAGAGAACAACCACTCATCGCTCCCGAGGACGTAGGCACATTGCCGAACCTTGTTAAATCTTGTGTTCTTTATTTACTTTACTGCTTGTTGATTTCATGAGTTAATTAGTCCGTTTTCACAACAATCTTCGTCTTATATTTTAATTAATTAATTGATCCTATTCTTTATTTCATTTACTGCTAATTAATCCCACTAGAAGTGGCCTTAGAGCTGGCAAACAATGAAAACAACGAAGAAATTAGTGAAAATCGAAAGTACTTTCTTCTTGTTCTAGTGGATTTTCCTCCTTTTTCCAGTGGATTGTTCTCTGCATTAACTAATCTCTTATATTATTTAATGCATTAATAGTGTTTTCAATTTTTTCAATAAAGTTAGTATGACTGGATGATATAATAATTATTATCATTTTTCCCAAAAAAATATTATCACAACATATAATATATTTATAAGTAGTAAATTAATTTGAAGCTACAAAATACTATGTAAAACACTCAATCTAAAACAAATTAACCATAGTTAAAAAAATTATTTTAATTATAAAATTATATACGATTAATATATTATCGATATTAAATAATCTTAAATTAATATTTTTTAATAAGTTTTACGTGAAATATTTTTGGTGTCAAATACGAGTAATATATGTTTAGATAAAAGGAAAGTCCAAAAATTTATACCATACTAAA
This sequence comes from Hibiscus syriacus, assembly GCF_006381635.1. Classification (NCBI taxonomy): domain Eukaryota; kingdom Viridiplantae; phylum Streptophyta; class Magnoliopsida; order Malvales; family Malvaceae; genus Hibiscus; species Hibiscus syriacus. The sequence continues at coordinate 370,483 of NW_024062249.1, read as the reverse complement.
CGTCCAACCTAGAACTAATCAGTACCGTAATGGACTGAGACATCGAATTCCAAAGTTGCAATGATAGGAAGTTCATAATGACACTAATAATGGCGTGATTATGTACACAAAATATGGATCAGAAACCTCAGCCAAAAGTTGTAAATTCTTAATATTATCCAAAAAATTTCTGAACTTTGTTGTTGATGTAACATATTTCACTAATGTCGAGAGAAGAATAATATAAAAGGAATTTTCATCTACAACTTAATCTCTAACTCTAATTTTTAGTATCTATCTTATGATTGTATGATTACAGAGAAACTTGTATAGAGATAAATCTACTCAAACCGAATTTCCTTCCACTGTTAATCAAACTAAATTTTCTAATTTCCTCAATTTTTTCTTAATTTATATCTTCGTTAATTTAGTCAAATTAAATTTGGATTAAACTCTTACACTTCTGATATAAGATAGAATATATATATATATATATATTATTAGAAAATTAATATCTTTTGGTATTCTTATATGTAACCCGTCTCCCTCTTTAGAGCACAGAGCGTGACACTTGTCGGACCCTGGCTGCATCACTATTAGTATATACGTATATAAGCCAAGGGTTTTTAGATTCTGTTTTGAGATGGAAGGGTTTTTAACATTAATATTTAAAACCAAGGGTTTACCTATCCATCATCTTATAAACAAAAAGGGTTGACTCAGTTTATATATATATAGAGACAGCAAATGTTTACATCAGACAGTGTTAGAAACCAAAAGGGGTGATGCTTGGTCGGCATCTAATCCCTTATCGAATCACATCATCCAAGAGACAATTAGGGACGGACGCATACTTTTATATTAGGGGGCGAAACAAATTTTTAATAGAAAATACATAAAAAAAAATTAAAATATATGATAATTTTAAATTTTTAGGGGACGACTGCATCCATCCTCCCCTCTCGGTCCATCCTCGGAGACAATAACCCTTGTTTATTACCAAAGGAAAGGGAAGGTGAGTGGATTAGTGAAAGAGATCAAAGAGATAAATAGTTGCTAATGGATTAATTAAATAACTAGTGCTTAAGAGAAAACATTTAATCATATATGAAATGTGCTTCCATCGTTTATACAACCTTCAAATTCTGGTCAACAAAGCTATGATGCTGTGTTTAATCCGGTGATCATCATGATTATCAATTCATTAGGAAAATCAAATGGTCAAAATCTTGTATTTGATTACATGTTAAAAGCTGTCCCCTCAAAAGCTAGGGTTCTGATAAACTGTCTTAAGAACATGGGCTGTCTTAGTCTGCACCTTAAATTCAAATGTATTGATTAAGTTTTGCAGCAGTACTTGTAAGACACTCATCACCTTTATAATTGGTCAGTAATGGAATTCTATCTAAAAACAAACAATGATAATGTTGGAGGCATGTGTGAGTACAATGAGTGCCACAAACATTAGCTGATGAAAGTCACAACTTGATCTATTTTGGGACCAAACAAATGGCGTAGAATCCGACACAATAATCCTACTTTTCCTGCAAGAGGGTTTGGCAAAGTTGGTTTTGGTCATTATAACAACCGAATGTCCCATAATTTAGTACTTTCACAAACAAATCAATGATGTTCTTTGACAAGGGAGTCAAAAATTGTGATTTCAGGCACAAAACAGGGAATTTAATGGTTAAGATATTGTTGTTATCTTTTGAGGTCTCGTGTTTGAGCATGAAATCATGCTGATGTATAAACGTTCATTGTAAGTTGGTTAAGAGTCTTTTGAACATATATTATCTTGTATTCATTTCAGATTAATAAAAAATTATAATTGTAGTTATATTTCGATATTATAGTTAATTTCTTTTATATTTATGAGTATAACGAATTTTTATCATGATAGATTGAAGTAAATATTGAAATCGTAGAATGATGATAATATCCGTAAGGTTTTTCTGCTTAAAATTTTATTGTCTATTTTATTTTGTGATTACTATGTTTGTCATTATCATTTAACAAATGGTATCAAAGCTTTCATGTTGTTTATCTCGATCATGATAATGACATTATTGAAGTATGAGATTTTGATATTGGATCATAACACCAAATTCACATGTCGCATGTGGAGGTATGAAATTTTATAAAGACTCTTCCATTGTGATGAAAGGGCAAAAGAAAAAAGACGGTCAAAATTTATGTTTTATAGAGTTCAACAATTTTTAGAGTAAGTTATTAGTTCTTCGTGATAAATGATGGTGTTATTGGTAAATATGTATAGACTAAGTAAAAGAAATGATAATTTTGTGTCGAATAAGACAATTATGGGTATAATAATTTTGTAAAATATAACAGAATTCAATTTCGTGTGCATAACGTATTTGAAAAGAAAAAGAGAATACAATTCATTGCCTGGATTAAAAACGTAAAAAAAGCTAAAATTATCATTGATGATTGAGATCAAGTTGCGTATGATATCATTTATAGTAATGAAATTATAAACAAAATCAACACTTATGAATACTTTATATTATACATCCAAATTTAGATAACGCTTAGTTTCATTCGTTATTTTCACCCTAATTAAATGGGGTCCAAGTGTTTTGCTTCTTGACGCCGCAACTTGTGGTTTGGAAAAGGACCTGAACAAAGAAAAAGATATGAATCTGATTGACCGCACACATTCTCTTGTCCGAAAGACAAAAAAGAAAGATTTTGCATGTCGCCATGATTTTTGAGAGGCTGCTGCTGCTCAATCCTTTTGTTGTAATTCTGAAGCTGACATAATTATTGTTCTGCAACAAATCTTCGTCATATATAATTAGCAGGCACATGCCTGCATGAAAAAGAATAAAACAAAAAGAATGGGAATCCGAAGCAGTTTTTTTCCCAAGCGAAAACAAGGCATGGAAACCCTGATTTTGCTTGTAATAGATTTTCTCAATTCTAATCAAACATGCTTTGATGTTGTTGGTAGACCTCCAACCAAACATTATGGGATTTTACAACTGTTTTTGAAGATTAAATTCTCTTAAATGTTTGAATACCAACCCTTTTGCTTCCACAAAAAGTCCAAAACATTCACATAATTTTTGGGGAAGCCTACCAAACATTGTACATGATTATGTATGTAAATCAGAATTGGATTTCATTTGCTTTACGGAAAATGAAAACATAATTATTACAAGTGGGGATGGACATGAGTCAGGTTGGGTCGTGTTTTCGGTTAACTCAACCCTAAAATTTTATACCATCCATCCGAAACTAAATCCGACGAGTTTGGGGTAATTTCACCCGACTTGAAACCCAATCCGACTTTTGACATAAAATCTGACTCGAAATAATATAAAAATTATTACTTTTATTCAATAAAATAAAGATTTAATTGAAATAGAATAATATAAAGAGGATATTATTACAATTATACCTAAATATATAAGATATATTTAATTATTTTTCGAGTCGGGATAAGTCGATTTTTTTTACCTTAAACCTAAACTCGATTCAAACCCTCCTTTTTTTTAGATTTGACCTAATCAAATCAAATCAAAATCCGTTAGATTTGGATCACGTACCCATCTCTAACGACAATGAAGATATCATTTATCTCTTCTTTAGAAGGTAAAATTATACTATACGTTGCTTTGTATGAAATTTGTAAAAAATGATAGATATGAAGAATTGTGTAATGGTATTGTATTTAATTTATGTTAGTTTTATGTAATGTGATATTTTATCCCTTTTGTCGTAACCAGTTTTCGCCCGGGCACGAATTTTTTACTTGGCGGGAAAAGTGATGTGAATAAATGGTTTTTAAAATAATTTGAGAGTCGCCATCGGCCTTTTGGATCAGGTAGGTCGAATACCTAAAAATCATCCTTTAAAAGTGTTTTTAACAAAACATCGATTAAAAGATAAACTGATCTGCGTTTTAACCAAAAATTCATTCTTTTTAATAATAAAAAGGGATTCGTGGTCGGTTACATTTAGGGAATGACTAGCACCCCTACAACGCCCAAAATTGGTACTTTTTAATTATAAATTGTCTCTATTATTAGAAAAAATTCAAAGATATATTTAATTTATAATCCTATTTAATTTAAATTTATTACTATAATTTTAAGAAAATATATTAATATATATCTTTATTTTTATAAATAAGATATTTATTTACTTAGAAATATCAGAAAAGGGCTTCTAGTTGCTTTAAGACAGCCCTTTCTTAATATTAATAAATAAATAAATGTTAATAAAACATTTATCTAAAAATAATTAAAATATATTAATATATGATTTATAAAAATATGACATTTATTTATTTAAGAATATCAGAAAAGGACTTCTAGGTATTTTAAGACAACTCTTTTCTTAGATATTAAAAAATAAATACATATCAAAATATGTTTATTTTTCTTAAAAATAATTTATAAAATTAAATTTATAAATAGGATTTTTATTTAATAAACAAATAGAATAAATAAATAAATATTATATATATTTATATAACTTAATAATAATAAAATAATCATGAAGATAATAATTTAAACATATATCAAAAGTAATAATAATAATAATTAAAATGAAAGAAATTAAAAGTAATAATATTAAAAACTATTGGATCATATTCATAAATATATGAACTTAAAATGTAAAAATAATTAAACTTATGGTTAAAATTAAGATTATATAAAATTTAATGATCAAATTATAAAATATAAATATTTAAGAGACATGGTTAGAATTATCATAAAATATAAATACTAGTAGTGTAATTAGCCATTAATTATTTAATCGGTGATTAAAATAGAAATATTAAAATTATTAGGGACTAAATGTGATATTTATCCTAAATATATTATTTAATACTGGTAAGGACTAAAACATAATAAAATAAAATTCGAAGACTTAATTAGAATGTTCAGAAGTTAGTTTCAGTGACTAAAATGAATAATTATAAAACTCGGATGGCTATGGAAAGGGTTTAGCCATGCGCGAAATTACAGATATACCCTTCCCAAAACGGTGTTGTTTGGGAAAGGGTATAAATACCCGAAACGGCTGGCCCTTCGGGCCAGCTCTCTCATTTCTTCATTTCTCTTCTCTCTCAAAACTGAGAGAGCCAGAGTTCTCTCTGGCTTCTCTCTAAAACGAGAGAAACGGCACCGGTCAGCCACCGCTTCCGGGCTCCGACCACCGCTGCCGGCCACCGTTAACGGTGGCCGAAAATTACAAAACCCACCCCAAATCGAAGTCCCTATTTTTCTATACCCGGATCTAAGGTTGTTTTAGCTTAAAACCTTACCAATCGTCGTAGATCTAGGATATTTCTCTTCGACGTTTCGGTTCTCCGGTGGCTCGTAGAAGCTCCTCTTTGGTAAGTTGCTTTCTCGTTTCTTCTTTATTTCTTTTCTGGTTGTTGTTGTGGTTTGGTCTTTGGCTTCTTGGTTGATGTTCGTATCTCTCTCTTTGTTCTTGCTCTCCGTGGCTGTCTCTCCTCTTCCTTTTGTTTGCAGGGGAACTGAGGCTTTATAGCCTCAGTGTGGCTCTCGTCGGACCGGTCTGAAGGATGAAAAGTTCGGTGAGTCACCAAAGCTATGCTGGTGACTCACCATAGAGGCGACGTGGACGGTCGGGGTTGTGGCAGCAGAGCTTCTGGAGGCTTCTTCGAGGCGGCTTTGTGGCACTGGTGGAGCGTAGGCAACAGACGTGTGGCCTTCTGGAACCAACGGCGGCGGCCGCGTGGCCCTAGGGTTATGATACCCTAGGGTTTCTTTGCTGGACTGCGTCAGGGTCGTTGGATCATATTAGATCCAACGGATGAGGATCTGCGGCGGCTGGGATGAATGATACAAACCCTAAATTGGGTTTAGGGTTTCCTAATGGGTTTGGGCCAGTTGGGTCCTTTGTAACTGGGCTGGTCCAGTCTGATTTGGGCCTGTAATAATATTTATTAATAATAAAATAATAATAATAATAATAATAATAATAATATTATTATAATAATAATAATATAAATAATATTTAAATGAAAAAAATGAGTATCTTCAGCTGCCCCTCTTTGCTTATTCTTGTGTTAACAAGAATAGAGCAAAGACGAAAAGATAATAAGTTTTTTTTTCATTTGACTTCCCTTGATTATGATAGGAATGTTGAAATAATTCTTCTTTGGGATTAGCTCTTCTCATTATGAACTTTTCCACTGGGGATGACAACTCATCTCCTTTTGTGATGTAATCTAGAAAAGGTTGAATAAGCTCTTCTCATTATGAACTTCTTCTTCCTTCTTCATATGAGTTCTTCTCATTATGAACTTTCTTTGGAAAAGTTGATCCATCAAGTGATGAATTTAAGCAAAAGGTTGAACAAATTCTTCTCATTATGAACTTCTTCTTCCTTCTTCAGATGAGTTCTTCTCATTATGAACTCGACCTGGCAATGCTGATCCATTGAATGATGAATTTAAGCAAAAAGGTTGAACAAATTCTTCTTATTATGAACTTCTTCTTCCTTCTTCAGATGAGTTCTTCTCATTATGAACTTTCTCTGGAAAAGTTGATCCATCAAGTGATGAATTTAAGCAAAAGGTTGAACAAATTCTTCTCATTATGGACTTCTTCTTCCTTCTTCAGATGAGTTCTTCTCATTATAAACTTTCTCTGGAAAAGTTGATCCATCAAGTGATGAATGTAAGCAAAAGGTTGAACAAATTCTTCTCATTATGAACTTCTTCTTCCTTCTTCAGATGAGTTCTTCTCATTATGAACTTGACCTGGTAATGTTAATCCATCAAGTGATGAATTTAAGCAAAAGGTTGAACAAATTCTTCTCATTATGAACTTCTTCTTCCTTCTTCATATGAGTTCTTCTCATTATGAACTTTCTATGGAAAAATTGATCCATTAAGTGATGAATGTAAGCAAAAGGTTTGAACAAATTCTTCTCATTATGAACTTCTTATTCATTCTTCAGATGAGTTCTTCTCATTATGAACTTTCTCTGGAAAAGTTGATCCATCAAGTGATGAATTTAAGCAAAAGGTTGAACAAATTCTTCTCATTATGAACTTCTTCTTCCTTTTTCAGATGAGTTCTTCTCATTATGAACTCGACCTGGTAATGTTGATCCATTGAATGATGAATTTAAACTTTGCTAAAATCTTTGAAATTCTTGTTATATATTCAACATGGATAAAATGAATGAAAATGCTCCTATTTTGCAAATGTCTAAATATGATGCATGAATGTTGATGCAATCTTCGTTTGACTTCAAAATGGTGAACTCGGTTTTCCTCCACTTCATCATTTATTGCCAGGGTCACCTCTGGATATCAGTGTAGCAACTTATGCTATCAAGCTTGTATTTCTGAAGAACCATCTGATCAACTTGTATCTTTATGTCTTCTTTGCTTCATGAAAGTCTCAGAAGAATTGTTTCATTTGTGGAACTCTTGTCGTAGTCAGAACTATGATCGTGATGCCCCATTTTGTCTTGGATAAAACCAACTTTCTTTGCTTGGAGTTGTGCAGAAATCCGATAAAGCTTTCATCTTTGAAAAGAGAATCTGTCATCTTTAAAAAGGGAATCTATCATCTTTGAAGAGTGTAGATGTAGATATGCCTGACTCAGCAGGGATTAATTAGGAGAGTAGAGTCTGTTCTGATTTGACTCTTGAAACATATCACAAGGAGGATTTATTTCAATTCCTTTCATGTCTCCACATTTAATTGGTTCTCGAACAAAGCAACTTGGACCATATCATGTTGATACGATTAACCACAACCTGTTGTTTAACTAGTTTCTTGTGGTTAAAATTTCAGCTCTCCATCTGCGGAAAGAAATCTTCATTATATCTCATCTTATAATCTTGAAGTTGAAAAAGACAAACTTCATCTTGGATCAAAAATGGAAACCATATGATCACAATATTGGTTCAACATCAGAATAACTGGTTCGTAAAACATTTAACAACATATTCTTCATCTCATGTGGTTTCAGCTCAGATGTAAAACACTTGACAACACATTCATCATTTTCTGTGGGATGTAAAACACTTGACAACATATTCATCCTTTTCTGTGGCTTCTGCTCAGATTTCTCAATTATTGAAGCTCTTTACCTATTGTTCAAAGTTTTTGAATGACGTCACAAGACCACTTGAGAACAAAACTTAATAGGAATTCAAGTGTAATGTTGGTATGACCAAAAAGTTGGTCAAATTCACAAAATGTGCTGGTGTCGAATTGAATAGGCGATACCAACAAATCTTGATATCATCTCTGGAAAAGGCAAATGTGATACTGATCATTCTTTCTTTCATAATGAGCATTGTAGAAAGTAGAAACACTTCAGTTATAGGATCAATGTACAGAAAGATATCTGTGGAATTCTTGCCGCTGGGGATGAAACACACATGATAAAACCAAAATAGATGAAAACTCAGTTCATCTTGGCTAGCAATGATGATCCCAATAACAACGGGAATAACAGTAATGTAAGTGAGTCGAGTCTCCCTTTCCAATGTCATCAAGTAAACAAAACTGATGTGAAAAACAGCTTCGTAACCTTAATAGTATGGTTGAAACTAACTGACAGGAATCTCAAAGAAATATTTTCAATTATCACCGACACGGATAATGCGAAATTCAAAGCTGAGATCTTCAGGAACTGAACCCTGGATCGAGTAGTCTGCCTGGGGGACCATCTTTATTCATGCGATTGTGATGTAGCTTAACAAGGAACACGCTATCATGTGACACATGGTTAAAAAGATTGAGTATTTGAAACCATACTTGCTGAGTATATATTTGTTCAACAACATGATCATAATGTAACTGCCTGATGAATGAAGCAATTTTGTATAGTCAGCTCGACTGCCACTGTTTTATCATTTTCATTCTTCATATCTTTCTGTCTCTTTGGAAATATTTGTTCAAGTCAATGATCTTGACACATGATGTTGTGGGCCTTCAGCATGCCCCAACATTGGCTAATACAAGTGTTCAAAATACATCAATATTCTTCATTCTGATTGAAAGGCTTTCAGCATGCCCCAACATTTGCTTCTTGTTAATCTGAGCCTTCAAAATGCACCATATGGATCTGTCTGAAGGAACCTTTAAAATGCCCCAACAATTGCTTATACAGATGTTAAAAGTGTGCTCAACATTATTTCTTGTTGAGATGAGCCTCTAAGAGTGCCCAAATATTCATATTGTTGTGAGCCTTCAAAATGCCCCAATATTCTATTTCTGGTTGAAATTGGCCCTCAAGATGTCCCACATGGATCTGTCTGACTTGGGCCTTCAAAATGCCCCCAACATTCTAATTCTAGTTTATTTTCAATGTCTGTTTGACTTGAATCTCATGATCCCTATGAGGTCCAATTTTGACAATGCATTGTTATGTGTACATATGGATTTATTCGTGCCCCAAATCTGTTTATCTTGAATGCTCTCATTATGGTGTCACTAAACAGCAGTGTTGTCAAGTAACTGGAGGAATTCTCTTCACGTTGTCACAGACTTAAGAAGCAATCAATCATTTTGACAGAAACATCTGAGATATGTGCCTCTTCTGAATGAGGTGACCATTTTCTGTATCTAGAGGGATTTAATCAGACAGAGTAGTAAAAATAGCTTGGTAATCCGTTCCGGGCTGACACAGTGGCTTATCATCTTTCAGTGAAGGCCATCTCTGAAATATACTTTTCTGTGGGAGAGAAACCAATTTATGCAAACAGTAATCTGATGCAATAGCAAGACTACATATACAGTGGTACAGGCTCTTGAAAAATCCACACCCATGCAACATGTTGATTCTGATAACAACTCATCTGATTATGGGAGTGATCTTTCAGGATGATTTCACAGATATTGATAGTTCTTCTGATATCGAGGAAATCCTGAATTCTGATTCTGATGAGGAGGATAAACTGTTATACTTGACAAAAATGGGATTCTCAGAGGCTGAGACTTTAATAACCATGGAGAGATATGGTCCAGATTCATCAATTGCAGAATTGATAGATTTTTATATGTGATGATCAACTGGCTAAGGCTACTGACGCACTTCTTATGGTAGAAGATAGGAAGCCATTATGCAATGATCCCAATTACAAGAAAAGGTGAAACTCGGGCAATGATTTTTGGGAAATGAATAAGCAGAAGAAGCTTGAAAAGAAGCTTCTTAATGAAGATGATCATGCAGTTCATCTTTTAATTCCAATGATTGGTTCTGTGGTTCCTACCGAACCAGATCAGATAACTCAAAGAACATTTCCAGAAGATGCTATTGGGTCTCCTTATTTCTACTATGAGCAAATTCATCTTTCAAATCCAATGATTGGTTTTTGGGGTTCATACCAAACCAGATCAGATAACTCAAAGAACTCTTCCAGAAGATGCTATTGGGTCTTCTTATTTCTACTATGAGCACATGGCACTTGCTTCAGTTAATGTTTGGACTGGAATATCACAATACTTATTCGATGTAGAGCCAGAATTTGTAGATTCGAAGCATTTTCATGCTACTACACTGTAAAGGGCTATATTCATAATCTGCCAATTGATAACAGATTTTCTCTTATCATGTTTTCTCCACGCACTATACATGATATTTTTCTATTGACAAAGAAATGATGGCCTTCCTGGGATCCAAGAACAAAGTTGAACTGTTTATAAACATGTACAGGAAGTGCCAAATTGACAGAAATGATCTGCAAGGCTCTTGAAGCTTATGACGATGAGCCATCTTCGAGTGTCCAAAAGTATGTTCTTGATGAGTGCTGAAAATGGAATTTGGTATGGGTTGGAAGGAATAAAGTTACTCCACTTGAATCTGATGAGGTGGAAATGCTTCTAGGTTTCCCTAAAAACCATACATGAGGATCTGCTAGAGACAAGTTCTCCAGTGATATCCATATCCTATCTCTTTTTTTTTCTGGGATCAGTAAAGCAGAGGCCGTCTTCTACTGTCTTGGCATATCTTTGAAAATAGATGTGCAAGAACTGAATGATGATCAGTTGGAGCAATTGATGAGTAGATTTGCCGAATTCGACCTTGTTGTCGGTGGCATCCAGCGTAACAACCTTACTGGAAGAAATAAACATCATCAGGATGAAATAGAAGATTTTTGTTGGTGCATTTTCTTGCAATGACTGCTACGACAACTATCTCTTCTGCTGCTCCAAAATACACACTGTCATATCATACTCTTCCCTAACCATGGAAAGGTTTAGTTGATGGTAAAACTGGTTATCTCAACTTTTGGAATCCTATACGGCATACAAATGTAGAATTTATTCCAATGTCTTATTATGTGCCATAAGTCCTTAAATTCAAATTCAGCAATCTTCTGAAGGACATAATGGATATCATCTTGACAAAGAAAGTGATCGGCATGGAAGAAGTAGCAATGATGTATCAAGACTTGAGCCAACATCACGGTATAACCAGAGTGCAGGTAGTGACTTGTTCATGGTTCTATGATGTAATCTTCTAGAGAACATGAATTGATGGCTGGGGAAAATAATTTGTCTGGTGATGCTTATTGCCCTCAGCATGAGATAAGTGATAATATTTCTTGATGGATTGCTAATAATGTCACAGGAGAGTGTCACAATTTCAATTCTCCAGACTTTCTGGCTTCTTGGACCACTTGCCTTCAAAAATGTGAAGTGCTTCATTATTCTGGCCTCGTTCATTCTTTTTTTTCTACCACAGAGGTAGAATAAGCAACAATTGCTTCAAGGACCTTCCTCATTTAAGACTGTCCTGTTTGAAAATGTTTTTTTTCTCCTTTCTTTATTGAAAGAATTTTGCAAAGTATTACCCCTTTCAGGTTCACAATATAATCGAATCATAAACCTTGAGTTTAATGAATATCAAATGAATCAACTACACTTTTAAATCAATCAAAAATCATAGTCCTATGGCAAGTGTTAAAATTATTGACTGATTTGAGGTGTAGGTTAGTTCTGGTAAAGTAGGTTTTTTCAAGTTGGTTCAGTATGTCTCTTCGGGCTTCCACTAACTTGAAGAAATGATTGTTATGCTCATCTTGTAGAGATGCTTCTCGTTTTCAGAATCTCAGGAACGTTTTTGAGATGTGTGGTGCTTCTTTTAAGAGCTTAAAATCGTCTCTTATGTCGTTATTGCACCATTCAATATTCGAGCCACCTTTTCAGGTTTTCAACACGAATCCTCCTTTAGTTTCAAGATGTTATTTAAAAATTTACATCTTGAACCCCCTTTTATCAGTTTTATATCATGCATTAAAGATTTTAAAAACCAATTTTTGCAAATAAAAATCAATCTTGAGAGGCGGAATGAATTCTGAAGATATTCTCTCTTAATTGGATGCCTTCAATTTTGCTTTGCTTGACTTGGATCTGCCTTGCTGGGGATTTTTCTATCATCTGGATCCCTCTAGACTACCGAATTTTGGGTTCATTTTCATTTTCTCATATCTTTATTATTTCTTTCTCTTCTTGTTGAATCTGAATTAATTGTACTTGATCCATCTTGTAACTTGAGGCTCCCTGGAGTCACCCATCTTGATTCAATTTCTCCCCTTCTTCTTTTTTCCTTTTTTTTTTCTTTTTCCTCATTTTTCCTTTTTCATCTTTTTTTTTCTTTCTTTGCTGGATTTTTCTTTTTTCTTTCTTTGCTGGATGAGTATAAGACTTCAACTGTTTTGAATACCTCTTTTTCCTTTTTGTCATTTTCCTTCTTCAAGTATAATATTTCTTGACAAAATCTAAGTTTATTTGGTTTCTCAGAACTTTCCCATCCATTTCTGCCAAGATCAACGCTTCTCCGAAAAAAGTCTTTTTTACAACGTATGGCTCTTCCCAATTAGGCATCCATTTTCCCCGGAAATCTTTATGTATAGGTAAAATCTTTTTCAGCACTAGATCATCCTCTTGGAATTCTCTTGGATGTATTTTCTTGTCCGTTTCTAATGCATTTGCTCATGGTAAATAGCTTTCAATTGATTCTCATCAATAAGGTTTAATTGATTAAATCGAGCTTAGATACATTCAGTATTCTCCAATTTGTCCTCCTTTAGGATACAAAATAATGGGATCTCAACTTCAATTGGTAATATTGCTTTCATCCTATAGACTAAACAATAAAATGTTGCCCCAGTAAATGTTCGCACAGTAATTCAATATGCATATAAGGCAAAAGGTAGCTTCTCATGCTAATCCTTGTAAGCTTCAGTGGTCTTTGTAATGATCCTCTTAATGTTTTTATTTGCTCCTGCAAATGCCCCATTCATCTTTGGGTGATATGACACTGAGCTGGCGTGCTTGATCTATGCTCGAAGTTTAGTCATTTCATACATAGAAGTCCTTGTAAAAAGAGGTATCTCCAGGGGGATGAATATTCAAGATTAATTTTACTTACATGAAAAATGTAGTTAATACATGATATATTTATTTCAATCAATCACTTTCCCCTTCTTCTTTAAGTATGCCCTAATCACTCGAAATTATCATCAATGAGTTGGTCAATGATGCCTTATCTTGTCTCTTCTTGCAGTAAAATTCACGGGTGATTGGAAGTTTGGTTTATTTGAGGTTTTTTGGTTTATGATGGTTTTGTGTTTGAAAGGATAAATGTGTGACTCTTAAAGTCATGTATATAGTGGAAGGTAATATCATCAATCAACTCTATCCGATAAGGTAAACATCTAGAGTTGGTGTCTCAAAAACAGGTAGAGACATTTCTTCAGAGTCTCAGATAAATGTAGTGTCAAGATTTGGTTTTGGTAAGGGTCGAGTAATTGGCATTGGATGGGATATTGAAGATATAATTTTACCACTTGCCAATAGATCTATAACTCTTGAAAAATTAAAAGAATATTTAATCTACTTGATACTCAATAATCTCAAGATTAAAATAGATCTATAACTCTTGAAAAATTAAAAGAATATTTAATCTACTTGATACTCAATAATCTCAAGATTAAAATTTGACTCCTTGCTCATAACCATAAAAGAAACACATATTTATTTATTGCACAAAAGACGGAGAAAGGAACAAAAAACATATTCAAACAAGATGCTGAAAATAGAAAGTACTACAGTGGTAGATAACATTTCCACTTGTTTATGCATCATTACTCCTCTATTGTTGGGTGTGTACTTGGCCCAGGATTTTTATCCTTATTTGCCCCCCATTTCTTGATCATTTCTTGTGTCAAGACTCCCTTGTCAACGAGCGTCTCCATTTCCTTTAACAGTGACCAACAATTCCCTGTTGAATGTCCAGATACTCCCAAGTGAAAATTACAGAAGCTATTTTGATCATAGCAATGGGCATATGGCTTTGGTGACACCTTCACCAATCTTGGTGTAATGTATTGACCTTTAACCAAATGAGGGTACAGGTCTGAGATAGATTCTTGAAACACCTTCAGAGTTTTTCTCGCTCGCGAGGCTATCACTTTCTTTGATCGTTCTGAACGAATGAATGCTCTCATGTTATCGAGGGGGTTCTGAATACTCATTTCAGCTATAACTGGGGTAATATTAACTAGATTTCTTAAGCTGTCATTTACCTTATTGGTTTTCGGAAAATCTGATGTATGTATCTGAAGTGTCTTCTGGGTTATATCTGCCTCATTCTTTCTTAGACCTATAGGCCAATCTCGAATTACATCTATGGGAGCCTTTTGATTTCTTTTCCCATTTTCTTGTGCCCGATATTCTTCGTAGGATTTGGTTACATTAGTTTCTGTTGCAACAACGGTTTCTGAACATTGAACCTTAACCCCTTCTTTTATCTTGCATTTTTGAATTGCTTGCTCTAAAGGGTCTTGGAAATTTCCCTTAAGGTTACCAGGAACCTTAGCTGAACAATTTGGAATTCCGGTCTGATTTATCCAAGGAACTTCCTTATAGGTCCAATTCTCGTTTGGAGGCCACTGTGATTGATCAAGTTGTGGAGTAATTGATCTGGCTGAGAGCATTTTTGGATGTAATTTTTCACTCGAACAGTGGAAAGGAGGAAATTGAAATCCCTGCACATTCTTTTTCTTTTTGATCACTCTATAAGGTTTGGCACCATGTTTAACTGAATAAGACCTCACTGTATTAACCCCAGCTTCTTTCTTGACTTTAGTATTGTCAGAGCCTCTTATCTTGCCATTCTTGATAGCCATTTCGATGATTTCTCCACTTATGATGATGTCAAAAAAATTATTAGGGACAACCCCTATCATGTGATTAACATAAGGAAATTTTAATGTGCTGATGAACAAAGTAGTGAACTCTTTTTCAGTCAATGGTGGATGTACTTGAGAAGCAACGTCTTTCCATCGTTGTGAATATTGTCGAAAGCTTTCATTGCACTTCATATTCATTCTTTGCAACATTGTTCGATCAGGGGCCATATCAGTCATATGCTTGTATTGACCCAAAAAATCTTGAGCTAAATCCCTCCAAGAATTTATTTGAGTACATTTTAGCTGATTATACCATCTGGATGCAGACCCAGATAAACTGTCTTGGAAACAGTGGATCAACAACTTTTCATTCTCTATATAGCCAGTCATACGACGACAATACATAGTGATATGATATGAAGGGTATGTGGTCCCATTATACTTCTCAAAATCTGGAACCTTGAACTTTGGTGGAATAACCAGGCCAGGGACCAAACTTAGTTCTTTGGCATCAAACCCATAAAATGACTCAACTGTCTCTATAGATTTTATCACCTCTTCTATATTTTCCAGTCGTTGAGTGAGTTTTTCCTTCTCAACTGATTTATTTAGGTCAAGGACCTCATTATTAATACAAAATTCATCAGGCTTCAACTCAGAAGTAGTAGGAAAATCAGTGGGGAACGATGCTCCAGCTTGATATGTTGAGTTCTTAACAGCAAAGTAAATTGGTAACTGAATTTCCTGGGGTACAGAGGTGAACTCAGGAATATGAACAGGTGTAACACCCAAAGAATTTGTGGGGTTTTCAACAAGACTCTTTCCAGCTGTCTGGTGTTTCTCAATCATTTCTTTCATATTGTTCAGTAGATCGATATGAGAATTTGTGATATTAGCTTCAATTTGTGCCAACTTGCTCCTTAATTCATTTTGTATTTCTTTCTGCTTTATCTCAAATTTGGCTAGCCTATCCTCAGTTTCTTTAGACATTTTTCTTGTGTCGTGCTGAGCGTTCTTGCTTCAAGGAAAAACCAAGATCACTTCGTTTGAAATCCTTATTTTAATGAATGAATGTTTTAATGTATTATGACATAAAAAATGCAAAGATGCCAAATGCAAATGTAAATATGTGAATATAAAAATGTAAATGTAAATTATTTAAAATACCAGAATAGGACATCGAGTTGTATTAAGACTGCCCTTTTTCTTTGATATAAACATTATTATTTAATTAAACATGTTTTAATGCATGATGTAAGTTTAAAAATGTAAATGTAAATACAAACGTAAAAATGCAAAATACAAATGCATGTATGAAAAGGTGTTACTCAAGAGTGATCATCTTAGAACAGATTTCATTGAACGCAAAAGTTTCGGTATATCAAACAAAACTTTATATATAGGGATATATTTTATTCCTAACTTCTCCAAAACCAAATTAGTCTATCAGCTTAAGGGATATATTACTTGTCTGGACTGCAACTTCTTCTAAGACATTCTCTTTCATCTTCTGTGTCACTTCTCGGAGTTGCTCATTTTCCCTTGTAAGAGAACCTTTCTGTCCAAGAAGTTCTTGAACAAGATCTTCATATATGTTGCAGTTCTTTTTCAGCTTGGTGACCCCTGTTATCCATTCTTCTGGGGTACTTCCTAGGCCAGCATTTTGAAAGGTTTGACTGATCTTCTGAAAATCTTCATGCATGGTTTTCATTTCTGTGCTCAATTTCTCGTTTTGGTCGTTCAAGTCCTTCAAATAACATGCTTGAGCTTCATAAAAATCTCCACTACTCTGAATGTCCTGATTGATACTCTTACCATAGACTGCTTTTGGTATCAATCTGGCAGAATCTTTATGGATTACTTTTGGTATTAATATAAACGGTTCTCTGTGTTCAGAACTTCCCTCGATTCTCGTAGTTTCTTCAGGATGTCTTTTCTTGGCCGCATCATATTTTGGTTGATCATAAAACTTTTTGTCCATTTACGATTTCTTTCTAATTTGATGAACAGTCTTTCAAGTCAACACCTTTTGGTTATGCCATGATCATGCAATGCAAACAAAAGAAATCAATATGAACAGATTAGAGCAATGTAACATGCATGAAAAAATAAGAAAAAATAGAATAGTTAGTAAAATCTATCTATCAATGTATAAATCTTAACCTCATGCTTTCTAGTTCCATGCTTTGTTTGGAAAATTTAACATAACTGCACGATTTCTAGTTCGCATGCATTTATTCAGGAAAAAGAAAAGGAAATTAAAAGCTAGAGCTTATTTCTCCTTTGTGTATACCTACTGACAAAATTTCGGCATAGTTTCAGATCGGGAGAGTTTCTTGGGTTTATTATATGCAGGTTTTCAGTTCTAGGAGTAAAGGTACTCAAACTGTCCTTGTTAGTGCCCCCTTGGGCTATCAAACCCTCAATCCTAGTCCATTACAGACTTAAACGGACTGAGTTCAATTCGAGGGGATACATTTCTCTATGACTAACACGGAGAATAAATTCTCACGAAGACATAGAGCATATGAACCCCGAAAGTTACTTGCTATGTCTAACACGGAGAATAAATTCTCACGAAGACGTCGCTTCCACTCCCACTTAAAAGGGACAAACTCAATTATAGAGCTTTATGTTATGCAATGCAAGTGTTGTGTGTGAGGAGAAATGTTCAAACCTCTAACAGATAAATAAAATAATTAATACTTGAATAAAATAAATAAATAAATAAATAATATAAAAATAATAAGTAATAAAAAATTTGAAAGAAAAGAATTAAAAATTAAATATATGAATTTTTAATTTCCAACTGATAGAGACAATTTACAATTGATTTTAAAGTTTGACAGGTCCCCAGCAGAGTCGCCAAGCTGTCGTAACCAGTTTTCGCCCAGGCACGAATTTTTTACTTGGCAGGAAAAGTGATGTGAATAAATGGTTTTTAAAATAATTTGAGAGTCGCCATCGGCCTTTTGGATCAGGTAGGTCGAATACCTAAAAATCATCCTTTAAAAGTGTTTTTAACAAAACATCGATTAAAAGATAAACTGATCTGCGTTTTAACCAAAAATTCATTCTTTTTAATAATAAAAAGGGATTCGTGGTCGGTTACGTTTAGGGAAGGACTAGCACCCCTACAACGCCCAAAATTGGTACTTTTTAATTATAAATTGTCTCTATTATTAGAAAAAAATTCAAAGATATATTTAATTTATAATCCTATTTAATTTAAATTTATTACTATAATTTTAAGAAATATATTATATATCTTTATTTTATAAATAAGATATTTATTTACTTAGAAATATCAGAAAAGGGCTTCTAGTTGCTTTAAGACAGCTCATTCTTAATATTAATAAATAAATAAATGTTAATAAAACATTTATCTAAAATAATTAAAATATATTAAATATGATTTATAAAAATAGGACATTTATTTATTTAAGAATATCAGAAAATGACTTCTAGGTATTTTAAGACAACTCTTTTCTTAGATATTAAAAAATAAATACATATCAAAATATGTTTATTTTTCTTAAAAATAATTTATAAAATTAAATTATAAATAGGATTTTTATTTAATAAACAAATAGAATAAATAAATAAATATATATATATTTATATAACTTAATAATAATAAAATAATCATGAAGATAATAATTTAAACATATATCAAAAGTAATAATAATAATAATTAAAATGAAAGAAATTAAAAGTATAATATTAAAAACTATTGGATCATATTCATAAATATGAACTTAAAATGTAAAAATAATAAAACTTATGGTTAAAATTAAGATTATATAAAATTTATGATCAAATTATAAAATATAATATTTAAGAGACATGGTTAGAATTATCATAAAATATAAATACTAGTAGTGTAATTAGCCATTAATTATTTAATCGGTGATTAAAATAGAAATATTAAAATTATTAGGGACTAAATGTGATATTTATCCTAAATATATTATTTAATACTGGTAAGGACTAAAACATAATAAAATAAAATTCGAAGACTTAATTAGAATGTTCAGAAGTTAGTTTCAGTGACTAAAATGAATAATTATAAAACTTGGATGGCTATGGAAAGGGTTTAGCCATGCACGAAATTACAGATATACCCTTCCCAAAACGGTGTCGTTTGGGAAAGGGTATAAATACCCGAAACGGCTGGCCCTTCGGGCCAGCTCTCTCATTTCTTCCTTTCTCTTCTCTCTCAAAACTGAGAGAGCCAGAGTTCTCTCTGGCTTCTCTCTAAAACGAGAGAAACGGCACCGGTCAGCCACCGCTTCCGAGCTCCGACCACCGTTGCCAGGCTCCGACCACCGTTGCCAGGCAGCAGAGCTTCTGGAGGCTTCTTCGAGGCGGCTTCGTGGCACTGGTGGAGCGTAGGCAACGGACGTGTGGCCTTCTGGAACCAACGGCGGCGGCCGCGTGGCCCTAGGGTTATGATACCCTAGGGTTTCTTTGCTGGACTGCGTCAGGGTCGTTGGATCATATTAGATCCAACGGATGAGGATCTGCGGCGGCTGGGATGAATGATACAAACCCTAAATTGGGTTTAGGGTTTCCTAATAGGTTTGGGCCAGTTGGGTCCTTTGTAACTGGGCCGGTCCAGTCTGATTTGGGCCTGTAATAATATTTATTAATAATAAAATAATAATAATAATAATAATAATAATTATTATTATTATTATAATAATATAAATAATATTTAAATGAAAAAAATGAGTATCTTCACCTTTATTTGGACAAGTCATTGTACAACTCTATTTCGTGTAATGAACTTTAATGTTTACTATGCAATCGAATGGCGATTGAGTTTTACTTCGTAATTATTTTTACTAAAATAATTCAGAGGACATAAACTCCAGCAATTTCTTTCGAGTAGAGAGATTCAAGGATGCAAGTTGTTTAGATGTTGTATAAATATAATTATTCAAATAAATTTTAATCTTTAATGATATAATATTATTTTTTATTAAATAAGAGTAAATAAAAGATAATTTATATTCAAATTATATAAATAATAATTTATCAAAAAATGATAATAATTGTAGATAGTGTATTGAGAAGTGTCTATGAAATAATTCATCTAGAGGATCGATTTTGAAAATGAAATTACAAATTTTAAAATTAGACTCATCAAGTGGTCTAAGTGGTAAAAGAGAAGATTATTCTCCTTAAAAGTTCTGGATTCGAACACTTGTATTTATAGTGTGTGCATTAATAAAGCGTGGAATAAATACTATTTTATAATTACCCGTACCATTTTAAAAAAATAATTTTAAATTGATTTCGGTTGTCAAGATCCAAACTTGCCTCGGAATTAAGTCCAATCTGAAATCCAGGCTCAGTTTCATTTTTATAATTCTGGACCAATTCACATTGGCCCATGTAGAGTTTAAATTAGGTCATTAGGGTTATTCACCATATATGGGCTCTATTTATTCATTTACTTATTTTAAATATCAACTTAGTTTTTTTTGAATAATTTTAAAATTGACTTGTTGCTCACCATGTATCATATACCCAAGGACGGACTCGGGATTTTATGTTAGGGGGGCAAACTTAAACTTAAGGTGATGAACTAAAATCTAAGGGACGAACTAAAATTATATGGGGTGAAACAAATTTTCAATAGGAAATACATAAAAAAAAATTTAAAATATATGGTAATTTTAAAATTTCAGGGGGCGATGCTCCCACCCACCCCTTCGGTCCATCCTTACATATATTTATACTATTGATTCAAATGATTTCAAGATTATGTTTGTTTATTATTGTATTTTTAGAATTTTTGTACCCTGAAATAATTATTTCATTTAATTATTGTATTCCAAGCAAACTTATTAATTCAATAAATTTGTATACATTTATTTATATATATTTTATGCACGTTTTGTCCTCATAATTATTTCATTTAATTATTATATTTTGCATGAACCAAATAACCTCCGAGATAAATGATTTGTTGTTGTTCCTTGAGGACTCGGGTTCGAGTTCCATGAATGCCAAGGGTATGAGAGTTTACTGTCAAGAGGTTGAAAATTATCTTTGAACAGATATTGCCTTGTACTTATCTCAGATTTATCAAAAAAATTAATTATTGTATTCCAATCAAACTTATTAATTCAATAAATTTAAAATATAAATTGCATTGTAAGACTATTTATATTGCAAAAAGAATTATATTAGTTGATAATTTGAATAATTTCGTAATTTATAAAATTATTATTAATAAATAATTAATTGAAGGACTATTATATTTTTTAAAATTCGAATAATAGATAGCTTGTGTTGCAAAGATACTTCAGCTGGGTTAAAAGTTATCTTGTACTGCGATGGGTCTTGGGCTTGAAAATCAATAGCTTGCGGTTTGTTTAATAATGGGTTATGTCTTCAGGCGGTGTTGGGGGCCAATTCCTGCTAGGTTCATTTCGGCCATACCGGTAATGGCTCATCTGGATTCCCAATCTTTGTGAAACATCTGGACAGCCCCGGTCCTGGTCTTATTGGGCCCTAGGCAAAATAGTAGATTGAGGCCTCTTCATAGGTGGAACACCGTTAATTCACCACCGCCCACAACATATTTCCCGATCTAAAACCCTTAAAGTCTCAATCTTTTTATAAACTTCAATTGGTTAAGGATAAAATTTTTGAGTGATGCATTATTCAATTGTGATTTGACCCTATTTAAATTGAAGAAAAAAATCATGTTGCCATTGATAAGAGAAGGTTTAGAAGCTTTGATGTAATAACAGTTTATTTTCTTCTGGGAAATAAGAAAAATTTCCATGAGTTTAATGGTGGGTAGAGATTTTGGAATTGAATTTTAGATATTGGAGAGAGAAAAAGCAGGAAATTTGAAGAGTTTCTTATGATAGTGATGAAGCAACCGTTATCTGGGTTAAAAGTTCGTTTGTTCCTTTTAAGCCATAAATTCCAAATAATGGCTCCAAAAGTAGGGGTGTTAAAAATCGAAGTACTCGCATTTTTGGGTACCCGAAGTACTAGGTACCCAGTTCTTCGACTAGTATATTGTCGGTCCGTTTCTCGACCCATTAAGTCTGACCCGTTAGTCGGGTACCTGATTAATATATATTTTTAATTTTTAAGTTTTTCTTAAAAAAATCACATATGAAACACATAAAATTTAAAATTTCATAATGCATAACCCATACACAAAATAAACGATTTAAAGTTAGTTTCAAGGGTATTTATATATAAGTTTATTTCCAAAAAAAATTAAAAAAATTAATATCGATATTGATTTTTTCCTTCGAATCTCATATTGACAAATTAATATTTTTTTTAAAAAAAATTAAAACTTAAAAAGTTCATAATAGAAACCTATAAAGAATTTAAGGATTTATATTTAATTTCAAGGTAAAATATTAAGAAACTTAAAATAAAAGTATAATTTAAAACTATATAAAAGTTTGACCAAGACCTTACTCAATTACCTAGAAAAAATCATTGGTCAGGTACCCTACCTGATCGGGTAATTTTTTTAGAAAACTACATGATATTTTGTGTTCGAATCATCAAGTCAATTGATCGGATCAATCGGATCAGATATTTTTAAACACATCTACCAAAAAAATATGTCCCATGATTCCCATTCTCTAGCAAAGTATGTTGGGTTGGCCAGGTTTTAGTATATTGAGTCCTTTATATTTGTTGAGAAGAATTCTATCTATTTATTCTTTTTTACAAGCATCGTCCATATCGAGCGTGCCATTGGGCACTATCACAACACGTGGTCCAAGTCCTCCCATCTATAACTGCAGCTTGCACAACTAGCATCGATCGCTATGTGTCTTCTTTCTCACCATTGGTCAAAATTGCTTCTCTCGCCATTAGCCATGTGAAAGTATTGATCCTTTGTATCCCTGTATATTCTGTGATCACCTTCCAAATCTTTTCCTCTTCAATCCCTCTTTGGTTTGTACGGACTTTGTAAGCGAATTTAATTGAGAATTTTCTATCTGTGTTCCATTTCCAGCCTATGAAGTCATCTCAGAATGTAACTAGCGGTGGTTTGATCGCTGCTAACTTTGCATGTATTGAGTGTGGAAGGAAAGGCTTGATTTCATTCCACTTCCATTCGTCTGCTTTATCCACCATTGGCGTGCCTGAGTTTAATCCCATGTTGTACTGTAATACCTATAACATGGTTGCACAACGATCCAGTCTCATGCAGCCAAGGGTCTCTCCAAAATTTTGTTACCTGACCGTTGCCTATATTGCACATTATCCCAATTTGTATTTCCTCCCAGACTTTATCCAATTCTCTCCAAAGATTTGAGCAGTTTGTTCTCTTTATGCTTTTTTGTTATATTGTCCTTCCATTTATATTTTGATCTCTGAAGTTGTACCCATAGCTTTTCCTTATTTTTAAGAAGTTGGAAAGCTACTTTCATGAGGAGTGACTCATTCTGTTGGGTAAGTTTCCTCAGTCCAACGCCTCATTTCAGTGTTGGTTTGCATATGGTGTTCCAGTTCACAAGGTTGGTTCCTCATTTCCCCCCGATTGTACCATAAAAAACTCCTGATAATTCGTTCCATTTTTAAACAAATGCCATTGGGCAGAGAAGTGGATTGCATAGTATATGATGGCATTGTGGACAACTGTCGACATCATTTTTCGCTCGGGCGGGGAAAGATCGATACATACTCGGGGTTTTCTCTTTTGAAAAGGAATTTCGAAATTTGAGGAGTCGCCACCAATCATTTAAGGTGCGATTTGAACACCATAAAAATCGGGTGATTTTAATAAAACATTTTATATTTGTCAAAATACTGAGTTTTAAGGTCTACGAAAATCCAAAAATCATATTCAGGAGTCAGTTACGCGTGGGGAAGGATTAGCACCCCATAAGCGCCCAAAAATTGGTACCTAATTGATTACCTTACTTTTAGAATAGAAATTTTTTGAGTTCGATATTTATTTAATTTGAAAATCATTACAAATACAAAGTTGAAAAGAGTATTCGTTTATTAAAGCCGATAGCATTCGCCCCTAGCATAAATGCGGGAGATCAACTATTGTACTCGATAACCGAATATTGCCTCGATTTTAGAAATCATGATGCGGTCTTTGAAAAGAATGTCGACTTATTTCGAGAATCACCGGTAGTCACCCCTGAGCATACTTGCAGGGGATATGCCATTAATTCCCTAATAAGTAAAAATTGTCTTCGGTTTAAAAATGCAATCAAACATTTTTTATTCGTCCTAATTAACTAAGAGTAATTTAAGGCTCTCTTTGTCCTAAAGTGTCGAATTATGAAAGTTAAAGAACCTAAAGGCACAAACCTAAAAGTGTAGGTTCTAATATTAACACTATTTGATTTTTAAACCAATTATTGAATCGAATAACCGAGATGGTCCCTCGAGCATTTAGGCGAGGGTCACTCGTATTATTCCTTAAATTAAAAGACTAATTGAAATCTAACCTAAATGGAAGTTCTATTTAACCTATTAATTATGTCAATATTAAAGCTCTAATCGAAATTCGGAACTAAAAGGTCAATGTCTAAAATACCAAGTTCTAAAAGACTTAAAAAAATAATGACCTAAATCGACAATTTCTAAGTTGAGGACTGAGTAATAAACCGGAAAAAACCTAATTATTATCTAAATTAGTCTATTAAAAGGGAATAAATTAAACATAAAATAGGACTAAATTAAAACAAATCGAAATTGGAAGGCTAAATCCAAATAAAATAAAAATAAACAAATTAGAGACCAAAATACAAAAACACTCATAAACTAAAGGGACCTAAGAGCAATTATTCATTTTATTTAAGCTTAAAAATTATATTTTAAATTAAAAGGATAAATTACAAAATCAATCCACGCAAATTTAAAAAAATTAAAAGGTCACTCTACACATGACTAAAATGCAAAAACATGAGTAAATATTATGGACTAAAAAGAATTTTTACCAAAATATAAGAAAAAGGGAAAATTACAGTTTCAAACCCTGTAGGACCAGAATGCAAAAATATGCTAAAATATTAGGGACTAAAGAGAGAATAACCCAAAAATATATAGGCACACACATAAAAAGGAAAAATATCAGTTTTGGCCCCCTTCAAGTACCAAACTACAAAAATGCTCTAGAAGTTTGGGGGGCTAAACATGATTTTACCTTAATTTTCTTCTATATATACGAACTATTTCTTTCTTTTTTTCATTTTAGCCTTAGTTTTAAAAAAAACCAAAAAAAAAAAAACTTAAAACACTCTCCACTATTGCCCCGAACCTCCTCCAACCGCAGTCTGACTGTTGCACTGGCCGCCTCACATGGCGGTCAGAAACACCAAAACATTTAAAAAATTCACCAAACCTAGATCTAGCCCTCTAAAGCCTATTTTAGGACTTAAAATATCAAAACCCCTAAAATTAGTCGAAAATGGTTCAAAACTATTCGGCTATCCCGGACTTCGACGACGCTTCCCCAACTCGGGTACGACTACGATCTAGCCTCTTTTATTTTCTTGCAAAATGTTTGATTTTTAGGCTAAAGGATTACATGCATGCTTGGTTTTCCATTTTATGTTCAAGATCTAAAATGGGTTTTCCCTCAATACTACTATTACTTATATATATATATATATATAACGAAGCTAAAAAGTACGAAAAATAAAAGCCAAAATGAATAAAAACAGGAACTGAAATACTTCGAAAATAAAAAATAAAAAACCTTGAAATTCTTGTGGTTTATTGCTTCGGAAAAAAACGATCACAGTGAGTTGGACTAGAGAGTTTTTCTGGTTTTTTGCCTGGGTCTTTATACCCGTTACAAAGGAAAAGAAAAATGATAATTTCTTGTCTTTTTTCTGTTGCTTCTGATGTGGTGGAGTGTTGGTGATGCGTGGCGTGCTGAAGTGGCTATCCTTCAGTTGGGGCAGAGAGTAGCAGCTGCTAATAGGGGTTGGGGGCGGTTACTCTAGGGTTTAGGTTAGACTAGGGTTACGGGCCAGGTTATGATTTTTGGGCTTCGGGTTGGTTTTTTTTTTGTTGTGTTTTACTTTGGTTTAGGGCTTGAGGCTCGTTGGGTTTGGGTAATATAGAAAAAATGATGCTCACAACAATACAACCTTAACTAAAGTGATTCGTTCGGCTAGCCATAATTGCTTTACCTTCCACCCAGTCAGCTTTCCTTTAACCTTTTTCACTAGGTAACTATACAATGGTTCTTGTCACCTTTTCATGGATTATTGCCACATCTAGATAATTGACCAAGCATTTTACCTCATTAAATCCGAATTCTCAACTAATTCTTCTTCGTTTTCATTTTGGTACATTTTTTGAGAACAAGATGTTTGTTTTCTCAACATTAATTTTCTCTGGAAGCTATACAAAACTTCTCGAACACATTTTTAGTTACCTCGCATTGATCGATTGATGCCCCCAACGAATAGAATCATGTCATCGGCGAAGAACATATGAGATCACTAGGCCATCTTTAGATGCTTTGAATGGTTTCACAACCTTTTGTGCACTTCACGGTTAATTATTTGAGATAGCCTTTCCATGCACATAACAAATAGGTTGTAAAACAGTGGTGAATATCTACATGGGTCACGGTGGGAATGTAACTTAAAATTTAGTTGTTAGATATATATATTTAATATGTGACCACCCTAAAACAAATTTGTGTCCATCCTGAATTATTTAAGACTACCAAAAACCCATCACAAGCTATTTTTCAGGCCCAAAGATTCATTCACCATGCTCAAATAAATGGAAATTTTAAATCTAAATTTTGGACACAAATTCTCTCTACACCCGGACCCGATACATTTTTCCACTCGGGTTACCCAAAAATTTTATTTTTAAGGGTAAAGTATAGTAATGGTTACTGAATATTTCTGAAGCTTGCATTTAGGTCCCTCAACTTTTAAAACTTGCAATACAATCCCTCAACATTTATTCCGTTTGCAATATGGTCCCCCAACTTAAACCACTGTTAGAAAATTAGGGTAAATTATATAAACGGTCATTGAACTTTTTAGACACTTGAATTTAGGTCTCCCAACTTTTAAAACTTGCAAAACATACCTCAATTTCATTATAAACCCCAATTTCCAAAGTAATTCAATTTCATTCTAAACCATTGATTCTACTAAATCAGAAATGATCACTGTATGAGCAAATTCAGGTGAATCATAAATGATCGCACTGTAAAGCACTGAAGGGTTATGTACTCAAATCTGATAAAAAAATAGCATGCAAGAACATAGTGGTACTTAAATCATAATGCTCCAAATAAGTGTTCTGAATTTCATATAGTCAAAAGTTGAAGAAATGAGCATAGTTTATGGGAAGTTGAATACCGAATAGAGTGCTTCCATTTTGCTATTCGGGATTTAATCAATGCATATGTTATTCAAAATTGATATAAACAGTTAAACAAACCTCAAATTTATATTGAAATAAATATTGTCAAATAGTAAATTCATGTTCAAAATTTCAAAACACCTTAATTTCATTCTAAACCCTAAATTCCAAAATAATTCAATTATATTCTAAACCTTAAATTGAAGTATTTTAGAATTTGGGGTTTAAAATTTAATTGAATTATTTTAGAATTTAGGGTTTAGAATGAAAATTGAATTACTTTGGAAATTGGGGTTTAAAATGAAATTGAGGACTATTTTGCAAGTTTTAAAAGTTGTGAGACCTAAATTCAAGTGCCTAAAAAGTTCAATGACCGTTTATATAATTTACCCTAATTTTCTAATTATGGTTTAAGTTGAGGGACCATATTGCAAATGGAATAAATATTGGGGAACTGTATTGCATGTTTTAAAAGTTGGGGGACCTAAATGCAAGCTTCAAATGTTCAGTGACCATTACTATACTTTATCCTATTTTAATTAGGTTAACCTGAAAAGTTCAATTCGAAATCGGGTCTACCCACCCCAAAATCCACTAGACCTATTCCCATATCTCATTTTCATTTCTGAAACACAAACACGTCTCACCTACAACAAGCATATCCACAAAAAATTACTACTAATTCATCATTTGAATTTTGGAGACAAAAACTCTGCAAAAAGAAAATGAATTAACTATAACAGTAGAAACTAAAAAAATGGGTAAATTTGAAGGAAATGGGCAAAGAGTTGAAAGGCCAAACTTTTTTTTAGATTTTCCGGTGAACAACATCTCCAGCCGCGAATCCGTACGGCGAGCAATACTGCGACGGCAAATAGGCAAGGAGAAACTGAGACCATCTCGATTAGACATCGAATCTTCGAGCTTTTAATAGTAACACCCATAGTTTTTAAAATTAGATCTATGCAACTCTATATATATTTTTTGAAAAAACATATTTCAAATTTGGTTGTAACTCGAAAAAAACGAAAAAGAAAAATATTGTTTTAGTTTTTTGGTCATCACCAGCGGTGGCCGACGGTAGAGATTGGTGTCGGCAAACGGCGACCGTCACAGCTGATCATATAACCATGCTTAGCAACTTCAGAGGATTTTTATAGTGCACAAGGCTGTTGAGAAATCTAAATGGTCTATAAAGAATTTTAGGTCAAATTTTAAACTAAATAGTTACCCAAATAGTTGACCTGATCCGACCCGTAGGCTTCTTTAGATTCGCGCCTTTGCTTATTTAAGGGTAAACTATCTGCGAGACCATGCCACTTTTTGATTCCTTTCAATTAGCTCCTCAACTTATGAAAATTACCAATAATTGAACCCTGTAATTCTTCATTCTTCTAATTTGATCCACATTTAACTTAGAGGAATTTAAAATTGTTCATTTCTTTTAATATATTTTCAATTAAATACCATATAGATTAATGATTACCATTTAAAAATATTCATTTTAATTATTGATTAAATTTAACATAATAATACCAAATAAGAAGATGGAATCATGGAGATAATATTAACACCAAACATAAACATTACCGTTGGGTGGCTATGTACATTGTACAATTTTGACAAGTATTGTTGTTGCTTGTGGGTTGAAAATGGGATGTCTAAGGAAAGACATTATAATAAAGCTAAGGAAAGACACTACCGGAAATATTAATTTCGTTTTAACATTTTTGGTAGACACTACCTAAAATGTTATTTTGTTACCTAAAATGTTAATTTCGTTACCTATAATGTTAATCTTTTTAACGTTTCGGTTGCGCTACCTAAAATGTTAATTTCGTTACCTAAAATGTTAATTTCGTTACCTAAAATGTTAATCTTTTTAACGTTTCCGGTTGCAACCGGAAATATTATGGAGAAAGTAACATTTTACGTAACGAGATTAACATTTTAGGTAGCGTTCTACCGGAAATGTAAAAAATATTAGCAATTGCGATTGCGCATTTACTTAGCCTTATATTAGGTTGCCGTACAATATAATTACCCTTGAAAATGACATGGCTATGGAAATAAATGAAAGCTATGGAAAGAAATAAATGAGTCTTAACTATGGAAGAAATAAAAGCTATGGAAAAAAATTGAATCTTAACTATCTATTCTATATTCTATACGATAAATGATAATTATTTATATTAATAATTAATTCATAAATAAATGAGTCTTAACTATGGAAAGAATAAAAGCTATTGATTATATAGAAATTAATGTTCCAAACGTTTATGCAATTTGCAAATGAGCTATATGTATTATTGGTTATATTAATAAATAAAATCTTTATCATTTTATATTATATATATTATCATGGAAATAATATAATACCAAATAAATATAAACATTTATGTATGTGGAAATAGAGATGGAAAATATATATTAATCCAATAATTAAAATCATATCACATTGAATTTTATGTTTTTTATGTTATATACCAAACATGAAGATAAAAATCATGAAATAATATTAGTACCAAACAAAAACAGTGGAGTAATTTTATCCTCTAATGGAAATGAAATCATGAATATATAAACTAATAAATAAAATTCTTTCTTATTTATATTATATTTTCCTTTTCTTATGTTATAATTTAATTAATTATTTTTAATTTAGGTATGAAAAAATATTTTAAAAGAAAGACAACAATGGATGATTCAAGTTCGACAAAAAAAGGTTCCTAGAAGTTTACCTGAAAAATCTTCAAAGAGATCCTGAAAAAAGACCAAAGATTATAGAATATCATCCTAATCATCATGAATAAATTAGAAGGGCTTATTTGTTGAAAGGTCCTTGCCAACCTAAAAAACACAAGTTTCATAAGAAGAGGTATAATGATAAATTACGAAGTTTCTATCCTAAGTGGTTCGAAGATCATAAAAGTTGGTTAGAATATAGTGTAACCAAAGATGCAACATTTTGTTTATAATGTTACCTTATGAGACCTAAATCTAAAGGAGAATAAGGGGGAGGTGAAACACTTGTTGATGGATTTAAGAATTTGAAAGATAAAGCAGGTTTCAACTTTATGTTGGAGGTCCTAATACTGCTCACAATGTAGCTTTAAGAAAATATGAACCTCTAATGAATTAGAAACAACATGATGATGTTGTCATTACCAAGCAATCTAATCAAGCCAAAAAAGAATATCGGACTCATCTTATAGCTACAGTTGATTACATTCGATTTCTTTTATGTCACGAATTTGCTTTTCGCGGACATGATGAGTCTGATGATTCTTGTAACCAATGTAACTTTCTAGAGCTCTAGTGGTTTCTTTCTTCTTATAATGAAATTGTTAATAAAGTTTTCCAAATGCTCGTGACAATCTTAAGCTAGTGTTACAGACTATACAAAAAGATCTTGTTAGTGCAGCTGCTAGTGAGACTACTTGTACAATAATTGATGGGCTTGGAAATGAATTTTTTAGTATTTTGGTCGATGAGTCTCGTGACATATCTATTAAAGAGAAATTAACTATTGTTATATGCTACGTAGATAACAAAGGAAGAATTGTCAAACGATTTTTATGTCTTGTTCATGTTTCTAATACTACTGTTGTTTTACTTTTGAATGCTCTCGAAGGTGTGTTTGCAACTCATGGATTATGCTTTTCAAGAGTAAGAGGACAAGGTTATCACGAGGAAAGTAATATCCAAGAATATTTTAATGGGCTTAAAAGTTTGATTCTAAGAGATAATGAATGCTTTTTATCTTCATTCCTTTGCACATCAACTTCAATTAGCACTTGTTGTTGTTGCTAAAAAAC
Organism: Hibiscus syriacus; assembly: GCF_006381635.1. NCBI lineage: Eukaryota > Viridiplantae > Streptophyta > Magnoliopsida > Malvales > Malvaceae > Hibiscus > Hibiscus syriacus. The sequence goes on along the minus strand of NW_024062249.1, from coordinate 339,160 downwards.
ATGTTGAAGTTGCATTTCTTTTTAATTTGGTTGCTAGTGTGGTTAACGTGGTTGGTGCTTTATGTAAGAGAAAAGAAATTCTTTAATCTAGCCAAGTGATTAAGGTAAGAGAAGCTTTACAAAATGGCAAAATCTTCAGTAGCCCTGGATTAAATCAAGAAAATGTTATAAATAGAGCTGGATATACTCACCGGGGTTCACATTATAAGATCATTGTTATCTTGATTACTATGTTTTCTTCTGTGATAGATGTTCTTGAAATTGTTGAGAAAGATGGAAATCACTCATAGTAAAGAGTTGAAGCTTGTATGTTATAGAGTTCTTTACAATATTTCGAGTTTGTGTTTAATTTGCATTTGATGAAAAATATCTTGGGAGTTACAAGTGAATTATCTCAAGCATTACATCGGAGTGATCCAGACATTGTGAATGCTATGCAATTAGTTAATGTGTCCAAGCAACGATTACAAATGATGAGAGTCGTGGGATGACAATCTTTATATGAAGAGGTTTATTTGTTTATGAAAAGAATAACATCGAGGTTCCACAGATGGAAAATATTTGATGTTCTAGGGAGATCTAGAAGAAAATCTCGTGTAGTTTCAAATTTGCATCATTTTTAGGTTGAATTATTTTATTAGGTGATCGATAGACAACTTCAAGAGCTTAATAATCGTTTTTTTAGACAAGTCCAAAGTTACTTCTTTGTGTGGCTTGGTTGAATCCAAGAGACTTGTATCTTTCTTTTGATAAGAAAAAGTTGATTCATCTTGCCCAATTTTATCCTTGTGAATTTTCTATAGGAGATCTTATATTGCGTGACTTTCAGCTTGAGAATTATATTGTCGATGTTCGTTCAGATGAATGATTTTGTGATCTATAAGGACTTTTTGATTTATCTGAAAAAATGGTTGAGACGATGAAGAATCTTGTGTACCACTTTTGTATTTACTTTTGAAGTTAGCATTGGTGTTACCATTGCAACCGTAACAATGGAAAGAACATTATTTACGACGCACTTTATAAAGAATTGAATACGCAACCGTGTGAGAGATGTTTGTCTTAATGATTGTTTAGTTACTTTTATGGAGAAATATATATTGATAATGTAGACAATGAAAATATAATACAAAAATATTAGAACATGAGTGTAATACCCAAAATTTTTGGTTAGTGACCAAAATGTAAGTTTTGAAAATTTAATGGCCACAGTATAAAATTGGGAAAAGTTTAGGGACCTAAGTAGTAATTTTCCCCAAAAAATTGTTCCATAAGTGTATAGTTTACTCTTGAGAGTGGAGTTTTATTCAAATCGGATTCTTGATCCGAAATTTATGTTGAAAACTAGAAATGGTTAAAGTCCGTTAAGAAATAGGTAATAAGATCGAATATAAATTTTTGGAAAAAATTTAAGGATGATAAATTAGGCTTAAAATATTATTTCCACATGTTGAAATGATGGAAATAATGTGTTATTGGATTTGAAGATTTATTTCCATGTTTAATTTGGACTGTTTGATTAAAGTGGCAAGATTACAACTTTTGGGAAGTTCTTGGTAAAATTGGAAAAGGGTAAAATATTTTGTTCATCTTTGACTTTTGAAAGATGATAAGGTTATGTGGATTGGTATTATTTTAAATATCAAGTTTCATTAATGGAAAAATGGACATTTCTCATTTAATGAATATTTTAATAATTTATGCTTAAATAAAGGTTAAATTAACATGAAATCCATTAGAAATTTTATGAAAACTTAGCCATTTTCAACCCCTTGTCCATGCACCTTTTAGCAAGGTAAGAGAAAATTTCTTTCTCATTTTGAGCAATTTGCTTTGGAGTTTGGATTATACCGTGAAATAGAAAATTGTTATACGTGAAAAATGCTATTATTTGGTACCAATATTACATGCTAATCTTGGTTGTGTTGAAAGATCCCAAATTTTAGGGTTTGTGTTCACATTAGGGTTTATGGAATTGATGAAGGATTTTGCTATTTTTGAGGTTGTATAATCATATACAAGCATGATTGATGATTAAAACCACTTGCACATGGTTATATAAGCTCATGTTGAATTCGACCTATCCCTAATCATGGAGGAAGTTTATATTATGATAAATTTGATTAGGGACTTGATTGTAGGGATTCTATAAGGTTGAATCGAGGTTAATTTCATGCTTGAATCGAATCAAAATCGAGTAAAATCATGAAAACCTTAGTCTTGGGTACATAAACCATTTGACCTTGAGAAAGATGATGGGGAAATTTTTTTAAAAATTTCATGTGGCTTATAAATGGTATTAGAAAGATTCTACAATCCTTAACAAATTTTTTTGGGCCAATATGTAATTTTGTGAAAGTTAGGGGACCAAATCAATAATTATGAAAAGTTGTGGGTTGTTGTATAATTGTTTAATATTTGTTGTACTATACTGAAAATTACTATTTGGAGACTGAAATTAAAGTTAGAATGTGAAATTTAGCCATTTTGGAAAGTTGACAGTTTGAGTGCTAAATGGTAAACATTGAGAAAGTTAGTGGATTAAATGGTAAATATGAAATTGTTGAGGTATTTGGGCTGAAAGTTTAATTCTGAAATTATTGGGCTTATTTGGGCCTTGAATTGAAGAATTAATGACAAGAGCCCAATATGAATAAAAAGAAAAGTTAAGATGATTTTTAGAAGAATTCGAAAATATAGTACTTTTGGAGTATTATTATTATGTATTAAATGTTAGTAAGAATACTAACATGTATTTTATATTTGTATATGCTTTGTATGGATCCTCGTGTAGATTGTGATTGAACTCGTGATACGAGCAAAGCGAAAGACAAGGAAAAAGTTCAAGAATAATCGAATTTCAATAGTAAGGCATATCAGGTGAGTGCATTTATTATGTACTTATATGATATGAGAACGGCTTGCGATGAGTCATCCTCAAATATTTTTATAAAACATGTTTTACCTTATTTTGAATATTTTTATAAAGTTTATGAAAATGATTTTACGAATAATTTTAAGGTATGAACTGCCTTAAAATAGATGGATGAACTTTTATATTTCTTTTTACAACTATTGATGTTTCATAATAAATGTTTAATCTGCGAATTTGATTTAAAGGTCTATTGTATGTGCATTGAGAGTCATAGGTGCATTTTAACATACTTGGAGTATGATGATTATCGATCGATTTTGTTGAATACATATGTTGCATTTTCCTATCAGTACCTTTGTGTACTTTCAGCACTATGTGTGCATGCATGATATTCATAATGATTTTGTGAATTACCATTTCGATATATTAGTATAGTGTCGTTGTTACTACAGTACCTATACTTTCGTTTAGCACTTATGTGCAACTCATGTACCTTGCATTCTCATTTGACATACATTGGGCTATGAATGAATACTTTTGAATATATTAATTGATAGCTATGTTGGGCATACTAAATATTATTTCGCAGTTTATTTGACGGAAACTTGGCTTATCAAGTCAGCTTTTATGCGTTTATGTATTTTATACGATAAATTGTATTTTTGATCTTATAATGAGTTACTCATGTTTTTGAAATGTCTTATTTGTTTTATTATGTCTCACGAAGTGAATGTTTAGTGTGTGATGATTTTCACGCGTAGGTTTAGTGTACGGATCATAGTGAGGAGTGCAGCTGATATCATCTGTCAAGGTTTGCCTCATCAGTAACAATATAACAACTCTAGATATTTATTTTGATATTACTAGTTGGCATGTACTTATATATGTTGTGATGCTCTGATAAGATACTTGGTATTTGGTTGTAGTATTACATTACGTTTGAACTTAAACTATTGTTTGATGGATTTTTAAACGTTATTTTATATAATAGTAGTTGAAGAACGTTTTATAAACTATATTATTAAACCGTTTATTTAAAGAAACAAAAATTTACTGGTTTTCAAGTACGCAAATGTTTTAAAAGTCATATGACATCTGTGACTCGTGTACGAGACATACGAGAAATATATGTTACAATGAGACTTAGAAAGGAACAACTATAAAATTTATTTTTTAGCTATATTTTTTGTTTAAGGATTCGTATTATAATTAAAATATTATTAGTATTTTTATATTAATTTTTTTGTATTGTTAATATAGATAGGTGCCCACCCTCAATTTTTTTTAGGATCCAGCATTGGTGATAAATGATCGTTTTGATTTAAAGTGCTCTGTTGTTGAGTCGCTTGATCATTCTACTTATCTTCTGTGGGATCCTTTTGTCTAGAAGTGTGTCCTCGAGAAAGGACCATTTAATACGACCGTACACTTTTTCAAGGTTAATTTTTATGTTCATCCATCCTCACTTTTCTATTTTCTTTCGCATGGAGTGTACCACTTCCTGTGTGATACTGATATTTTTTTATTGAGCAACTCGAAACAAAACTAGCTTGCGCGTGAAAAATCTAGTCTGGCAGATATGGTTAAGATCTGATTGATCATGATTTTTGTTATAATCTTGTACAATACTCCACATAAGTTTATTGGTCGAAACTGGCTTAAGTGTTCCACTGATCTAACTTTAGGTAGCAAGATGTGATTTAGGCTATCATCTAGGAATGCTTCATAAAAAAACTTCCTGACTAGTTGTCATACCGAGTTCCCCACAGGCTGCCAGTTCCATTGGTAGAAAATAACATGCATTCCATCTGCCCCCGAAGCCTTCCAAGGATTCATCTCTATGACTACTCTTCTGATTTCCTCGTTGGTGACTGGCAGTACCATTGCTTTCATCTTGCTTGATTCGCTGATCGAGAATTCTACTCGCACTTCATTCGTATATCCGTCAGAACCCAAGCTTGTAAATAGTTTTTGGTAAAAATCAATAGCCATTGCTTTCAACTTCTCCTAATCTGAACACCAAGTATCTTCCACTATTTTAAGCACCACTATCGTATTTTTCCTTCTCCTGCTCATGGTGAATGTGTGGAAGATTTTGTGTTCTAGTCTCCACGAAGAATCCATTTATTTTTTGCCTTTTGGAACCAAAACTTTTCTTCTTGTTCCAACTATATCAAGTTCCAATCTTAGTTGTTTTTCGAGCTCTACTAAAAAATTTGAATGTGCCTTGTCTAATGATCTCTCTATGCCTTTTAACCTTGCAAGAAGCTTCTTTTTTTTTTATTGCCGACGTGTCTAAAGATTTCTTGGTTCCAGATTGCTATCTTGTTTTAAAAATTTCCACATTTGCGATCACATCCTTCTCCCTATTCCAGTTATTTTCCAAGAATTATTTGAATTAGGGATGATCATTTCGTGCATCCATGAAACGAAATAAGCGGTTTATTTGCTTGTTCTTTCCCGTTTTTGTCTGTATGATTGAAGGACGGTGGTTAGATCCCATCTTCTCTAAGTTCGTTACTAATGAATCTGGATATTGTCTGAGCCATCCTTCATTGGCCAAACATTTGTCGGGTCTCTTATATAAATTACCAAGTCTCTATGTGAATTTTAGACCTATGAATCGAATATCTTGTAGCCCTAGATCAAAGACAAAGTCAACGAAGGCTTTGCTAATCTCGTGTCCCTGCGGAGCTCCTCCCCTTCTTTTGTCTCCTCTTCAGATTGCATTGAAATCCCCTCCTAAGATCCAAGCTTCGTTAATTCCAGGATCTAATTGCTTAAGCTTGTCCCAGAGTAGCTTTCTTATTCCCACTTGAGGGCTTGCATATACTACAGTGAAGACTACCCATTTACTGTTTTCTTTTGGTCTACAGCGACCATGTACAAACTGGTTGGCTACTTGTTGTATGTCCATATCTATGTCTTCCTCCCAAAGGATCCAGATGTCGCCACTAAACCCTTTTGGTTCCACTCGGAGAGAGTTTTTGAAGCCTAGTTTCTTGATTACTTTCTCGACTGCATTTTTGCTGATTTTGGTTTCTGATAGTGCCACTACTTGTGGTTTATTTATACGGACCATATCTTTGAAGATTCTTCTAAAAGAAGGGCTAACCACCCTTTAGGAATTTTAAAATAGTACCTTGATCATTGTAAGTGTGTTTCCTAATCTGAACCCTGATACCCTAAATTACAAGCATGTCCTATCTTGCACCTCGACCTCCACCATACCATTTAGCAATAGTTCATTTTCTTGACTCTCATGGCCAAATTCCTCTATCCCTAAACCTTTCTTATTTTTTCGAGTTCGCCGATTCCTGATCCTATAAAGTTATTGTTTGGAGACATTAATGCATCCAACCGTTTGGATACTGAGTCCACTCAATTCGTTATCTTAGGCTTGTTCGGATATCTAATTCATGTTGCTTTCCGATTCTCGTTCCTCTCTTGGTGCCTTCTTTATTTATCCTTACGGTTTGGACATTCTCCACCTTATTCTTGCCTTTACCTTCCCTTTTTTGAGCTATGTCCCTTTTCCAGTATTGTGATCGTCACATGATTGACTTTCTCCCTGTTTGCTTCATGAATTATTACCTCAGGTATCAGTTCCTCACGACAAGATATTATCTTAATATTTTCAGCAATAGTTCCTCTGAGCATCTTCATGTGATCCTTTGTGGTTGATTCGGCTTTCTATTCGAGGCAAGAATTACGCAACAAAAATTTAAAAATACCTCGATCAATCATAGGATATCATGCATATCATACTAACTATAGTAAAATAATATCATGAGATTACCTTAATCTCTGGTTCGAAAATCCTTTTGTGTTTTCTCTAATTTTCTTTCAATCTTTAAAGTGTTATCTTTCCAAAAGACGACCACCCTCTACAAGTATCCACGTGCGATTGAATCAAGAACGATTAACGAAATGCTAGTTCCAGTTTTCTGAAAACTATATTTATGTGATTTTGGATTTTGACGGTAGAAGAAGATTAGCCTCTTACCCTAAGCATATATTACATATATATGAATTAATTAGGTTTAAAACTAAACCTCTGTTTTTTTATCATATCTAATTAAAACCATTTAAAATCAAATAATAAAATAATTATTAGTTATATAAAACACTTTTAAATAAATAATAATATAAAGCAGTTATGTTATCTCATAAAAAATTCAAATTCATCCAAATCCTAATATTATTTAACTATATCATTTATTTAATATTATTTCTAAATAAAATAAAGAAATAATAATAAATAAAATATTCTATCAAAGGAATACAAATTTAATTTATTTAAATTTAAATAATAAAATAATCTTTTATAATATAATTTAAAATAATCTCATTATCTTAAATTAACATCTATAGTAAAAATCTCGATCATTCTTATACATTCTTATTGTGCTACCTTATAGGTTCAGTTAATTTTAGCAGTAGATAATAATCACATTTGATCATACAAGTCATAAGTGGCCTCTTGCAAGACATTATGACTATCAAGTTAAATGAAAAGCTTATGATTTGAGACGACCTTATTGTATCTAATATAATAATCATTTTATCTTGCGATATCTTGATAGGATATAAGATATAGAAAATGTCAACCTTATATCACTCTATCTTCATTTTCTCGATACCCAATTAAAATGACTAAACAAATGATATTGATCTCTATCAACTCATTGAAACACAACCATGCATTTTTCAATTTCAATCTTTGAGGTGCGAGATATTATTTGCCTTGCTATGTGTTCTGATTTTGTATTTGAACCCAAAAAAAGGATATGAAATTGGTTGTTGTTGATGAGACACATGAGAGCAAGTGTACGCATGCATCTCACGCGCGAAAGATCAAACGGTTGGAATCCTTCCCGACAGCGGCTGAGGCTCCTTGAGTTAAAGATAAATGCCTAGGATTTCTTGATCATGGGTCGTTGGATCATCCTAGATCTGACCACTGTCGTAATGCGACGACTAAGAGGTAAGTATGAAACTCTATTCATCTTCTAATATGGTTTTTGGATCATCCCATATCCAACGACTGATAGCTTTGATGGCTGATAGAACAATATGAAACCCTATGTTCTGATGGGTTCTTTCACGTGGGTTCTCAGCATTTTGGGCATGACGAGTCTTGTAACGTATTTGGGGGTCATTGTTGTATTTAGTTTTGGGATGTAATAATAGAAACATAAAAATATTAATATTTTATTTTAGTATATATATTTAATAGTTAATATAAAAATAATAACTAAAAATAATAATAATAATTAGAAAGACCTGGACAAAATTAGATACCTACAATACACGATACATACAATTAATATGAACATGCAAGAGGCTCATGATACCACTTTTGGAAATCGAGGCAAGGATAACACAACTAAAATTTAAAAATACCTCGATCAATCCTAAGATCTTATGCATATTATACTTTACAGTAAAATAAGTAATTAGATTACCGTAATCTCTAGTTCGGAAATCTTTGTCTTGTCTCTAGTTTTTTATCTTTAAAGTGTTGTCTTTCTGAAATATGACTACCTATACAAGTATGCACATGCGATTGAATCAAGAACGATTAACGAAATGCTAATTCCAGTTTTCTGAAAACTATATTTATGTGGTTTTGAATTTTGACGCTTAAGAAGATTAACCTCTTACCCTAAGAGCGCGCACGCGCGCACTCACATATATATATATATATATATATATATATATATATATAATATTTTAAATTAATCATATGTTTTTTAAATTAAATAATACCTCGATCAATTCTAAGATCTCATGTATATCATACTAACTACAGTCTAGTTTGGAAGTCCTTGTCTTGTCTCTAGTTTTTTTTATCTTTAAAGTGTTGTCTTTCTAAAATATGACTACTCTATACAAGTATGCACATGCGATTGAATCAATAACGATTAACGGAATGCTAGTTCCAGTTTTCTGAAAACTATATTTATGTGGTTTTGAATTTTGGTGACTTAAGAAGATTAGCCCCTTACCCTAAGCGCGCATATATATATATATAATATTTTTAAATTAATCATATGTTTTTTAAATTAAATAATAACATAATTATTATTTATCTAAAACATTTTTAAATAAATAATATTATAATCAGATCTCTTACCATATAAGAAATTAAAATGCATCCAAATCCTAATATTATTTAACTATCATTTATTTAATATTATTTCTAAATAAAATAAAGAAATAATAATAATAATAATAACAAAATATTCCATTAAAAGATTATGCATTTAACTTTTTTAAATTCGAATAATAAACAATCTTTTATAATATAATTTAAAATAATCTTATTATCTTAAATTATTATTTATAGTGAACACCACAACTATTCTTATTCATTCTTAGCGTGCGAATTTCTTAAACCCCATCATAACCCCTTTTTGCCTTCCATCATCAAACCTTGCAAGAGTGGACTTGAAATAAAGTTTGGGAAAGTAGAACGTGGTTCTTACCTTGGTTTAAAGAGATAAACTAGAGATAAACTAAAGCTCCCATCTTTGCTCAAGTTTTCTAAGAAGGTAGGTGAAACCTTGGAAGAAGAAAATGACAAAGGAGAGTTGAGAAAATGAGGAAGAGAAAACATACATGAAATCAAATTCAGTTAAAGGATTTCAACTTTATTTTTGAACAAGGATATAATTGCTTCCTTTGTCCTTCCAATTTTGACTACAGATTAAAAACACCATTTTTATTCACTATTGGGCTTACCTCAAGCCCAAATCCTCTTTAATTTGGGTCAAGACTTCCTACAAGCTAATGAATTAAACCAATGCCCATCTCGGGTTAGTCTAATACTTCTAACCCAAGATTTGGGGTGTTAAAATAAAGTTCCTGGGCGGTTTTCAAATTCTCCTCATTCATGGCAACGGACCACCTTGTCATTTTTAGTTATATTTTATCATTTTTACAATAATAATTTCTAGTGGCTCTTTTTCTTGTAAAAGGTATCATGGCTACCAAGGTTTTTAGACTCTCGGTGCAGGTTTGTTTTTACCGGTCTTCTTCTCTGTCTTTTATTTTCCCTGAATACATAATTGATTATTTTCCCGATGTCAGTTCCTCTGTTCGTTTGTACAACACATTTTATTTTTGTACGTCACGGTTGGTTATCGTATATATGTGTCGGATGTGATTGTTGTTAAGGGCATATTGCTTTTTCTGTTAGCCATTTTGATTATTCTTCAAGTTTCTCTCCTCCATGTTTGATGTTCGAAGTCGTTGGTGTATTCAGTTTATGTTTGTCGTTGCTTCACTTGTTAATGGTTTTGTTTATTAGGCTATCTCTAAGCGATCATTAGTATATTTTATTTTTGATAGTCACGATTGTATTTGTTAAGTCTGTACTTGATAAGACGTTTATTGATACGGCTATCGATAACTGAAATAATATGGTTATTTTAAAAAAAAAGATATATATGTCCCTCAAGATGTTGCATATTAGCTTATTTCAGAAGCAACATGGTCAATACATTTGCACGTGCGGATAATATCTAACTCGCTAACCAACAGCCAGAAAAATTATCGATAGACCTGGTTCACCATGTTATTCATAGTTCTAATTAATAATATTTGTGCATCTTATATTTTTCTAAGGTGAATCTTCATCTGTTTCTTACATTTAAATACGAAATGAGTAGTTATTTGAAAGTTATTTTAAAATTTGTGGATCTCATTGACTAGGACCGTAGATGACGTGGTGAGCCAGATTCATCAAATAATTTGTCAACCTGTTGGGACAAATTTGAGACTGTGAAAGTTGAACGATCATAACAAAGGTGATCTAAGTGACGTGTTAATTTAAAATTAAGTTTTCCTTTCTTTTCTAAGGTATACAAGTAGTCCTCAATTATAAGGTGTTGTTTTGTTAATTCTTTCAATATTAAATTTGCAAAATAGTACTTTCGTAATAGGACGATACTTTGTTAAGTATCTTGACTATTAAAAGTTATAAAATAATCATTTGACTATTCATATGGTTCAAACTAATCTTTTTTTCCATTAAAAAGATGAATGTTATATGAGTTTGACATTAACCTACTGACTTAAATATGATAAAATTATATTTTAATGATGTCTACCAGAACTGTTGTTACTTTCAATTATTGGCTTGATGACATAATATTTCAAGTACTAGCTTGATGGTACAATGTAAAGAAGAGTCAATTAATAAAATATAGCTCAAACAGTTCTGAAATTATATTTTATTATATCATAGTTAATATGTTAATGTCTAGCTCAGATGGTCTCAAATATTTTAATGAAAATAAATAAGTTTAGAACATATGAATAATCGGGTGATAATTTTATAACTTTTAATAGTTTAATGATTCAACAAAACATCGTCATATAATTAAAAGACCATTTTTAACTTTTTGTAATCAATAGACTTAACAAAAAAAAAAAACACCTTATAATCTAAAGCTATTTATGTATTTTACTCTTTTTTTGGGGGGCAAAGGTCCGAGAGTCCGAATTTTGGGACCCATATGTATCCACCTTAACGGCGTCTGAAATCCGAACGGGTAGCTGCGGTTAGTTATCATAAATAACATGGTTAAAATGCATTAGAAGTTCTTTTATTATATCAGAAAGTTTGTTTTAATCTATCTATTACAAAAAGAAATATTTTAGTCCTGCTATTAAACTTAAATGTTCATTTTAGTCCTTTACTGTAAAAGGAATATTTAGATCATGTATGTTTGAAGCATGAATATTTTAGTTCAAAATTTTAAGCTATAATTGGTTGACTTAAAGATTGTTTTTAAAGTCCTTTTAAGTCCATGTTAATTTTGAAATTCAACACATTGATCACTCTTGAAAAAGGAAAGTAATTTATTCAATATAATTTTGAAAAAGAGTAAATATGAATGATCTACGATGATGTTGATACTTTTCCTTCCACGCGTCCATTTATGATTGGATATTTTTTGAAATATAATAGAGACTAAAATAACTTTTTAGATATAGTATAGGGACCTTTAGCCTAAATAAAAATTTCAGTTTCACCTTACTTTTATCGCAGGTAGGGCAAATCCCCCTCAGTTCCCTTTTCCCTCTTCTTTCGAATCTTAACACAGAAACAGTCGAATCTGCCTCTATCGCCGCCGCCTCAATGTCTGAGGTACTCTTCCCTTCCAATTCTCTCATTTTCCCCTCGTTATAGAATCCTGCGTCAAACTTCAATACATCTAATAATAGAATTATCTTGAACATCAATTCCCTGTAGTCAATCTAGTTTTTTTTTTTTTCATTTTTTCCGAATCGTTTCTTTTTTGCTCAATTCTCCAATTTATTATTGGTCAGTGGGAATAAATTTTGTAATTTTTTCTCAGTATTGCTTTATGAACATCTTTGCGGTGATTAACTTTGGTTCAGGTTGATAATAGAAACTCTTCTGCAGCGAAGCGTGCTAGAACCGATGGTATGTGTATTGATTTTTATGTTATTTTGTGCACTTTTCGATGTTTAATCTTGAAAATGTTGAATTTTTGTGGTTAAATTTGTAGGTAGTCGAAGGGAAGATGATTGGACATGTCCTAGTTGTGGGAATGTCAATTTTTCATTTAGAACTACTTGCAATATGCGCAATTGCACTCAACCCAGGCCATCTGTTCATAATTCAGTAAGTCTTTATGTTTATTACCCAATGTTGGTGTTCAAAATGTTCCCTAGTTTTTAAAGTTGTCGATTTTTTAATTGCAAAAAGGCTGATAGGTTTTAATGATTAATGTTCGGATTGGAATTGGTTTTACTAATTACTGATGTTCAGACTGAAATTGTTTTTAACAGTATTAGTAATAGAAGAGCAGATTTTTAGAAATGTATGGCTTGGTAAGTTATTTTAATGAATTTAATACTTGGTTTTCAGCTGGTTTAAAGGAAAAAAGACCAGAATATATTATGTAATTCCCAATGTTTGCTTCGTTTTAGTCCCTCTAAATTCCTTTTTTTGGGAAAAAAGATTCCATTGGTAATAGAGTTGGTATAGACCGTTTCTAGTGTCTCTCTTTAGAAACTAACCCTTTGTAATTCTTTAATCCCATTATTTTTTTTAAAGATATAGTTGGTGAATTTTCCCTTGCAGAAATCTGCAGGCAAGCCTCTCCAAGCGCCACAGAGTTACTCGTCCTCTGCTCCTTATGTAGGTTTTGGACCATCTTCGGTGTATCTCGGTGTACCACCATATGGTTCTTCCCTTTTCAATGGTTCCCCTGTTCCTCCTTATGAAGCTCCTTTTTCTGGAGGATCGGCTTATCATTACAATTATGGTAATCGTCTTTCTGGTGGCAGTCCCTACCGGCAGCTGCATGTGCCTGCTGGACCACCCCCTTATTCTACTGGGTCAATGATAGGGAATGGTCTTGGTAACCTCCTCTGCGGTTTATAATTGTGATTACTTTTCCTGCTTTATTGTTTTTTTCCATATTTACGCTTGCAAGTTAAAATGATAACGAAGAACATGCATTGATCATAATTACTTGTCTGCATCCCAACCACCCAGACACGTAGTTGATTGAACTTAAGCATGATACTTATATATCATATCAGGAAGGTGCTAGTTTTTTTTTTAAAAAAAAAGATAATTTTTTTTAAAAAAAAAAAGATAATTTTTTTCCAGGTGGGATGTATGGCGTGCCCCCTTTGATGGACCGGTATGGAATGGGGTTGCCAGTGGCCCCTCCTCCAATGGTATGTTGAGATGCTTAATGCTAGTTTGGGATCATTATATGTTAGGAATGTGAAATTTAGATTGCTAGCCTAATAATATATTGTATCACTTCTCTGTGATTTAATCGCATGTTTTCTAGGCTTGGGAAATTGGGATTGTGTTCTTGATTTAGTTAATGTCTAGGCAGTTAACAATTCTGTATTGAGCATGCATCCTTACGTGCATTTTCGTTTAGAAGCAGTCAGCCAAAGCATGGATTTCCATCCAATAGGAATTCTCTGGATTGGTTCAGAATTTGAATATTCTACCACCTAATATTTTGCGTTTTGATGGGACTAGAGTACCTTATATATGAGTTCCGGTTTATTATGATATAATTACACTTTTATCCTACAGGGACCAAGGCCAGGATTTTTTCCAGATGATAAATTTCACAAAAAAGGTGCAAGTATGTCACCTATACTGTTATTGCTCAAAAGTTATTATCTGCACATTACAACAATTTTTTATGCAGTAATTTGATTCTATTTGAATCCTTGCCAGATGCTACTCGTGATGATGATTGGAAATGCCCAAACTGTGGGAACGTTAACTTCTCTTTCAGAACTGTCTGTAACATGCGGAAATGCAATACACCGAAGCCTAGATCTCAGGTTTTTGTCAATTTTATATTTAATAATGATGCAATATAGCTGCTCTTTTGTTTTCTTTTGGTACTTTGAAGACTAAAAATACATGAAATTCTGCATAATTTTTCTTTGATTATGAATCAATTTTTGATTTATGACAATTTTCTTTTGTGAATGCAGACTCCAGAATCAAATAAAAGTTCAAGTAAGTTCTAAATTTGAAAGCATTATGTTGTCATATGCATGAAATTTTATGCATATGTATTTCGTGCTTTTCAGAACAAAAGATGCCAGAGGGAAGCTGGAAGTGTGAGAAATGTAGCAATATTAACTATCCATTCAGGACTAAATGCAACAGACAAAATTGTGGAGCTGAGAAACCAGCCGAATCAAAGAAGTCCCCCACACCAATTGCAAACGAGAATGATCAGGTTCGTGATCTGATGCATTTTCTTTTTCATCTAGTTTCTTATTTGAAGTTATTGTTTCTGGTGACCACATTTGTACATGTTAAGAATTCAATATGCTTTCAATACTTCAAACTATTCCCAGTTAAAGATTCTTTCAGGTTATCTGAGTGTATTTTGAACTGTTGTTTTTACTATAGTTTTTTGCCTTTCTATAGTAAAGAGATTCTTGAAGTTTATTGTTTGACTGAAGTTTCTTTTTGTCCTTTCCGTTGATTTGCAATTTTGTCTACTGTTCCAGTGAGTACTAGGACATGTTTGAGGGTTGAGAACATCCAGAGTTATCGTCCACCATTGCTCAATATGGGTGTCTGAAAGACAGTCTTGTCGTCCTCGTTTTGCAGCGGTTGTAAAGTCTGTCTTGTCGTCCTCGTTTTGCAGCTGTTGTAAAGTTACTATTCGTTCTCATGATCAGTGTCCATTTTTTGTATTATGCTATGGTACTTGTGGTCTTTGTGGATCGTTGGTGCATTATGTGTCAGCCATCTTAATCTGGAAAATGTTTACAGGTTGGTTTTGTATTTTGCAATCAACTCAGCTATTCTAGTGAGCATGTTACTGTCAACTTAGATATATTGGTAGTCGGTAAAAACACTGCAAGTTGCACATTTCTTGGTTTCATTAAGTTCTGTATTGTCTGTGTTGGTTGTCATTATGCCAACCAAAATCTTCTATTAGGAGCATGGAAGTGCTCAACTTCCAATAGATAATTAGATCTATCGTCTGGCTTAGCCAGAAGTAGGAAAATTTCAGTGGTTTATGCACTATTGTTTGTTTTGCTTGTGAGGGTAAGTTACATTATATATCATTCAACTTTTAGTCACAACTTTCAAATAGATCATAAATCTTTGATGGAAACTTTAAGGATTAACAAATCATGTCATTTATACAAACACTATTAAATTTTTCAAATGAAAAAGAACCAAAACTCCTACTTCACATGTCAAGAAATTAATATATAGTTGGCATTTTAAATTAAAAAAATTAAGCTTTTCTCACAATAAATTACTAAAAAAAATAGTCTTTCAATTGTTTAAGAGTGAAATCATAATCAATTGAATCAATTTCTTAGTTCTTTCTATTTTATTCTTCACCACTCACACTTGATTATTATTACTACTAATTTTCAAACGGTACCTTATGAGTTATGCTGCAATTGTAACTTTGGTTTTGTATTTCAATTAGATTTTTTTTTCAATTGTTAGTATTTCATTTTCCAGTTAAATTAGGTAGAGAAGAAAGACAAACTTTTCTTCACTTTGTCAATTCTGTGATTGATCTGAGATACTGCAATTTGTTTTCAGTTTCTGAGAGGGAAACTTGATTCAAAGATTTGAAAAATTGTAATTTTTCTCATTTTGGGTACAAGAAGTATCATTATTTCAGTGCCCCTTGAAGATCTTCAAGAGATTGAAAGAGTGGTGAAGAATAATTTACAAATGTTGAAAAAATTGATTCAATTAGTTACAATTTCATTCTTCCACGATTGAAAAACTATTTAGTATGAGAAAAGCCTAAAAATTTTGTTGTTTAAAGTGCTAAATAGATATTAGTTTTCTGGTATGTAAACAAGCGTGAAGTGTGAATGTTGATTTAACATAATTTGTTAGTGTAAATGACTTCATTTGTTAATAGTTAAAGTTGAGTTATGTAATTTGTTGAGATTAAAGATTCATGATCTTCTTGGTTAAGCTTAGTGTCTTGTTGGTACGTTATATACTTTCATGTGTGTAAAAGATACTGTGGTGAACTGTGCTCTATGAAAGTATGCATTCTTCCTTTATCATTTGAGGGTGGTTCCGTTTGATCTTGATAAATTTCTGGTTTCTTGTTGGTTTCGATTTCAATATTTTTTGGTCATTCTAGATTGAATTAGCTGCCAGTCAAGTCCACCGAGATGGAATGGTTATAGTAACAAATTGGACTCCTATATATAGAAGTTATAGGGTTTGAATATGGAGAGTCATACTTTCCGGGGACAGCCTCGAAGGACCAATGAGTGTCCTAAGAGGACAAGACCAGCGTAAATTCATGTGATATGGCACTGGGAAATTAGAATACCCAGTCGGTTGGTTGGTCATGACATTGGTATGATTTGTATGCTGTGTAGGGTTTTGTTTGAGGACCCCTCCCTATAATAGTTGGCATATTCTGTTTGAAACTCGTGCTCTTTGAGAGGAGATAATTCACAAATATGAGTCTCGTAGATGAGTCATGAATCTTGTATCAGTTATATACTACTAGTCATTATGGTGTTTATCCATTGCAAGGTAAGATCCGTCATTCAATGGCTATTCACATATCAAGTATATTCCTGAACTGAGTTGCTATTCGAATGTGGATTCTTTGAGATCTGAATATTTATGACAATGACAGATAAGATCTTGATATGCATGTCTATTAAGATTTTGATTAGTCATGATCATAGCATGCATATATGTCAAAGAATCTATATTCAAATGCTCCTCACCTTAGTCTAGGAATACACTTGGTAATCTTTAATTCAATATTCTTCAGTAATTGATCGATACACTTGGCAATCTTTAATTCAAAGAACCTGCATTCAAGGATTTTATTTTGTGATGTCAATGCAAAAGCACTTAGAAATATGAATTCTTTCGACATTTGATTTTATCGGTTTTAAATTTAGGCGCCCAATAACCAAATATGATATTTTCACGCGTCACCATAATTTAGCAAAAATTGACGTTTATTTGTGACATTACGGAAATGTTTGTAGTATTTAAGGAACCAATCAGATAGAACTAATGTTGCACTAATTCATTTTTGGAAGATCAAAGTATTCAACATTTGCAGCAATATTTAACTTAAATCATCCCCGTCCCCTACTCCAAAATGACATTAAAGCAATTCGTTCTTGCACGCAATAATTAGAGTTATTTTGACTTTAGATATAAATAAAATAGAAACAAGAATTCCAAAATATGGGGATAGCATGTCCTACACTAGCAAAGACTTTTTCTTCTACACGTGAGCCCTGCCCGGTTGAAATTTGGGATTTGAAATCTGTGGCAGTTAATTAATCTGATGGGAATAAAAGCCATCATATGGAGCCCTAAGGAGCTGGAACTCTTGAAAATGGTTGTCGCCATCGCCGTGCAAGCTTGTCTGCACTAGGGGTTGAGCCGTCCTTTGTTGTTCCATCTGCCAGTTTTCAGACAAGGCATGTGGGAAAGAGAAACTCTCTGAAATTGCATTTGTTGTGGGCTGAGACATGCTGGTACCATTAACATGCATGGGGTAGGAAAGTGAACCGCGTTTCGGCGGCTCACAGGAAGTCCAGCGCTCATTTGACAGAAGAGAGAGAGCACGATGAAGATCTTGCGTCGTACCCATATTCGAAGCAGATGTGGATTCTTCTATACCTACCAAGAGTTCACAAAACTTGTATAAGCTTGTAAATCAGTTGAACTACGAGCAGCATCGCGAACTCGAGGGCATGCTGTTATGTTACTAGTCATTTAAAAGCAATTTTGATGAAATCTCCTTTCCTGGTAAGAAAAACAAAACAAACCTTGGTTGAGAACCTCGGCGGTGCCGGTGGAATCATGACATTGTGTTGCAATGGAATTCAGTGGCTGATTGCCTGGCAGTTGCAGCTGCACATTGACATTTCCGGCTTTCGTAGTTGCATAACCTTTCAATTGAGAGGACCGGGAGTCGAATGTTCCTTCCCACATAAAATTTTCATTCGGTCTAGCATTATGAATAAATGGCACTTTATTCCAGGAAAAACTAATCAGTTGTTTTCCATCTGCACAGTCAGCGACACAACTTAAGTCATACGATATAATCGGCATAATTATTTTCAACCAAATTATCTAATAAAAAACCATATCAGATTTGAATATGAAACCAGTACCATATTCTGCAGATAAAGGCCCTGCAGCACTGAAGTGGACTGCTTCTGTCTGTGGTTTGCGCCGCCTTGCATTGTGGTCAGAAAGACGCCGGCGGCAGCTTCTCTTCTTTTCATCAAACTCCGACAGGCCATGGAACCTTTGACATCATGAATACCAATTATGATTTCAACATTCATAATGAGACAAGTTCAGCAATAAAGAATCAAATCACTACTATCAACAAAATTTACCTGCTACACTGCTGGCAGAACCGACGTTCCAGACCACCTATAATGACCTTAGGGCTCTTTGAATGACTTTCACAGATTCGGTGTTTCCGATGGTAATCCTTAGCTGAAGAAAGGTTGAGGTTACAGCCTTCAACTTGGCAACAAAGATGTGTACGCTGACAATTGAGTTTGGATCTCTTTTCTGGGGTAGGAGATGGTGCATGTGTTGCAGAATAAGATGAAGGCTTCGCATTGCTACCTGAAAAAACGTCCTCAGAGTATGTTTGCTTACCGAGCTTTAAACTGAGTAATGGCTCACCAGAGCCGACTGAAGCTTCAAATATTGGGAAGCTACCAGAGTGCTCAACCTTGGAGGCCTTTTTCTTTTTGCTAACATTATCTGGGATAGCTTCAAAAGCCTCCAAAGTAAATCTGGTCGCTTTTACCTCTCCAAAAGATGAAGAATTAATGGATGCCGATTTTAAACTTTTAGACGAAGAAGCACGGCCCAAATCCGAGCCAGAAACACCACTACCTCCAGCAGCAGCACCAGAAGAATAGAGAGATCCAGAGTCCATTCCTTCCTCTCCATCAATATCCCACTCCACCGGTATTAGCTTCCTTGGAAGTTCAGTCGGTGTCGCATTTAACATCATTAGGTTTTCCCACTCCCATTGCAACGGGGTTTTAGTGTTCCACTCCATCAGAGACATAGAACTCATAGAATAATTCGAACAATATCCTTCACATAAAAGCAAAGCAATTCGTCACCAAATTCTGAAATATAACCTCGAGGCTTGCTCAATTCATAAAGGAATTGAAACAAAAAGAATTTCAATCATGCTAAATTCAATAACCTTATATATAAAGCAGACTATTCTGGGAAACTATATCGATACATCATACATAGCATGTAAAACAACCGAAAAGCAAATCCTGCAATAACGAGTCCAAAACGTACCTCTAAATCTCACAGCATCAAAGCCAATCCTCTCTGTTTCTCAAACCTAGAGTGGTACAAATTAGAAAATTGTTAAACCCACCAAACAAAACAATCAAAACTTGAATAGCACAGAGGTTCAACTAAACAAACAATCATTCCTCAAGCAGAGCAAAACTTCTACGCAGATATCGATCTCGATCGTTCAGAAGTAGACTAGACAACTTAAGCAAAGATAAAAAGAAAAAGGTCATATATTAGACATTGGAAAATGAATAAGAATAGTAGTACAGCTTGTCTTCTACTACATTATTGCTAACACAAACATGTAGACACCATAATGCCGACCGATCTCTCGATATGATTCTTTTTTTTGTTGAAGAAATCTCGATATGATTCTTGTACTAATGTATGGATGGCATCACATCAACCGAGAGTAAAAACATACTACTGAACTGATCCATAAACCACCAACATCCGCAGTAAATTCAACTACCAAAACTCTAGGAATAATTTAACTTGCCTATCGACCACCGAAATTCCACAAATATCACGTTTTAACCGAGTGAGCTACTCGAAGACAACTCGAACTCATTCAATAATTCGCGTTGAATTATCTGGGCAATCTTTACAAAGTAGGTCCCTGGATGTGACCTACAACAACCTATCAACTACTGCACAAAGCAAAATTCAATGAAACCCTAATCTGCCATAAATTCAAACACCTCACAGCTACCACAACAACCCTTTTTTATTTACTTAACCCCACAGTGAAACATTAGAACCAAATAACATAATTTGGTCTCCTTTGCATATTATTTATCATATAGTTATTCCTTTTAAAGAGTTGATAAACTCCACTTAGGTTTCATTCCAGAAATATAAGGTGAGAATAAAAGATGCCTATTAAGTTTAACCCCCCAAAAAAAGTTACTATTTTTCTTCCATTTCCCCCAGAAAACAAGAAAAGGGAAGGAACAAAAACGAAGCAAGAGCGGGAAAAACTTCAAAAATCCACCCTTTTTCTCTCTCTAAAGTTGATACAAGCTCACATAAAAGTAGAACATATGAAGAAAATGATGTTTCAATCTCAGCCGCAAAAACAAAAACAATTTCCCTGTTTTTGGAAACTCCAGCACCTCATGATTGCTCTCTTTATTAATCAAAAAAGAAATCTCTATTTCATCTTTCCTTCTTTTGTTTAACGGCGTTTAGTGAAAACAAAGTGCAAAAAATATATATAGGGAAAAAAAGGGAAAGCGAAGTGAGATTGTTGCTTACCGATGGGGGTCAGAAGGGAAGGAGAAAAATTAAAGATGCTGAAAAGGAAAGGAGAAAGAGCACAGCTCACACGGCTGAATCTGAGCCTGAGACCGAGTCAGAGCCTTTCAGAGACTGTAAATGCAGGGGACAAACACCGAAAGAGATGGAGAGTGGGGGCAAAACAAATGAAAAGCCTGGCCTTTCTCAAAGTAATAATTCCCCTTTTATCTTTTTTATTTTTTTGTATAAACCTATTAACCCTTTTATTATTACATTATCTTAGGAATAATAATTTTTTAACAGAGTTTAAATTGTGATATATGTAATCTTAATGTATTTTTTAAAAAAGGTAAATAAATCAAATATTTGATCGTAATATAACAAAACGATGATAAGATTGTATTAGATTAAATTTTAAAAATATTTTAGAATAATTATTAGTTAAATTTTAATAAAAATATATAACAAATTTATACATTTAAATAATAAAAATTAGTATAAAAATAATATATATTTTAGATTCAAAATTTTATTGTCATGTATAATAAAGACTAAGGGTAAAAAAAACTCGACTCGACTCAAAAAATCAATTTTTTTACTCTATTCGACTTGAAAAAACTCAACTTGAATTGACTTCGAGTTACAATTTCATAAACTCGACTCGACTCAAAAAATTTCAAGTTCAAATCGAGTTGTAAAATGCAACTTGAATAACTTGAAAATTTTAATAATTAGTGGATTTATTTTTAAGTTTGAGTCGAGTCCTTGGACTTTGTATAATATGTGTATATCACATATAAAAAGATGAAGAAATATATTTATATAGTATATATGGTTATAAAAAGTCACTTAAATTGAAATCAAATAATATTATAATATTATAAATATTCACAATTAAGTTTAAATAGAACTCGAAAAACCGACTCGACTTGACTCGAAAAAATTTTAAATTAATTTCGAGTTATAAAATAAGACTCATCAACTTAAATAACTTAATTTTTTTTAATTTAATTTGATTCGACTTGATCTAACGTCAACCCTGACTTATTACGTGAGACACTTATTTAACGACGTGACTTGTACCTCTATTGTGGAGGTGCGAGCACATATTTATTTCGTGAACAATGACTGGATTTTATTAATAACAATAAATTAATGAATTAAAATTATAGAGAGCCTAAACCTAAAGAGAAAATAAGGACAATTATCACACAAAAAACACTCATACAAAAATAAACTCAATGATATGAAGTAAAATAAAATATTTCATTGATAATGAAGACCAGCATCAAAAGAATCTAGTAACATTCATAAAACTCTTTATATTTGTTGAACGAGACACTCTACGAAGTGATAAATGAACTAAATTGTAATACCATAAACCAGTATGCCACACAATCGATCGATAAGGACGCCACACAGAATCACTGAAGTGGTTAACCAATTTTTTTTTCTTTAAATTTTTCTTTATTTTAAAATGCTCTTTGTAGATACTCATGCTAAGATAATTCAAACAAAATATAAATGGAATAGTTTACATTAGGAGCTCTAAAAAAATAATAATTCAAATAATACAGACCATCGTTTAAAATAAGTTACGACTCGAATATATAATACGGGGTTTACAAATATACATGCCCTCTAAATATGAACTTGAGACGTACTCTGCACTAGTATAGTCTGGATAACTGTTGGCAAAAAGGGTCATCTGACAGCTCCTCGACTAACATGTGTAAGGAAACAAATTCCAAACGCTGAGCTAATTAGCCCAGTGCCACACTAACAACTAAGTCATACTAAAAGTGTTCATATCATACTTAAGCTAACTGGTAAACTGCAATATTGAGTACTCATATACTACATTCTCTACTCTATGGTAGACATTATGGTGCGACTGAGAGTTCTGCATCTCGGAGCTCACACACCCCTCTAGTCTATCGATGATGTTGCCCGAAATTCATACACCAGTCAACACCCTCGACTAGCTCACTCCTTGAGTGTTGGACCTTACGCCTCGCGCACTACTTAAGGATATATCTGGACCGATTCTATACTTCGACACTATAATCTTGCTGAAAGAACTCATGTGTCTTAATCGTTTCCTGAGCATCAATCAAGGCTAGTTTTATGTCGACCTAATTAATATTGTTTCTAAATGTGATTAAACATCATTAATGTTCTCACTTGTAGTCTTATTTGAAGATATACTCAAGTGTTGGGATACCTAGAGTCTAATCCCTTGAAATCATACTTTCTTGTCCAAAACAGACTGTTGGTATTGATACCCGTCCTTCAATATCGATACCCTTGACTCAGTATCGATACTCTATATAAGTATTGATACTAAAAAAGCCTACTAGAATTTCGGTCTCGAGACCAAGCTTGGGAGTCTCGAGACAATGACCCCGGTATCAATACTCTTGAATTTATGAATTTGCCCATAAATTGTTAGGATTTTCGGAAGCTCAAATCGACAACCGGAACTGTTTGCAAAGAGGGGTCGGAACGGTTTTGTGTTTAGGGAGTAAAGAGATTGAAAGATAGAGAATTGCACATCGATTTATAGTGGTTCGACTTTCTCAAACAAAGTCTACGTCCACTAGCTTAGCTCCTCACCAAGGATTTTCCAACAAATTCACTAATTTGTTCTTTCTTTTGAGGATAAAGAGTAACCTTACAAACTCCCTAGTTTTTCCGGGCTAAACTAGAACCTTTCCCTAGCTTTTACACAGGCTAAGCTAGAATATTTCCCCTTTACAAAATGATAAAAGATGTAAACAAGAAAACCTCTCTAAGGTAGGTGTTTACAAGATTGAGCTCACAAGAACAAAATATTTACAAGAGAAAGATGAAATAAGATTAAAAAACTCTTCTTTTGTGTTTGATTACTTGAATAATTGTTCTCTTGCTTCTTCAAGTGTCCTTAGCTTGTATTTATAACTTGGAATGTGTTTGAAGTCGTATATAGTCGTTGGGGATGTTTTGGAGCCATTTGGGGATGAGAAACAATTAATAAAACAACTTGGAGCGTGGGGGGAATCGGTACCCCCTCATGGGGAATCGGTTCCCTAAGTGCAATCTGTTTTTGACCGTTAGACAGGGGGGAATCGGTACCCCTGGGGGGGGAATCGGTACCCTCTGGGGGGAATCTGTACCCCCTGGACAATTTGATTTTTCTTGAAACATTTTAAAAAGAAAATATTTTTGGCTCGATTAAGGCTCGAAATACTTTGTAAAATTGTTTTAAAAATAGTTTAAGTATAAAACACAATTTTACACTTTAGTAAGGATTAAAATGCACTTTGAAAGACTTTGAGTAATATTTTGATATTCGAATAATTACATCGAATATACTTAGAAAATCTTTTGTAAAATCTTAAAATTCATTTAACTTAATTTATTATATCGAAACATCAAAATGTTTTCAACAATCTCACCCTTTTTGATATAACAAAACATTTGAGTAATTTTAAGATTTTGAAATAAAGTTTGAAATTACTCCCCCTTACTTTAACACTTCTCCCCTTTAACACCTTAACACTTATTTAACACTTCTCCCCCTTTTTGTTAAATAAAAAAGACTCTAATCTTTGAAGTTCAAAATAACGTTGGAGAGTAAGTAGTAAATTTGACATTTTAAAAATCATTTGAAAAAATCAAAGCTCCCCCTCAATAAATGTATTCCATATAAAATTTTGCTTTTAGGATCTTGACACTTAAACAAAATTGAATTTCAACAAAAAATAACAAACATGTTAGTAGCATATGAAATTCAATATATCCAAGACTAAAATACTTTATGCAATACCAATTGTTGAATTTAAGATCATATGCATAAAATTTTCTAAAAATGTTATGCATTTGAAAAATTTTGATATCAATTATTAGAGAGATATCATTTTTATTTAAACCACATGCATAAACAATCAAATTTAGGTCAAAACATTTTAAAGATTTATAAAATCAAAGTATTTGAAAAGTTGATATCAATTGTTAGAGAGATATCATTTGCATTAAAACAAATTTTGACCAAAATTTTATTATGATGAACTAAAAATTATGAAAAATCATTACAACTTTAAAATGTTCATCATAATCATCTTTTCAACATACATGAGATTAAAACAATGATGCATAATCATTTAAAACAAAAACTCATGCATGCTTAAAATCAAATGAGCAACCAAATAATCCAAAATTAAAAGTATTAAGCTTAGAGGTTACTCATTCCTTTTTCATGTGTGGCTAGAGCTTCTTGAATATCATCATTTTCATCACAATTACTTCCACACACCTACAAGAGACATTTAAGTAGATTTTGGTATCCAAATTGCTTTGGATCCTTGAACGTTAGTTACAATGCCCCTTGTTCCTTTTGGAACCCATACTTGCCTAATTTTAAAATGTTTTCCTTTCTTCAAAGGATAAGTATGTTCCATATGACCATGATAATGGCAATGTGAGCATTTTGCCATATTTAAACATAATAGGTTGTTTTTAGAAATTAATTCTTTTTTCTTTTATTAAGCTTTCAAACTTAACACCTAACTCAAAATTTTCTTTTTCTAAATAATTTATTTTGATTTTTGAAAGCTCTAAATTATTTTTCAAAATTTCATTTTGATTTTCAAAATCAACTTTTTCTTTCAAAATCAAATTATCTTTATTTTTGAGTTTTGAAATTAATTTCGTATATTTGGAATTCATGGTCTCAAATCCCAAATACAACCTATTATAAGCATATTGTAACTCATCAAAAGCAAATGAATTAAATTTATTTGAGTTAGAAGATACCTCGAATTCTTCTTGAGTGGTCATGAGGCATAGGTTGACTACTTCATCTTCATCATTGGAATCATCTTCATCACTCCAAGATGCAACAAATGCTTTCTTCCCCTTTTTCTTTAGAAGAGGACATTCATACATGACATGCCCCTTTCTTTGACAATCAAAACATACCGGGGGACTCTTCTTCTTGGTTGATTCATGTTTCACTTCCTTGGAAATCATGAATCTCGTGAGTTCCTTCAAGAGCTTGACCATATCTTCTTTTTGTTCATCATCCACCTCATCACTTGAATCTTGATAGCTTTCATTGATGCCTACGTTCTCATTCTTCTTCTTCTTCTACTTCTTCTTGTTTTTCTTCTCTTCCCTTTCTTCATCTTCCTTCACCATCATCTCATGAGTGAGAAGGGAACCAATTAGCTCATCGAGAGTGAGAGACTTTAGGTTTCTTGCTTCGATAATGGCCATTCTTCTTTGATTGCCACTCCTTTGGAAGAGAGTAAATCATCTTCCTCATAAGCTTCTCATTTGGGATTACTTCTCCATATCCCTTGAGACCGTTGACAATCATGGAAAATCTATCCGTCATAGCTTTGATGTCTTCATCGGGTTTTATCTTGAAGTTCTCGTAGCTATGGTTGAGAAGACTTTTCTTTGATTCCCTCACTTCGTCGGTTCCTTCATAAGTGACTTGGAGCTTATCCCAAATCTCTTTGGCACTGGAACAAGATGAGACTCTTCCATATTCATTTAGGCCTAAAGCACAAAATAGAATATGTATAGCCTTATAATTAAGCTGAAAATTTTTCTGCTCTTCTCTACTCCAATCGTTGTACTTGCCGGGTGGAGAGGAGTAACCGTCCATGATTGAGTACTAAGCTCCTAGATTGTATGATTGAATGAAGTACATTATCTTATTCTTCCAATGTGCATAATTTTCTCCATTGAAGAAAGGTGGCTTGTTGACCGATTGTGAATCCATAATAGGATATTCTTCAAGATAATAAGCACCGGAGGAAAAAGTCATTTCTTTGTCGGTTGCGTCGGGAATTGGTAGAGCTTCTTCTAGGATTGTCTCAAGGTGGTCAAACCTTCTTAACGAGTTAGGCTCTGATATCAATTGTTAGGATTTTCGGAAGCTCAAATCGATAACCGGAACGGTTTGCAAAGAGGGGTCGGAACGGTTTTGTGTTTAGGGAGTAA
Organism: Hibiscus syriacus; assembly: GCF_006381635.1. Lineage (NCBI taxonomy): Eukaryota > Viridiplantae > Streptophyta > Magnoliopsida > Malvales > Malvaceae > Hibiscus > Hibiscus syriacus. The sequence continues at coordinate 312,194 of NW_024062249.1, read as the reverse complement.
GGAGATTGAAAGATAGAGAATTGCACAGCGATTTATAGTGGTTCGACTTTCTCAAACAAAGTCTGCGTCCACTACCTTAGCTCCTCACCAAGGATTTTCCAACAACTTCACTAATTTGTTCTTTCTTTTGAAGATAAATAGTAACCTTACAAACTCCCTAGTTTTTCCAGGCTAAGCTAGAACCTTTCCCTAGCTTTTACACGGGCTAAGCTAGAACCTTTCCCCTTTACAAAAGGATAAAAGATGTAAACAAGAAAACCTCTCTAAGGTAGGTGTTTACAAGATTGAGCTCACAAGAACAAAATATTTACAAGAGAAAGATGAAATAAGATTGAAAAACTCTTCTCTTGTGTTTGATTGCTTGGATAGTTGTTCTCTTGCTTCTTCAAGTGTCCTTAGCTTGTATTTATAACTTGGAATGTGTTTGAAGTTGTATATAGTCGTTGGGGATGTTTTGGAGCCATTTGGGGATGAGAAACAATTAATAAAATAGCTTGAAGCGTGGGGGGAATCTGTACCCCCTCATGGGGAATCGGTTCCCTAAGTGCAATATGTTTTTGACCGTTAGACAGGGGGAATCGGTACCCCCTAGGGGGGAGAATCTGTACCCCCTAGACAATCTGATTTTTCTTGAAACCCTTTAAAAAAATATTTTTGGCTCGATTAAGGCTCGAAATACTTTGTAAAATTGTTTTAAAATAGTTTAAGTATAAAACACAATTTTACACTTTAGTAAGGATTAAAATGAACTTTGAAAGACTTGGAGTAATATTTTGATATTCGAATAATTACATCGAATATACTTAGAAAATCTTTTTTAAAATCTTAAAATTCATTTAACTTAATTTGTTATATCGAAACATCAAAATGTTTTCAACATAAATGAAGAACAATCTTGATACTGACCCTTCAGTATTGAGACCCCAACTGGATAATGCATGGTTTTAACACGAAATAAACCTATTTCTCAATTCCAAAGACCTTAATGAGGTCCCCAATCATTATTAACGTATTGTGTAGTTACAAAGAAGCATAAATAAGGTTTTAACATGTTTAAAACTCTAAAACATGAAAACTACCATGAGAATGCACATCATGCTTTCATCTCAACCATTATGCTATCTTGCACTTTTAATAACCCACTAATGGTATAGAAGAGTTGTGAATGCATTATCTTGCTTCTTTGATGGTTAGAACTCTCCCAACTCGCCCAATGTTCAACTTTTCTTTACCTCTTGCTCTTTAGCTTTCTCCTACCTCTTTCACTAAACAAAAGTGAGCAAAAATGATTACTAATTCATCTAGGGGTTGAATACAATCTAAATAAACTCCCTATAACTCAAATCCACCCAAAAATGAGCTAAAAATCATAGATTCTCATGAACCTCTCACTACCACTTTTGAAAACTAATTCTAAAACTTGCAATGTGAAGCTTAATTTGAAGCTTGAAGGGTAAGGGAAACATTCTTACCTTGGTTTAAAGTAAACTAACTTGAATCCTTAAATTTTCACTTGGGAGAGAGAAGAAAAGAGAAATGATGAAGAAGAAGATGATGAGTTTTTGGTGAGAAAAACGGTGAAGATGGTTCACGTAAATCATATAAAATGAAGGGGTTTTTAGCTTTCGATTTGAATTATAGGTAAACTACACTTTTAGTCCCTCTACTTTTTATTTCATAAAATTCTCATCCCAAACATTAAAACTCTTAGGCCCAAACCAAGCCCACTAATACTAAACTTGGTCCAATAATTATATAAGGTCTTTTGGGCTCAAACTTTGAGTCTCGGGTTGACCCAAACTACTAACCCAGAATTCGGGTCGTTACATAAACTATCTGAGAGACTAGTTCGCTACACAATTATGATTATATAAAAAAACAACATTTTATCAAAAAGGAAATCTGATAATTTAACCACCGATAAACTAATCAAAAAACAAATGTTGTAAGGGTCTTTGTACGAGTACCAAAATAACCGCAAATGTATGTGAAAAACGTACCAAAAGTCATAAGGATAATGCCATAAAAGTATAGAAAACACATGCTACAAGAGCAGAAAAAACAACAACGGCATAAATTCTTATTTAAAATTAAAAAAAAACATCAGAAAAAAGGAAAAACAAGACATATTATAAAATAATAATATAACTAATAATCATAGGCGGTTAGTAACTAACATTAAGATTAGTGACGCAGCAAAAGAATAAGGCGTCACAAGAATATTGAAAGGAAATCTAGGTTAACAAAAGGAGATAGATAATTTTTTTCTCCAATAATGAAGTACAAAAATATGTTAGATTAAAATGAAAAAAAAGAAATCGGTTAAAATTATGAACAAAAAAATGTACGAATTAAGTAATTGTAGGGTATTTGAATGTTCGTTGTTAAATGATTAAGAGTCTATAGAATATATAATGTCACTTTTAATTACCCTAGATTACTCAAAATAAATGAAACAAATATTACCTTATAATCCCTACAGATCATTTAAAAAATAATATGAAATTTGAAAATCCTCATTAATTACTCAAATTACATACTATTTAGATATTAGAATTTTAAAATATTTAAATATAAAATTATAAACACATATTTATTAAATGTTAGAACATAAAACTAATTCTAAAAGTTATCTGCTAAATATGTCACATCAACAAAATATAATTCGTATAAAAAAACATTTTCTTGAAAGTAGTTTCTGTAAAAATTATCTTTGCCTTATGTGATATAAAAATGTATTAATATAAAAAATAATTGAAAATATATATCAAAATGAAAAATATTTTTTAATGAATGATATTTTGATAAAAAAGTATTTTCTCACCTCATTATTACTGTTTTTAGTATATTTAAAAATTATCATAATTAATCTATTGTAATATTCATGTGTCAAAAATAATGTAGCATGAACAGAAAATACCATGGGAAGTATTCATAAAATATCACGTGACGTTTTATTTAGAAAACTAAACAAAATAAATTAACATCGATTTTTCTTTTGTAATTTTATAAATTCGAGTTTAAAACATAAAATGCAAAATTAAAATCTGATATATGAAGTATAATTTTAAAAATTATGATTTATTTAAACTAATGAGAATATGATTTTTTATTAATATTTTGGAAATTTTATTAAAAAGTAAATGTTTTATTACATGATTTTTGTATCATGTCATGTTATTTTTGTCTTAAAACCTAATTTAAAAATAAATGTTTAATAGAATCAAGATTAAGTTATTACATCTTGAAAAACCCAAAAAATCTAATTTTTTTCTCGTTCATGAGTCGTTCATCTATTTTTTTTATCTTTGTTAATAGAGTGACACTAATTTTAATGTTGGTTGTCGACCACTGATACTCTTTATTTTCGTTTTCTTTTTTATATCATATCATATTAATATTTTATTTTTTTTTATTTTTTTTTTCAGTAAGTCTGTATGTGTTGCACGTTTTCATATGCCTTTATGGCACGTGTTTTTATACTTTTTGATATTATTTCGATTCTTTGGCCGTTTTTATTTATTTCTTTCTAAGAGTTGATTTGACATTACCACGATTAATCAAAATGACGCTTATTTAATATCTTGTGATATTCTCTGCTTTGAAACCTCAGATTGGATTTGGATACTCGATTTGTGTTCGTGGATAGCTTTTCACGTCGCTCGAGTATGATTTGCGGTTTGTCGGTGGTCTTTCAATAATTTGATTGCCTTTTGTGGTTCGTTTACCGATGCGATCAAATTTGTTTATATCTATCTTTGCTCGAGCTTCTTGGTTAGATTTAATATTTCCTTGTATGATCCTTATGTGATCTTAAGTTACTAGTTTTGTTTCAATGATTATAGAAAATTTTCCTAATTATGTGCTTAATTTACGATTGTGATTGTAAATCTTTATTGTAATTATAAATCTTTATTGTAATTTGAAATATTTCCTATTTTAAATAAAATTAGTTTCTTCTATAAAAAGTAAATATTTATTATATTATATGTTTATTTAAGGGATACAATTCATTTATATTGTGTAAAACTCTTTTAATTTTATGTAAATATTTAAATAAATTGATGATATATTTTATATACCTACTTTAAAATAAATCTTATTTTGAAATAGCAATAGACTAATATTGTTATTTTTTATTATTTTAGGAAATAAAGTATAAATTAATAAAAAAAAGGAATAAAATAGAAACAGTGAACAAAATTGAGGCTATTCTTTTGGACGGAAGGGGTAGCCAACCGGCCCTGGAGACGTTAGACTTGAAATTTGAGATTAATAAAAAAAAATTACTTTTTACAGCTAAAATTAAATTGGCAAATTTTGATTAAAACTGTATTAAATCGAATTAATAAAAATTCAAAATTCAATTACTAATAAAAAGTGATTAAACTCAAGAACAATTAGGAGTTAATTAATAATTATTCTGCGTTTGTTTTTATATGCATGGCACAACCTAGCAATAAGAATAATTAAGAAAAATAAATTGAGTTCCAGTTTTTGGATTATAATAATTAATAATAAATATAATAATCACACTTGCATCAAAACATTAAATTAATTCACTTATCCACTTGTTTATATTATTATTTTAGAATGTTAATCATGATTTTGCCAAGCAGAAACAGATAAAATTAGCTGACCCTTATTCCCATATGTAATGAGATAAGAGGAGGTAGGATAGTAGGCTGCCCCCAATGTCAGGTTGAGAACAGCTTCCGTAGGAGACCTCCGAATTATGAAATGTCCTTTGGGACTCGATCCCACGACCCCAAGATTAAGAGTCTTGTGCTCTACCAACTTATCCACTTGTTTATATTATTATTTTAGAATGTTAATCATGATTTTGCCAACCAGAAACAGATGCTAATGATAATGTAGTTTGCTATTATAAATCATGATTAGGAGACTAAATATTTTTTTCTTAGCAATGAGTAAATATTAAGTTTAGAAATATATTATATAGTTTTTTTTGGCAAATGTTGAATTTAGGTGTTGGAAATGTTTTTGCCCATATTTTCCATCATCTTGTCTTTCAAAAGCCTTCTCATGATCTTCCCCGATGGTGATTTTGGGATGGTGTCCACAAATTACAGGACCCTCACTTTCTTGTAGTGTGCCACATTGGAGGCCACATAGTCCATGATGTCCCTTTCGGTTTCTTTCGAATCCGGGTTTATCACGAGGCACGCTGCCGGTATTTCCCCTGCTTCTTTGTCGGGCAACTTGCATTGATCGAGAGTGAGTACATGTGATAGACACGGATATGATCATATTTCTGTGTCTTGGATACGAGTGTTGAGAAAAATAGCTTGTACTTAAGGCACCACAGCTGCATCCACGTGTAAGGAGGATGGCCTCTAGCTCCGCCCGAGCAACTTGAAAACCCTTATACTTGATTAACTCTTTGATGCGATCGACGATAAAGATATCTCTATCTTCTTCTATATAAGCAATGTCACCGGTGTGTAGCCATCCATTCTCGTCGATGGATCGATCAGTCTCCTAGTTGTTCTTGTAGTAGCCTGTAAGCTTAAAAATCAAGAGTAAATTTAAGTGTCAATTGAATTTGTTTTCAAATGATGTTATTGCACCTTGCATTATGCATTGGCTTCTAACACACAATTCACCCGGGGTATTCTTTGGAAGAGATCGACCGGAATCGGGATCGATGAACTTGAGCTCGAGATTAGGAAGGATAAACCCAACTGAGCTTTTCTTTGCAGTGTGATTGTCTTTCATGGGGTTGCCATGGGTGAGTGTGATGCAGCTATGCTCGGTTAGTCCACATGTCTTGTAGCAAACAATGTTAAAACACATATATATAAGCATGTAGTATACTATAAAAGCCAAATCATGAACTACTAAAAGGGAACATTGGTCTCACCTCTTGGACTTACTGAGATCAAATTCATCGACTATGGGGTTCTTAACAAGGGCCAGAATTATTGGTGGCACAGTAGGGGCGAATGTAACCTCGTGTGTGATCAGTGCATTAAGGAAAGTCCGGAGATTGAACCTATTCATGACCACCACTTTCCCTTTGTTCCTAAGTGTGGCGCAACAAATTCCAACGATACCGTACATGTAGAAGAACGAAATTAGGCCTAATGTGGTGACTTCACCGATAATTTCGGTTCCGACACTGAAGAGAGAGAACATAAGTTTGCCACTAAGTTCCTATGAGTTAGCATTACACCCTTTGAAATCCCTGTGGTGCCCGATGAGAATGGAAGGGCACATAGATCACTTGTAAACCAGGTGCCTGTACCGGCACGATCCCCTGTTTCCAGCAGCTCGTACCAATTCGTGGCGCCTTCAATCCGCTCCTCACCTAGCACGACGACAGGTGGCTCTTGATCTTTCACTTGTAATGCCAAATATAGTATAATGTTTGCCATTGTTAGATTTCATAGTCTTTAAGGAGCCTGCAGGCATTTGATTTCATCACCTTTTCATAGTTTGGACCATTCGTTACTATCACCTTGTCGGCGTATAACTCAGCATCCTGTAGAACAAATTCTGGCAACGTCAAGTTATCCGGAACTGAAACCGGTTGGTATTTGCTATGGAAAACATGTTCATCGTCATCTTCGGAAAGGTGCATCGGAGTTTGCATAGTTGATACGAAGAATTGCAGGGAATGAATTTAAAGACTAGTGGCACGGCCTTTGCTTTATAATGGATTGTGGAATTGCAGAGATAAACCGGTAATCATGAATAGTGCATGGGATTATAAGTAAGAAATAAACAATTAAAATGCAAGAATATGGATGTTATATTATTTATATTTGCTTCTTTTGGTGAGAGTTGGTTGTTTCATATTACGGTCCCAAGGAAACACTAAGCAATCTGGCTTCCTCGCCCATATAGAGTTGTGGAAAAAATGATTTTCACATATAAGGTATTCATTGTATTTTTTTTCTAAACTATGGCTTCTTATTCGTTAAAGACGCCGTATATTCTTGAAGTTTTCTCCATTTGTCTAAAGACACTAGGCAGTCGTAAAATTTTCTTCATTTTTCTGAAGGAGTCATGCAGTTGTGGAGTCTTTATATTTAACTTAAAGACACGTGAAGCACCTGACGTCTTTGAATTAATACTATACAATTCACCCTAAATGAGAAAATAATAACCGTATTGAATTATAATAAAAAAAAATCCCACATCATTTACTTAGCCATTTTGCCAAGCAATCCGTCCAGCACCAAACTTTAACTTTGAAATTGTAAACGAACTTTGAAATTGAAAACGAGACTTTGACTATTTTAAAATCCGTATCATTCATTTTATGTCAAGTACTCAACGTCTTGTCAATTCCCTTCCAACAAATGTATGGTGTGATGGAATTCTTGACGTCAACGCATCGGGCCGATGCATTAAGTCTTCTAGGGAGCCAAGTCCGGGGCGATGCATAGAATTTAGGGAGCTGAATGCATTTCCATTATTTTTAAAAAAATTAATAAATTTGGTTTAATATATTTAAGGAATGAGAAAAAAAGAAAACAAAAATTTATATATTCATTTTATCTTAAAAAATGAGTATCAAAATTTTAGACTATTTTTAAATTTCTAAATTTGTGTGTGCATATGGGAGCTGCAGAAGTTGACGCTCTTGTGGAAGGAGGCTGACACAGTGCCAAACGTATGATGCTTAGAATTTGACGGGGAAGCACATTCGAATGACTTGCTCGGGAAACGAAGGTTTGCTCATGTTACACTTGAGGTCGAGTCAAATGAACCGATTGGTTACATACAACAAAGGACTGCTTAAATAAGGTGAATTAATATACTAATTAGAAATCTTTTGTTGATCATCAACAAAATAGACAATAACAGGGATACATACTGCTACTAATTGGTTCCTTGCATCCCTCGAACCAGAGAATAGACAAGTCGATCCCAACTAGGGGAGTCTAGCAACAAAGGAAACGACACAGAGTCAACAAACGGGTCCAACAAGCCTAGATCGGAACGTGCAACACACAAAAAGCGACTCAGCTATTTAAAGTGTCCAAAGATCAGGTAAACCACCCGTTGTCGGAAAAAATATTTTCAAATTCAATTCAACCCAATGCGACTTAATACCGGATAATTTTTTCCCGATCAGACCTGACAAGAATCTAGTTAAAGTTTTATCAACTTAACTCAGACTATGAGCAGCCAACTGTTATAAGATGCTTAAGAATTTTAGTCCATCCTATTCACACATGAATGAAGTAGGCAAAAAGTAGCATATAAAGAATGAAAAGCCACGGAACGGGAGGAGTTTAATTTATTCAAATTTCGAACACTTCACAACATAAACATATTTCTAGTAAATGTATCGTCAATTCCCTACAAAACTAACAGAAAAGGAGCACAGTCTCTGCAATTTCTCAACATTTGCTTGTGCAGATTTATGCCATGCCTCCACCGGTCGCAGTCCTGATAATCTGGAAGAGAGCTGTTACAGTGAATGAAAAGAACTCGATCAGTTCATCAAGCACGGCACAGTGCACATAATTCGTAGGAACGCAGGCACAAATCAACGAAGATCAAGAACTCATCTTGGACGTTCTGAACGTACTAGTATAAAAAAGTTCGTACGCTGCTGTTATTTGTTATATTAGAGAGATATCGAATACATAAATTCAACGGCAAAGAATTCTTACAGGATCCAATGACGACGAAAATGAAGAACCCAAGCAGGACGGGGCCGACAGGATAATCATTCCCCTTCTTTGTAGTAGTCTCAGCCACAGCTCCTCTCTTTGTTATGTTCTTTTGGAACTTCTCCACCTTCCTCTCTGCAAGACGCCTTGATGTTGTCTGCCCAAACCAGAAAGTAGAAGCCACAGTTTAAAATTGGTAAATACAAAATAAACATCTTTTGGAACTATAGGGTTAGGGTCTGCACGGGCCTAATGTCGCAATGGATCTAAACATTTATACAATATTCAGACAAAGAGAAAATGCAACTAAATTTTACACCAAAAAACTTTAAGTTAATCGAAATGATTTCGAAACAGTAAACTATCAAATCGTACGGCATGTAAATGTGGTAAATTTAGATCTATGATCTCTAAGAAATATACAGTCGATTTTTCAGGCAGGTTCGAAATGAACAGAATACAACAAACAAAAAAACGTAGATCGGAACGATTCAGATACAAGCAGATCAAGAATAATATTTAACAGACAATAATGATGGAACGAATAGGAAAAACAAAATCTTAAAACAGTTGAATAAAACAAACAAATTAACAATTCTTTAAAATTAATAACTCACCATGGTGACGAATAGATCAGGTAACCGGAGATGAATCGAGAGCGATAACACGCAGGAAAATTTAAAGCTATCCTAATTCCCTGCGAATTATTTTCTCTCTCGATCTCTCAGTTTCTCGAGAAATCTCCGGATATGATAGAAAATGTCAGCTGATTCACCCGCTTTATATGGCGATGAAAACTGATAAATAAGTTATAGTTGGAGGTTACGCGGAAGTTGCGTCACCGGCTTCGTTCTGATTGGTCCCGAAACTCTTTGATACACGTGGCGCGGTTTAATTGGTTTAATGGATACGTAGACGTTTCCGCCTTAAGACTTCTCTCTGTCCATTTTATCTTCTATAAAAGGTTAAATCTTAAATAAAGTACGATGTATAATAATTTATTCATTAAAAGGTCCACATATTTTGAAACTTGGGTAAAGAACACAAATGGTCCCTCGGCTATAAGATGTTGATTTGTTGAGTCCCTCAATCATTAAAATTTATAAAATAGTCCATTGACTATAGGATATTGCTTTGTTGAGTTCCTAGACTATTAAAAGTTACAAAATGGTCACCTGACTATTCATTATGTTTCAAACTCGTCCTTTCCTATTAAAAGTTTGACGATCGTCTGAGTTAGACGTTAACATGTTGACTAAGATACATTAATCTTTTGAGCTTCTAAGATAAGATATTATAATATCTCAATTTGCATGTTAAAATCCAACTCAGACCGTCGTCAATTTTTAATGGAGAAGGACGAGTTTGGAACATAATAAACAATCGGATGATCATTTTGTAACTTTTAATAGTTGAGGGACTCAACAAAGCAACGACCTATGGTCGAGAGATCATTTTGAAACTTTTAATAATCCGGGGACTCAATAAAGTAATGTCCTATAGTCAAGGGACCATTTATGTACTTTACCCTTAAAATTTAACAATTAAATTATATAATTAATTAATTATAACAATTAGATTTTATATAATATAAAATTATAAACTTTCTTTTTCTACGTTTCTTACTCTTATTCTCTCTAGATCTAAACTTTACACTATTATCAATGAATCTCAAACTTCATACAATTAATTATTTGCAAAAAATAGAGTAAAAAAAGGATAATAAGGTGTTCAAGAGATAAGATTATAGGTAAAATTATAGGGTTAAAATCAAGTACATACACTTCAAAAATACAATATTTGAACTATTATGAAGTTCTACAATCGATTGAAAAATGATACATTTAATCAATTATGAAATTCTACGATCAATTGACAGGTCATACTTTAAACACTTTACATGAAAGTTCGAAATTCCTCGAAAATTTTCCCCTTGTTAGGTTTAGAAGAAGTTTTTAACAAGGGCTTTATCGGCTTTGTTAGTTTAGAAGAAGTTTTTAACAAGGGCTTTATTGGCTTTGTCAAAAAAAAAATAGTTTACTTTTCAGATTTTTGATTCCATGTGATATGTTTCTTGCAACAAAATTTTTGAATGGTTCAACACCTCCAAGGGTACCCTAAAAAATGAAATGTCGGAGGTAAAAACCAAACATTCACAGATTCATTAATCATCTTGTGTGATTTCGAATCCCGACATTTGCTTGGAAATATAATACCTCTCTACTTAATAAAAAGAACCCGAACACTACACACTCAGAACATAATATCAAACCAATTGAGGGGTCTGTTATCGACTGCCTAACATAAAACTCACAGGAGGCGGATCCCCTCAACAGAACACAAAATCCAAAGCCTAATATTGGAAACAAAGATGGGAGTGCGAAGAAGTAAATCATCACTACAAATATATTCAAGCATTAACTGTACCAACACACAATCTGCACTGTTATTTAATCTCTAATCTCAGCTAACGGTACAACTCTACAGCCAAGCATAAAAAACCATGAACTCTCAACTGTTAAACGCTAAAGGATAGAGAACTGAGGAAAAAGGGAAAACACTAAAATTGAAACAGTAGGTGTGCCAACGACCTGCATGTTGAAGAGCTGTGATAGAGAAAAGGGTCACAAGAATGAAAAAGAGCATCTGTAGCTTGCTGCTTTCAAAACCCGGAAAAGTTCCATTTAGCAGAACTAGCACCAAAATGAGCTTTCACGATGAACAGGATGCCCCCAAAACTTTGTTCAGCTACTCGTTGAATTTCATCTTGTAGATCATCGCAAGGTAAAAGCCTCATGTAGTACAACATTCGACGACCAATCTGTTACATCCATTCCACCCAGTTATACTGCCAGTCCATATAATCTTGTTCATATCAAACCAGCTACTTTTAAACTCACTTAATCAGCCTTGCTCAGAATAACTCCATTGTATAAATAGCTCCATTGTATAAACTTCTTCTCAAGTATTTCCAACATCGGCTAAAACTTCTATTTCTTCACCAGCTTTAGAACCACTGTCCTCTTCTTTCTTTGCTTTTTCACAGTCAACCATCTCTTCATCGTTGGCTTTTTCGACATCCACAACATTTTCTTCATTAATTGTCTTACCATTTTCCAGAATCTCTTCATCCTTAACATCCATAATTACCTGAAGTAGTTCCACCGGTGTAGCAGCTGGGTCTAGCTCCCGGCAACCCTTTGGAGCATTGAAAGCTTCTTGACCAGTAAGCAAGTATGAAGGAACTTGATGAGAGAAACAAAACGTCTCATCTCTAGGAATCCTCCTGATTTTTTTGTGATCGAGATGACGGTGAAAGACCGTCTTGAAACCAGCAACCTTAACAAGGGGAATAACTGTGACACCTAGTTCTTCATTGTAGTCATCAAGTACTTCTACCATATCATACTTGTGTATTACATCATTGGTTGTTAATTCATTCCAGTCAGGAGACCAGTTCCTATAGATAGCCCAAACGTCACCCTTTCTTGGATATATACAAATGGCTCCACGCATCCCCTTAGTCCACCTAACTTTGTGTGAAAAAGAATTCAGCGAGCTGTTAATCTCATGCCTACCTATTCTAAACTCCCCACATGTTTTTGAGAAACCAGAACCTACCCAGTCAAGTGGACTGAATTCACTGTTAGTTTTTGAATTAAGCCAGCTGATCCTAATCTTGAATGGATCTTGAGAAATCACACTATGGATCATGGCATAATATCGAGGCATCCCATCATCGTCATCATATGCAGCCCATACCTGGTTATTTTCAAAAGATCTTTCGGTTCGATCCTTGTCAAAATCATGAAAATCTGGATCCGGGACATTTATGGACATTGCTTCCAAGGTTTCTGCATCTAAACCAACAGCCTTTTTCTGATTCCATGCATCATTGTTTACCAAAGATTTGTCCTCTTTCTCATTTGCATTTCCATTGCCTCTAACATCTTTGGATTTAGTCTTATCTGCCGGTGATGAATTCCATTCATTCAATTTCTTTTGTATTTCTCTCTTAGCCTTATATATCAACATACTTTGAGTTTCTACCTGGGACATATCTCTTGTATTGTTGTACTTATTGGTTCCATTAATCCCCGTTTCTAAACTGCCTAAATTAGATCCTGATAGATTAGCTGGACCACCATTTCCTACACCCATTTGATTGGTAATATTAGTTCTATGGGCGCCAGCACTACCATCTTCCATGCCTCTCCTTCTCTTTGCAGCATTAGTATATCCACTTGAAGCACTGCCTGCCCTTTTAGAGCCATGATGCTTTTTCCGCATGGCCTCTTCCCTTTTGGTTGCTGCCTGTGCTTCCTCCCGCTCTCTCCTCACTTTCTCATATGCCTGTTGAACCACACTTGCTGCTTGAGCTGCAGTTGAAGTACCACCGGTCTTAGAGAAGGGACCCCATTGGAAGTTGCTTTGATTATATGAATCGTGAGTGGTGAATCCCGCAGCATTATAAGAGGAGGAATGGCTTCTTCCCATATTACTTGAGCTTTTGTTACCTGCTTGACTATTTGAATTCTGCCGCTGCTGTGAGAATGTCCAAGGGGTTGGGGTAGATGTAGTTGGGGGAGCGGTTTCTACAGCCAAAAATGGCTCATGGCAGTTGGGGCACAAAAGGTTATGATTAAGATACACTCTAAGATACTCATAATGCATCTTGCATCGATGACAGATAGTCCAGAAGGTATTTGGTTTTGCCGTATGGAAAGATGCAGGGTTTGACGACTGACCAGCAGTATTTGACGAGCGGACAGAAGGGGCTGAAGACCGACCCCCATGAGGGTTACTACTCTTGGAAGTTTTCACACTTGAAGTGCTTGTTTTGGCGGCATTGTAAAAACCATTTGTCGCTTTTGAAGCCTTCGAGTTCCCACAAGGTGCTGGAACCGTTTGCGTTACTTTCCCACCCCTCCTCTTATCATATGCTACTCTCCTAGCCTTATCAGACAACAAACTCCAAGCCTCAGAAATAAGTTTAAACGCCCCTTCAGCTCCTATAGACTTGTTTTTGTCGGGGTGCAGCATTAGAGCCAGCTTCCTATATTGTTTCCTCACTGCTTCATCATCAGCTAGTGGATTCACATCGAGTATGCCATACCAATCAGCTTCCCCATTGATTTTGTTCTCCGCCGCAATATAAACATTGAGAGTGGCTATCATGTGGGGAATACCCTCAAGACCAGGATACAAATTCTGGGCTTTCAAAGCGAATTTCTTTGCCCCGTTAATATCCTTTGCAGTGAATTTCTTCTCAGCAAGCTCTCTAGCTCTAGTGGCCTCATCCTTATTGCACTCCATTTCCCTTTCTCAGTGTCGCTCTACAATGAAAGAGTCGCCAGCGGAGAAATCTCAAATATCTCAGCCACCCTACACTTGTCAAGTCCTCAAATTCTGATTTCTTCACGTACTTTAAAAAAATGAAAAAGTCCAAAGCTTAACGGAAAACACACTGCAGAAAAACATTAAAAAGGGGGATTTTTCAGAAAAAGGGAAAGCAAATTGAAGTGCAAACAGTGCACAGTCACGTAATTCATCGAACATTTAAAATGCAAAGCAACAACAGGGTAAAAAAACATTAGAACTTTCTCCTACATGAATTATCCAGCAATTATCGTAGACAATGATGCATCGAGTGGGAATAAAGAAACGTTTTAAGAATCAAACTAATCCAAATAAACACGAAAGCAATATCCATGGATCTAAGTTCTAATCAAGCTTCTAACTCGGCCTATGCAAACAAAATATATATATTCAAACCAAACAAAGAGGGATCGCGATTCAACAATCAAGACCCAGAATTTTTACTACTTAAAGTGATTAACTTATGAAGAAGAGAGTGAAATTTATACCTTACAATAAAAACAGTGCTAGTAGATTGGACATTCTTTTGTATCAGAGAGACAGCATGGACATACCTCCATCGCCAATTTTCGTTTCCCTTGATACCACTCTTTTCTCTATTAAATCCTTTTAAAAAGAAAACCCAAAATCTGGACAGTCACTTCCTCTAATAACCAAAAGCCATAAAAAAGCTTTTATTTTTCACCTTGACAAATAGAGATTTAGGGGTACGGGTCTCTTCTTTGTGTTTTTTTTTCGTTTGCAATTTTTCTCTTGTTAGCCCTAACCATCTTTTTGATTTTAATAATTGGTTTGAAATATTAACCATGGTTAAGTTTTAACTCGTCAATTGGGGTTTATTACTTTGCTTGGAACGTTATAATTGGTTGAGAATCTTAACCATGGTTAGATGTTAACTCTTCAATTGTATTTACAACTTTGCTAAATATCAAAACATTGACAAGTGCCCTTTAGGGGGATAATATGGTCATTGTACTTCATTGTTATTGAATTTATAATCTATATCTATATTTATTTACACCACTAAGTTTAGTAGGACTCAATCAAATGATATCAACTCAATCTGAAAATAAAATCATTAAATAATATTTAATTTTATGATATGTTGAACAAAATATTATATAAAAAAATCAAATTTAAACTCGAAATAGTTAAATTTCCTTAACCACATATCAGTTAACTTTTAATCTTACATGGTATATAAATATCATATCATATAAAAATATTAATAACATAAATCAGAATGATTAAAATAGAAA
Organism: Hibiscus syriacus; assembly: GCF_006381635.1. Lineage (NCBI taxonomy): Eukaryota > Viridiplantae > Streptophyta > Magnoliopsida > Malvales > Malvaceae > Hibiscus > Hibiscus syriacus. Next base: position 296,905 of record NW_024062249.1, on the reverse strand, counting down.
TAATTTGAAAGTTGAATGATTAAATTAAAAAAATTAAATTTCAAAGATCAAAATAAGATTGAGAATATAATTGAGTGATTAACTACTCAAATTATAAACCTATAAATAATATCGTCATAGAGTATTCTTATATTGTTTTTTAAATAATATCTTAAAATATAATTTAACTATTTATTGAAAATGTATCTTTAAAAAATTATTTGAGACAAAAAATCTTATACATATAAAGCTTTTGATTGAGATTGATATACTCAACTCGTTGTAAGCAACTCATTGTAACCAACTTACCTAAGTGGTTAATAAAATTGTTGTTGTTCCTAGAGATCACGGGTTCGAGCACTACCAACTATAGCAGGGTGATTGAGTGGTCGTTATCAAATGGTTGAAAGTATTTAGAACAGATACAAATATAATAAATAATTATAAAATTGATTTTGGACTTAATCAAATTTATTAAAATTCTTTAAAAATAATTCAAATTACAAATTAACTTATAAAATGCATTTTAAATATTTTTTTTTAACTTAATCAGACTTTTTTTAAATAATTGCACAATCGTTTTTAAAAGTTGAGTTTTCTAAGATTTTTTGCTCAAATGATTGATATCTTCACAAATAGATAGATCCTTATGATCATAATAACCATTGGACCGATCCACTACTCATAAAGATTGATTACTTCTCGCGAATGATTGATCCTTTTTCAAAAAGAATTGATCTCTTCCCTCGAAAGATCGATCCCTTAGCTAACAACACTTGAATACTTGAAAAATGAGATCTCTCGTAATTGTTATATATCTTTATAGGTAAGGACTCTATTGTGTCCCTAACTATTGGATTAAATTAGATTAAAATCCATAATTATGATCACAAATTTATAATTTATATTGTTATCATAAAATATGACATAAATTAAGTGATCAGTTATGTTATAAAATCATAAGATATTAAAAGTATCATGGAAATAAAAATGTAAATACAATTAAAGTTGTATTTATAATTTGATGAGAGACAGAGTTATAAGTACAATCGATAACCGACAATTAAATCAACTATATAAAGGGGTTATGGTCCCCAAGAAATATATAATATTGTATTTTCTCTTATCTAATCATAGAGTTTATATTCAAGAGAATTCTATCTTCTTGGAAGATTACAACTGAATAAATATTCAATGATTTCAACCTATCAATTAATTTAGGTACACTTCGGCATCTAATATTTTATTCTTGATAATTTGACATGATTAGATCCTAGTTAATTTTCATATTTATTATGGTTTGATTCCAATAAGTGGTATCATCGTCAAATCATATTAAATCATTGAGAATCAATTGGTTTTAGGATTAACAATTTAGGAGATTAAAACTTCGAGTAAAACTATGCAATAATCTTCCTTCACTTTGCGATAAATTTCTCTCTACTTTGCTTTAATTTCATCGCATGCTGCTGATTCAAATTTTTATATAGGGTAGTTCAATCCACGAATAAGTTTTAGTGATTATGCATATTTTAATTATGCGTATGGAATCCCTAACATTGTTTCAATTCCTTGAAATCTCTTATTGTTATTTAGGAAACATTAGTTGAAAGCAACTTTCTGTTAGTTTATTTAATTTACGATAACTTTGCTTCAATTAAATTTATAATATTGAATACTTTGTTTCATAATATATTGAATTCTCTTCGTACCATTGTGATTTTAGCAGTAACTGTCAAGTTGTTGTTGTTATAAAGTTGTTAAGTCTTCTTAATCATTGTGAAGGATATGTAGAATTTTAAGGTTAGGTCAAGAGAGATTCCAAATATTTAAGACTATTCAGATATGTTTCTAGAAGAGTTACTTGGATTACCTCCAAATTAAGGTATAAAATATAAAATAGAGATGTTACCAGGTACTGCATTTATTTCTATAGCTTCGTATTGAATGACTCTGATTGAGACCAGAAAATTAAAGGTGTAATTATTAGAATTGTTAAGATCGAGTACTTACAGAATCAAGCGTGTTATTTAGGATGTACTAGTGTTAATTGTGAAAAAGAAAGATAGTCTATGCAATTATGAATGGGGTATTATCAATCAAAATAAGTATCTTTTTCCGAGGATTAATGATCTTTTAATCAGTTAAAAGGTGCATTGATGTTTTCCAAGATTTAATCTCCGATCTAGATATTATCAGCTAAAGATTTAGGAAGAAGAACATCCTAAGAAAGCTTTCAGGACTCAATATGAATGCTACAAGTTTATGGTAAAGCCGTTTGATTTAACGAACGTTCCTACAACGTTTATGGTTTTGATAAATTGAGTATTTCAGTTATACTATGACTAATTGATGGTAGTGGTCATCGATGATAATATGGTCTATTTTAAGACTAAAGAAGAATACGGTGCACATTTTTGCATGATTCTCACAACTCTTAGAGAGAAAGAATTGTATGTGTTTTTATCTGAGGGGATAATAATAGACTTTAGGAAAGTACAAACCATAGTCGAATGATAAATTCCAAAGAGTGATTCTGAGATTAGAAATTCTTGGGACTTGTTGGTTATTATTGAAGGTTCGTAAAAAAAACTTTTCGATGATTGTCTCCCCTCTGATCAAGCTATTGAGAAAAGATGTCTTATTCAATTAGATTAAGAGGTGACAAGAAAATTTCAAGATATGTAATCCAATCTAGAAAAGACTATGTGATCTATAATGATGTGTTTCGTAATGATTTGGGATGTGTTTATACAAAAGGACAAGTTATAACTTATGCTTTATAGAAATTAAGAATCAAGGAAGAAATTATATGACTCATGATCTTGAGTTAGCATGAGTTATGTTGATTTCATAGATATACCGTCGGTGAGTGATGTTATTTTATATTGATATCAAAAGACAAAAGTATGTGTTAACTTGAAAAATTGAAAATAAAGGAATTGATTGAATTCCTTAAAGAACGATGATGTGCTTATCGATTACCACCAGGAAAGGTTAATATGGTAAATGATACAATAAAGATGAAAGACATTTCTGTTATGAGAGTTTGAATATGTGATTGTCTTTAAAGAAAGACAATGCTTTGATTGCAGAATTAAAGTTAAAACCTATGTTGTTAGATTTAATAAAGGATCTTCAAAGAAATGATGAAAAGTGCTTGTAAAAGACATGATAAGTAGAAAAAGGTGAAACCAAAGACCCCGGAGTTAATGGATGTCTGTAGTATCGAGGAAAGAGTCGATACTAGCGGTAGGCATGAAAAGAGTTATGACCAAGTTTGTTTAAATGCATGTCATGTCAATAAGTTAAAGTAGAGCATTAAGTGTCTTCTGGATTGTTGTAAGCGATTTCCATCCCTTAGTGGGAATGGGAAAGGGATGGGAATGAATTACAATGGAATGTAATTTTTTGGGTAAAGATTATTTAAGATAATCTCAAGATAACTGTTGATGGACAAAAATTTTGTTTAGATTTAAAAAGAAAAGAGCACAAGGTATGAAAAATAGTATTTTCATCTATCTACATTAGATATGTGTTAAAAATTCAAGGACGAATGTTTCTTAAAGGGGAAGAATTGTAATACCCCAAATTTTGGTTAGTGACCAAAACATAAATTTTGAAAGTTTAGTGGCCAAAGTAAAAAGTTGGAAAAATTCAGAGACCAAAAGGGTCATTTTTAAAAGTTAGGTATTTTAACCCCGTAAATGAATAGTTCAACCTCAAGAATGACGTTTTTGTGGGAATCAGAATTTTGATCCAGAATTTGTATAAAAGCTATAAAGTAGTAAAGTCTGAAAGAAAATCGGATAATCAGATTAAAAATTTTAAGAAAATTTGAAGAATGATAGATAAAGGTTGGAAATATTATTTCCAAATTTTGGAAAAGTGAAATTTAATGTGGATCATTGGAATTGAAGTCGATTTTACATATTTAGCTAATTGGAGAATTTAGTGACTAAATTGTAGTTTTTTAAAATTTGCAAGGACAAAGGTGGAAAGTTGATTTTTATTTGGTCATATTTGACTTTGGAATATTAAAATGGAATATATTCCAATGTCGAGTTGAAATTATCATATTTTATTAAGGGTAAAATGATAATTTCACACAGATAAAATTTTAAATTCATTTATATTAGATTAAACCAAGTGTATTATGTTTTAATTGAAGAAAAATCATAAAATTTCAGCTTCTTCCAGCCCCAAACGTGAACAACCATGGCTATTAAGGTAAGAATTTTCAAGTCCATTTTTAAGCTTATTCGATTGATTTTTGGATTAAGCTATTAGATAGAGAATTAACGCCTTGAGATTCTCCATCATTTGATATAAATATTACATGGAGATCATGCTTATATGATGAGTTTGGAAATTAGGGTTTATGTAGGATTTGTTGATTTTGAGGATTTGATGAAAGAGTTTTATGCTTTTTATGTTGGAGATTAATTCTAAAGCTTGTATGATGATTAAAACTACTTGAAATTGGGTGAAATTCCATTTGGTCGTGACCTAGGGTTTTGATAAAATAGTGATTTGGTTAAATTATGTTAGAGATTTGATTATAGAAGCCTTGAAATGTTGTTTAGAGGTGGAATCCATGTTTGAATAAAGTGAAAATCAAGAACCCTAACCACTATTATATTTGACCCTAAGGAATTAATTGGGAGAAAATTGTGAAAAAGTTCCATTGGCTTAGAAATGATGTTTGAAAGGTTCTACAAGCTTTAGAAAGTTAATTTGACCATTTTTTTTAATTTTATGAAAGTTGGGGGACCTATTCGACAATTATGGAAAATTATGGGTTTATGTGAAAATGTTAAAAAGATGATGTACTATGCTGGAATTGAAAGTTAAAATATTGAATTTGATGTTAGAATGTGAAATTTAACTATTTTGGAAAGTTGGCGAAGTATGAGTGCTAAATGGAAAATATTGAGAAAGTTAGTGACTTAAGTGGTAATAGTGGAGATGTTGAGGTATTGGGCTGAAAATTAGATGCTGAAATTTTAATTAAGTTGTTTGAAACTTGAATTGAAGCTAAAAGGAAAATGACTATTTGGAATAAAATGGAAAGTTGATATGAATTATAAAAGAATTCATAAATGGAAAGTTGAAGAATATTATGTGAAGTTTGGGTGAATTTGGATAAAAAGGGATTTATTGGTCAATTTGAAGTATTAAGGTCAACATTGATGATGTGATGAAATTCGTATAGAATGAGCATCGAAAGGTTTTTAGAAATTTATTTTCTATTGTGTGCCTATGTTAGTAAGATTATAACATATGGTTCGAAATGTACATGTTTTGTAAATGGTGTTCATTTAGATTATGATTGAAATCATGATCAAACAATGTTAAAGCTACATAGAAGCTTAAGGACGTAATATGAAGTGCTAGTAAGGTTTACAAGCTAAGGACACCAAGTGAGTGCAAATTTAATTTGTATTTATGTTATCGAGCAAACATTGGCTTGCGATTAATGACGGAGTTGCTATGGTAAAAAGCGACTTCAAATTTTGTGTGACTTTGTTATTTATGTATATATGTGCATTTGGTAAGCTAATAGAATTAGTGAACAATCTGAAAATGCAAATTGGTGAAATCTGCCTAGATTTGTGATCAGAACAGTAAGTTTAGAAATTCACCATAAATTCTATAGAAATGATTAGATGATGATTTTTGTACCGTTGGATTTTTATATGAGACTAGTTTTGTCTAAAATAAATGGATATCGATTTCAATGAGTATACAAAAAAATATGAATTTTTAATCGAGGATAGGTCAGAAAACAGGGCAGCAGATTCTGCTCAAAACAGCTTCTATAAGTTAACTTTGAAAAATCACTATAAATTGTATAAGTTGAACTAAAAGAAGTGCCTTATATGGTTAGATTTTTATTCGAGTATAGTTTCCAGTGGTAAAAGAATAATAATATTTAAGTGTGTAGATTAATACAAAATAATATTTCTTTGAAGGTATTGCAAACAACTAGAATATGAAATTGTGCTAAATTTCGTGATAGAAGTGAATCAAAAGCAAAGAATCTAGCTTAAAGTTTAGTGATGCTTATATTTTTACTTGTATAAAAAGTAATAATGTCAGTGCAATTTATTTATTTAATTATTATGATCGAGGATGACTTGTGATAAGTCAACCTCATTTTATTTTCAAATATGATTTATAACTTTTAATTATGGATGATTTCTATAATATTTTCAATAAGTTTTATGAGTGATTTAGGGTATGAAATTCCCAAGTAATAATTTTATGATGATGAATTTTTAAGGTTTATGATTTTCAAACGTTGATTAATTAATGATTCTATTATGATATATAAGCCCATTGTATGTTGCATTGAGAGTTGTAGGTACATTTGGCATGCCATTAAGTTGAGTACTTTCCAGTTAAGTTATGGTACATTTGTGTATATTATGATCTGCACCGTTGGTACTCATGTTATGATTGCACTTGGAGTGCATTATATGTTTCAATTAAGATTGACACCGTGATGTGCCCTGTGTGCACCTTATGTTCTACTCACGTACCTTGTGTTCTCATAAATATTTTCATCTATCTACATTAGGTTAAGGGGGAAGAATTGTAATACCCCAAATTTTGGTTAGTGACCAGAACATAAATTTTGAAAGTTTAATGGCCAAAATAGAAAGTTTGACAAGTTTAGGGACCAAAAGGGTAATTTTTAAAAGTTAGGTATTTTGACCTCGTAAATGAATAGTTCAACCTCAGGAATGACGTTTTTGTGGGAATCAAAATTTTGATATGAATTTTTTGTTAAAAGCTATAAAACAGTAAAGTCTAAAAGAAAATCAGATAATCGGATCGAACTGGAATTTTACAAAAAATCAGATAATCGGATCGAACTGGAATTTTACAAAAAATTGAAGGATGATAGATAAAGATTGGAAATATTATTTCCAAATTTTAGAACAATGAAATTTAATGTGGATTAGTAGAATTGAAGTTAATTTTACATATTTTACAATATGGTGAAGTTATAATTATGTTACCTTGAAGTTAGGTGACTAAAACATGTTCCCAAATCACCCAAGGACTAGCTTTTTCCTTGCCCATAGCATTTGAGCTCTACCCTTTCTCTTTCATTAATCAAAGCCATGCAAATGATTTGTTAGCTAATTTTAAACTTAAAGGAACACTAGAAATAATTCTTACAACCCAAAACTCTCTCAAAACCGGACTGAATCACAAGGTTCCATAAACCCCTCTAAAACCCACCTTTGGAAAACTAAGCCAAACCATGCAAATGGGGGCTTGAATGGAAGCTTGAAAGATGAATATTGAAGTTATTACCTTAGAAATCTTAAAAGAGGCTTAGAATTCTCAAAGTTTCAACCTTTAGCTTGACTTGAAAGAGAAGAGAATGAAGAAGAAAAAAGGAAGAAAACAAGCAATGGTGAGGAATAATAGATGAAGTTTTAGACGGTGATATCATCCAAATTAATGGGAATTTATCCTTGTTTTGAAAAATGGGATAATTGCTCACCTAGTCCCTCATCCTTTGGTCCAAGATTAAATTCATCCTTTTTAATACTCGTTGGGCTCATCTCAAGCCCAAATCAAATCCGCATGGGTCAAAAGCTTAATATACTGAGGGAATTTTATTCTAAAGCTCGATCGAATAAACTTGAAACTCCCAACCCTTATTTCGGGGCGTTACAACTCTCTTCTCCTAAAAAGAAATTTTGTTCTCAAAATTTACTTGAATAAAAGATGTGTGAATACTGAAGTTGCATATCCTCTTCGGGTTCCCATGTCACCTCCACTATTCCATGATTCCTCTACAGAATTTTCACTAATTGTATCATCTTGTTTCTTAGCTCATTGACGTTGGCAAGGATTTGAATTGGTTATTCTTTATAATTCAGATTTTGCCTTCAATTTGTTCAAGGGGAATGACGTGGGACGGATCAGATTGGTACCTTTGATGTATAAAGATGTGAAACAAATTATGGATGCGCTCGAGCTCTGGAGGTAACGCCAAACGATAAGCCACTGGCCCAATCTCTCCAAAACCTCATATGTTCTGATGAATTATGAGGTTAACTTACCCTTACATCCAAACCGAAGTACCTTTTTCCATGAGGAAAACTTGAGAAATACTTTGTCTCTCACTGCAAACTCAATATCCTTGCGCTTCATATCGTCATAGACCTCTGCCTGTCAGAATTCATTTTCAAACGACTCTGAATCAACTGAACTTTTTCTTTAATTTCTTGGATCAAGTTGGGACCTACCATTTTACCCTAACTGAGCTCCACCCAACACAATAGTGTTCTGCACTTGCGCCTATACAAGGCTTCATATTAAGCCATCTGAATACTTGCCTGAAAACTACTGTTGTATGCGAACTCTACCAAAGGCAAGTTATCTTCCCAACTCTCCTCAAGATCCAAAACGATGCACCTGAGCATATCATCTAAGATCTAAATAACTCGCTCAGACTGTCTGTCTGTTTGAGGATGAAAGGCGGTGTTATATTGCAGTTTAGTACCTGAAGCTCCATGCAGCGCTTTTTAGAACCGAGAAGTGAATCTGGATCTCTATCGGATATGATTAAGATAGGAACTCCAGGCAACCTCACAATCTCACAGATGTAAAGTTGAGCAAATCTCTCTGACGTTTAGTTCATACGAACCGAAAGAAAGTGATCAAATTTAGTCAATTGGTTCACTACAACCCATAAGGCATTGTGCCGAAATCTCGTTATCGTAGACCCATTACAAAGTCCATCGTCATTCTCTCCCATTTCCACTACAAAATTTGAATCAGTTGCGGCAATTATGAGGGAACCTGATGTTATGCCTTGACTTATTGGCACACTAAGCACTTGGCAACAAATTAGTACACTTCTCTCTTCATGTTTGTCCACCAATACAATAGTCGGAGCTCTTGGTATATCTTGTTATTACCCGGATGAACGAAGAGGGGACTACAATGCGCTTCATGAAGGATCTTGTCACGAAGATATCTGTCTCTCGGCATACATAAACGCCCTCAAAAGTACAGTACGCATCCATCGCATATCTCAAAATCGGGGGCCTCACCTTGGAGGACTTACTGTACTCGGGGCTTTCAATCGGTTCTCTAAACCTTACAATTTAATACCCCAAAAATTTAGATAATGACCAAAATGCAAATTTTGAAAGTTTGATGGTCAAAGTAGAAAATTGGGAAAATTTTAAGAAATTAAGTGGTAATTTTCCAAAAATATTTTATTCCTTAAATGGATTTATTTAGTGACCAAAGTATAAACTTTGAAAAGTTCAGGGAACAAAATGTAATTTTAAAAAATTACAAAGGGGTCACGGAAATAAGAAAATAAAAATATTATTTTCACATTTTAAAATGTTGGAAAATAATATTTAATGGTTTAATTTTATGTTTAATTTGGATTGTTTGATTAAAGTGACTGAATTGTAATTTTTGGAAATTGCAAGGTAAAAACGATAAAGTGGAAAACTATTTTGTCCATCTTTGACTAATGGGAGAAGAAAATGATGATGTCTCATGATTTGGAAGATGATAAGGATAAGTATTTAGGTTTTATGGTAATTATGAAGTTTCATTTAGGGTATATTGGTATTTTCCCAAGTTAATGAATTAAATATTAATTTAAAGGATGATAAGCATGATATCAATCTAAAATATCATGCCAAGATGTTCATCTTCTCCAGCAAAGGACGTGCGATAGCTTGGAGGTAAGGGGAAAATATTTATTTTTCATTTTTGAGTTAATTCCTTTGGAATTCGAGTTATGCCGTGAAATAGAAAAATGGTCTATGCGAAAAATGCTATCATTTGGTACAAATATTGCTTTTTAATCTTGCTAGATTTCAAAGATCCTAAATTCTACAGTTTGTGTTCATATAAGGGATCATGAAATTGATAATGAATCATGATGATTTTGAGGTTGTAGATTCATATTCAAGCTTGTATGATGATTAAAACATGTTCAATCTTCCTATAAATAATTCTTTAAAATTCGGTCAAAAGAGGAAATTGTAAAACTTTGTGTTCTGAAGAGATTTTATTAGGGATTTGATTGTATATATGTTATAAGGTTGATTGAAATTTGATTTCATGCTTGAATCGAATCAAAATCGAGCAAAATATGAAAAACCTAGTTTTGGAACTTTAAACCATTAGGCCTTGGTCTTAAAGGATGAGAAAAATTATGGAAAAATTATATAAGGTCTGGAAATGATGTAGAAAGTATTCTAGAAGGCTTAGAAAAATTTAGGGACCATTTTGTAATTTTTGAAAAGTTAGGGGACCAATTTGACACTTTTGGAAAAGTTGTTAATGGTTGTATAATTGTTTAATAGTTGATGTACTACACTGGAAAATGTTGTTTTGGAATTGAAATGAGTGGGGTACTTAAATGTAATTATGCCTTTGTAAAAACATTTGAATGGTAATAAATTCAATGCTGAAATATTTTATATTAAGAATCTAAGTGATAAAATGGTAAAGGACCATTTTGAGTAAATTGGAAAAGTTGGTTCCAATGTTAAAAGTAATTATTAAGTGTTAAGTATTTTGATAGAAAATGAGTTTCAAGTATATTATGGAGTTATTTTGGGATATGTTTATGTTTGTACAATACTAACATATGTATCACTATGAATTTGTGATTTATACAGATCGTGATTGATTTGTGATCGAAGCAAGTCAAATAGAAAAAGGTTTATTGTGGAACATAGTGAGGCATATATTTTGAAAGATATAAAGTGTCAAGGTGAGTGCAATACATGCATGACATTGTACATAGTTGTTTTATACATCATGTACATAGATGTTTTATACATCTTCAGGAAGAATTGCGACAAGTCTACCTTGTTTATATCAGCATGATATTATGTCATTTTTATAACTTCGATATGACGTTGATATGTTATAGTGTGAAATTATAATGCATTGATCATGAATAATGTGATATTTTACCATGAATATTATTTCGGGTATGAACTGCCCAATGTTAAATTATGATAATATACTTTGTCATGGATGGATCGAATAAAATAGACTATATGCCCAAGTAAGTCATTGAGGGACAGGGTATAGTTGGCATGCCATAGAGTATAGCAGCTGCAGTTTTATAATAGCACTATAGTGTGTAAGGGCACTAAGTGCGGGAAGATGGATACGACCTTATGTATCATGTCCAGATTAGCACTATAGCGTAAGCTTAGTGTAGGTGGTGGGCACGACCTTATGTGCATATCCAAATTAGCACTATAGCATAAGCTTAGTGCAGGTTTAGCACTACGGTGCAGGTATTTTACTCGAATACCCAGGGTCCTCAGGGTTTTATATTGGGCTATGGGCTATGGTTTATTGGTTAATAAATGGTAAGTATACAAAAAAGCTTACGAGCTTATGGAATAAATGACAAGTATATTTGTAACAACCCAAATTTTTACAAAATAATAGTTAATTGAAATTTGAGGTTAATTGTAAAAATTGGCGAAAATTGGGGACTAAATTGAAAGATTTTAAAATTTGGAGCTTGTTTTAGAGTCAAAGAAAATTTAGGGACTAAGCCCTGAATTTAACCAAAATAATTAGGTAGATGTGGGTGTTATATGCGTGCATTTGGTTTCTGAAAACAGAAACCAAATGCTCCCAAATTATCTTCCCCCAACGCCTTTTCCGACCACGATTCAGGCGCCGTCCGAATTCCGATCGTCGTTTTGAAAACACCGTTGTGTTCATCATCAAGCGAGGAACAAACCCTTCAAATTAATTGAAGTGAAACGCTGCCAAACGTCGGGAATTTTCAGTCAAAGCATCGTCGTTTTTTTTAGCTCTATCGCCGGGAAAAACTTAAATTCACCGCCGATCGTTGTTCCGTTTACGACACCTCCTGCACCATCGTGTTCCTTGTGTCGTTGCGAGTCCGCCGGTGTCAACCTTGTTCGCCGTCGACGGCGGCGCGTGAGGAGGTGGAGTAGTCAAAGATTCGGCTGAGTTGAAATACGAGCTCTCCGCCGTTCAAAAATTTGAACTGATCGTTGTAAGTATCTCAAAATCGCTCAAAATAATTTTTAGAAATTTTTCCGGGAATTTTCCGACACCATGGCACTGTTCACGCGCCGCACGCGCCGCCGTAGGGAGAGTGAGCTGCTGGAAAACCGGTTTGACCAGTTTTGAACCGGTTTGACCGGTCTGAACCGGGTTGACCCGACCCGACTGTTGACCCGACCCGACCGTTGACCCGACCCGACCGTTGACCCGACCCGACCGTTGACCGTGACCGTTGACCGTGACCGTTGACTTTCTTTGACTAAAACTTAAAATGGCTTTGACCGACCCTTAAACGACCGTAAATCTTTTCCGAGTATACCTATCCTGATAGTTTTCGACGTGCCAAATCCATTTCCGCAGTCCGTTTCACCAAATTCAAACCCGAAGGTCTCCAAATCGACGATCAAAGTGGTTGACTTTGACTTTGACCAAGAATCTGAATTTTCAAAAAAGTCATACTTTATGTTTTTCGACGTCCTGATTTCGATTCCGCAATCCGTTTGGCCAAATTCAGACTCGAAATACCCCAAAATGATAGTCAAACCCGAAAAATGCTTATATACTTAAGAATTCTAGCTTTGAACAATTAAGTAAGATTTGGGGCTGATTAATTATTATTGTTTGAAGGTACAAGAGACTCTCCGGATCGTTCGATAGCTCGACCCAGCTCTTCTAGATCAGTTAAACCACGTATACCAGTATTCACTCGTAAGACTCGTAAATTTTATGATTTTAGAGATTTATTTATGTTACCCATTAGTAATACAGTGATATTATAAATTAGGTTCGAAAACTATAGCAGAGCGTGGTGAAACTAGCAATCAGTAGATCCACGATTTGAACCTATTATCAAGGTGTGTTCCCTATTTATTATTGAACTGTTTTATTTGTTTTAATATGTGGTACACTGAATTCTTTGGTTACCGTATTGTTGATGCACCGATTTAATGTGATGATTTATGGATTATGACTGTTATCTGATATTTGTTTTGAAATGGTATAGAATTACCATGTTTATGGTTTTATGGAATTTATAACACGGTGCAATTGAATTTTTGGAATATGAATTTATAAAGTACAGCTCTGATCAAGCTGGAAAATTTTACGGACCTAATGTGACTCTTAGGTAGGCTCTGCGGCCCTGAGATCATTCTCGGGTAGGCCCTGCGGCCCTAAGATGTGTTCTTAGGTAGGCCCAACGGCCCCGAAATCTATCTTGGGTAGGCTCTCAGGCCCTAAGATGTTCCCTTAGGGTAACGTTTTTTTTAAAAGAGATTTACTGCAGTATAATTTTATGAGACTTTTTGGACTATGATATGTTTAGTGTACCTATAGTGATTTTATGGTAATGTTGGGACACACTGAGCCTAGCTCACTTTTCGAAAATGTTTTCCCCTTTCAGATACTGTTGGTTAGATACCCTGGATTGAGCACTTGGAGGATCAACATATCTCTTGAAGTATATCTGATTGTAATGTTTTTACCTTGCAAGTTGACTTTATTTTGTTGACATGGACCTTATTTTAAAGTATGAGATTTTAATATGATGACACTTTTGCTATTACTATTCGGTTTATCGTGATTTGATTTGTTTTTTAAAATATGTTTTAAATTAATTTATTACTTATTGATATTATATTTACAAGTTGGGTTTTGATAGTATGATTTATTATAATTTCATGTCATTTATAATGTGATTTTACATTGATTTAATAACGGTTTCAGAAAAATGTCTTTAAGAATCATAATGTGATCCACTAGACTTAGTCGAACGCATAGGCCGAGTCTAGGGGGTTACATTTATTGGTATCAGAGCTTTTGGTTTTTAAACCTCGGACTGTGTATGAGTCCACATTGAAAATACGATTTTGAAATATTTACAAAACGAGTTACTAAGGCCATGTCACAAAGTTATTAAGATTTTAACTGTGTTCGAGACTCCAAGTGCTTATCTAACCATAAGTTTTATCTTCTGTAGAAGACTTGAGATCCACCAAAAATGAGTGCTAGACGTGGTCGTCGAACTAGCCGTGGACGAGGTCGAGTGGCTAGATTTGCAGATCCGATCGATGAGATACGAGCAGATCCCTCACCTCCGATAGGTGATCCTGCTCCTACGACCCCAACGAATCCGCCTCCTACCGATGGTATTGGCATGACTACACCGATCATAGGAGCGACCGATATTGAGTCAGAATCTACCGGAGTTGCTTTGGATGAGAATTTTGGTAGACAGTTTCTACAGTTGATACAGGGAGCAGTCAGAGCTGCTGGTGTTGTATCTGAGGTTCCTATTTCGCAGACTCTAATTGCTAATAGGGTCAGGACTTTTGGAGGACAGCTTGGAGGAATTCCTACTGAAGCAGAAGATTGGCTACAGGATATAAAAAGACGCATGGATCAGTTGGGTTTGGACTCAACAAAGAGATATTTGGGGGCAGTAGCGTTGTTAGATGGAAATGTCCACACATGGTGGGAGTCAGTGACCAGTAGTGTTTCTACTGATCGTTTGACATGGGATTTCTTCAAGGAGCGCTTTCGGAGCCGATTCTTGGGTGAGCGCTACTTAGTCCAGAGACGACAGCAGTTTCAAGACTTGGTTCAGGGTGACATGACTGTTTCAGAGTATGAGATAGAGTTCTTGAAATTGTTAAAGTATGGAATCAGTCTGGTGCCTACCGAAAGAGATCGATGTCGTAAATTTGCCTTTGGACTCAGATACAAGCTACGTAGGTAGGTGGTAGCCCTTCAAGATGAGATTTTTGATGTGCTGGTAAGCAGAGCCAAGGATGCTGAGGAGATGGAGGCGTTAGCTTCTGGTAGAGAGCGTGTTGATCAGGAGCGATCTAGGAAATCTTTTGGCCCTACTGAATTATCCGCACAGTCCGGTAAGAGGACTCGTACTTCAGCCCCTCAGAGGAGCAATACACGCTTCAGGCCTACTGTATCATCACCTTCAGCTATTAGTAGAGGTGGTTCTTCGGTTCCGGTTCTAGTGCCTCAGTGTGACTTTTGTGGGGAACGGCACACGGGAGAGTGTTATAGGAAGATCGGAGCATGTTTTTATTGTGGATCTAGTGGACATTTTCGGAGGGATTGTCCTCAGCTAGCTTCGTCTGAGCGGATCGCTACCCAGACTCCTGTGCGTTCTCAGACTACAGTACAGACTCCAATTAGAGATCGTAGCCAAGTAAAGGCTCGTGGTTCAGCGTCCAGGACATACAGTAGAGCTCGACCTCAGCAAAATAGAGGGCCAACAGTTTCTGAGGCTAGACAGCCAGCTTTGGTTTATGCCACTAGATGACGTGATGACAGAGATGAGCCAGAGGTTATTGCAGGTACATTTACTATTTATTCTATCCCATACTTTGCATTAATGGACAATGGCTCCACTCACTCCTATGTATCGAGCTCAGTATCTCGAAACCTTCAGATTCCGATAGAGAACACTGAAAATACTGTTACAGTTACGAGTCCAGTAGGACAAGCGGTATTAGTGAATAAAGTATTTCGGCGTTGTCCTCTCGAGGTTCAGGGAGAAATTTTTCTCGCTGATCTTATGGAGCTTCCTTTAGAGGAGTTCGATCTAATTCTTGGAATGGATTGGTTGAATAAACACAAGGTAAAGCTGGATTGCGAATACAAGCGGGCTACTCTGAAGACTTCAGATGGTCGGACTGTTGTGTTAATTGGTGAACGGCGTGGCTATCTCTCCAATATAGTTTCAGCGATGGAAATTGATCGTATGATCCGGAAGGGATATGAGACCTTCATTGCTTGTATTTTGAACAACAAATGTGCATTGTCCACGATCGAGGAGATTCGTACAGTTAGCGAGTTTCCTGATGTTTTTCCGGAGGAGTTGCCTGGGTTACCTCCTGATAGAGAGGTAGAGTTCGAGATTGAGACTTATATGGGATCTTCACCTATTTCTATGGCACCTTATCGAATGGCTCCAAAAGAACTTAAGGAGTTGAAGGTCCAATTGCAAGAATTACACGATCGAGGGTTTATCCGACATAGTACTTCACCGTGGGGAGCTCCAGTTCTGTTCGTGAAAAAGAAGGATGGGTCGCTAAGATTATGTATTGACTATCGGAAATTGAACAAGATGACAGTCAAGAATAAATACCCACTACCTAGGATTGATGACTTATTTGATCAATTGCGAGGAGCTACTGTATTCTCTAAGATTGATCTTCGTTCGGGGTATTATCAATTGAAAGTCAAAGGATCTGATGTTGCAAAAACGGCCATTCGCACTAGATACGGTCATTATGAATTCTTAGTGATGCCTTTTGGTTTGACGAATGCTCCTGCAGCTTTCATGGATTTGATGAATCGGGTGTTCCGACCATATTTGGATCAATTTGTGGTGGTCTTCATTGACGATATTTTGATTTATTCTTGTACTGAGGCAGAGCATGACGAGCATTTGAAGATCGTTCTGCGGACTTTGAGAGAACATCGTCTGTATGCCAAACTAAGCAAGTGTGAGTTTTGGCTTCAAGAAGTGTCGTTTCTGGGGCATATTATTTCTGCGCGAGGTGTTCAGGTCGACCCCAGCAAAATCGAAGCTATTGTGGATTGGAAACGACCCAAGAACATCTCTGAGATCCGCAGTTTCTTGGGCTTGGCTGGTTATTATCGACGTTTTGTTGAGGGCTTCTCGATCATTGCTTCTCCTTTGACAAAGTTGTTAAGGAAGAATGTGCCGTTTGATTGGGGCGAGGCACAACAGGAGAGCTTTGAGAAATTAAAGGGGGTTTTGACTCAAGCACCAGTGTTGATTCAACCAGAGTCCGGGAAGGATTTTACAGTGTACAGTGATGCTTCACACTCAGGACTTGGATGTGTTCTAATGCAGGAAGGCAAAGTGGTGGCTTATGCATCCCGTCAGCTGCGACCTCATGAGTGTAATTATCCTACTCACGATTTGGAGTTGGCAGCAATAATTTTTGCCTTGAAGATTTGGAGACACTATCTTTATGGAGAGAAGTGTTACATTTTCACGGATCATAAGAGCTTAAAGTATCTTCTGACCCAGAAGGAGCTTAATTTGAGACAGCGTCGCTGGCTAGAGCTTCTAAAGGATTATGATTGCGTGATTGATTATCACCCTGGTAAAGCTAACATTGTAGCGGATGCTTTGACTCGAAAGGCAGTATCGGAGTTGAGATCTTTAATGGCCAGGATGAATTTATATGACGATGGCACTTTGTTAGCAGAATTGCAAGTTAAGCCGACCTTGGTTGATGAGATTAAAGTTAAGCAGCCCCTTGATAGCTCCTTGCTTCCTATCTTTGAGCAAGTAGAGCAGAGGACAAACTCAGGTTATGCCCTTAATCAGGATGAAGTTTTATGCTTCAAAGGTCGGTATTGTGTGCCGGATGATGCTGAGTTGAGGCAGACTATCCTTGCTGAGGCTCATAGTAGTCCATATGCTATGCACCCCGGTGGAGATAAGATGTATCGAAATTTGAGAGAGTGGTATCATTGGGTCGGCATGAAAAAGGACATCTCGAATTTTGTGGCGAGGTGTTTGACTTGTCAGCAAGTTAAGGCAGAACATCAACATCCATCAGGTTTGTTACAGCCTATCAAGATTCCTGAATGGAAATGGGAGCGTATTACTATGGATTTTGTTATCGGTTTACCTATGACTCATTCGAAAAAAGATTCAGTTTGGGTAATTGTTGACAGACTTACAAAGTCAGCTCACTTCATTCCTGTGCGGGTAAATTATACTTTGGACAAGCTGGCGAGATTGTATATTTCAGAGATTGCCCGATTGCATGGTGTTCCATTGTCTATTATTTCTGATCGAGATCCGAGATTTACTTCGAGATTTTGGAAGGCGCTACATACGGCTTTGGGAACAAGATTGGATTATAGCACATCCTTTCATCCACAAACTGATGGTCAATCTGAGAGAGTGATTCAGATTCTGGAGGATATGCTGCGGGGTTGCGTAATTGATTTTCATGGTAGTTGGGAGAACTTTTTGCCTTTGGCTGAATTTGCTTACAACAACAGTTATCAGACCAGCATTCGTATGGCACCTTATGAAGCACTCTATGGGCGTAAATGTCGCACTCCGATATGTTGGACTGAGTTGCGTGATAGGAATACGTTGGGACCTGAGTTAGTGCGAGAGACGGAGGACACAGTCAGATTGATTCGTGACCGTCTGAAAGAGGCATTTGATAGGCAGAAGTCTTATGCAGATCAAAAAAGGAAAGATATACAGTTTGAGGCTGGAGATCAGGTCTTTTTAAAAGTTTCACCCTGGAAGAAAGTATTGAGATTCGGGCGTAAGGGTAAATTAAGTCCAAGATTTATTGGACCATTTCGTATCTTGAAGAAGGTAGGACCTGTTGCATACCAGCTTGAGTTGCCCTCTGAGCTCAGTCGTATTCATGATGTCTTTCATGTATCAATGTTGAGGCGATACCGTCCAGATCCAAATCACATCATTCAGGTTGAGAATGTAGAGCTGAGACCTGATTTGTCATATGAGGAGGAACCCATCCATATCTTAGAAAGAGATGAGCGAGTTCTTCGGAATAGGCGTATTCCAATGGTCAAAGTTCAATGGAGTAATCGAGGCCCCTCAGAAGCTACTTGGGAGACATTGGAGTCAATGGAAGCTCAGTTTCCTCAACTATTCTTATAAGGTAAATTTCGAGGACGAAATTTCTTGTAGAGGGGGAGAATTGTAACAACCCAAATTTTTACAAAATAATAGTTAATTGAAATTTGAGGTTAATTGTAAAAATTGGCGAAAATTGGGGACTAAATTGAAAGATTTTAAAATTTGGAGCTTGTTTTAGAGTCAAAGAAAATTCAGGGACTAAGCCCTGAATTTAACCAAAATAATTAGGTAGATGTGGGTGTTATATGCGTGCATTTGGTTTCTGAAAACAGAAACCAAATGCTCCCAAATTATCTTCCCCCAACGCCTTTTCCGACCACGATTCCAGCGCCGTCCGAATTCCGATCGTCGTTTTGAAAACACCGTTGTGTTCATCATCAAGCGAGGAACAAACCCTTCAAATTAATTGAAGTGAAACGCTGCCAAACGTCGGGAATTTTCAGTCAAAGCATCGTCGTTTTTTTTAGCTCTATCGCCGGGAAAAACTTAAATTCACCGCCGATCGTTGTTCCGTTTACGACACCTCCTACACCATCGTGTTCCTTGTGTCGTTGCGAGTCCGCCGGTGTCAACCTTGTTCACCGTCGACGGCGGCGCGTGAGGAGGTGAAGCAGTCAAAGATTCGGCCGAGTTGAAATACGAGCTCTCCGCCGTTCAAAAATTTGAACTGATCGTTGTAAGTATCTAGAAATCGCTCAAAATAATTTTTAGAAATTTTTCCGGGAATTTTCCGACACCGTGGCACTGTTCACGCGCCGCACGCGCCGCCGCAGGGAGAGTGAGCTGCTGGAAAACCGGTTTGACCAGTTTTGAACCGGTTTGACCGGTTCGAACCGGTTTGACCGGTCTGAACCGGGTTGACCCGACCCGACCGTTGACCCGACCCGACCGTTGACCCGACCCGACCGTTGACCGTGACCGTTGACCGTGACCGTTGACCGTGACCGTTGACTTTCTTTGACTAAAACTTAAAATGGCTTTGACCGACCCTTAAACGACCGTAAATCTTTTCCGAGTATACCTATCCTGATAGTTTTCGACGTGCCAAATCCATTTCCGCAGTCCGTTTCGCCAAATTCAAACCCGAAGGTCTCCAAATCGACGATCAAAGTGGTTGACTTTGACTTTGACCAAGAATCTGAATTTTTAAAAAGTCATACTTTATGTTTTTCGACGTCCTGATTTCGATTCCGCAATCCGTTTGGCCAAATTCAGACTCGAAATACCCCAAAATGATAGTCAAACCCGAAAAATGCTTATATACTTAAGAATTCTAGCTTTGAACAATTAAGTAAGATTTGGGGCTGATTAATTATTATTGTTTGAAGGTACAAGAGACTCTCCGGATCGTTCGATAGCTCGACCCAGCTCTTCTAGATCAGTTAAACCACGTATACCAGTATTCACTCGTAAGACTCGTAAATTTTATGATTTTAGAGATTTATTTATGTTACCCATTAGTAATACAGTGATATTATAAATTAGGTTCGAAAACTGTAGCAGAGCGTGGTGAAACCAGCAATCAGTAGATCCACGATTTGAACCTATTATCGAGGTGTGTTCCCTATTTATTATTGAACTGTTTTATTTGTTTTAATATGTGGTACACTGAATTCTTTGGTTACCGTATTGTTGATGCACCGATTTAATGTGATGATTTATGGATTATGACTGTTATCTGATATTTGTTTTGAAATGGTATAGAATTACCATGTTTATGGTTTTATGGAATTTATAACACGGTGCAATTGAATTTTTGGAATATGAATTTATAAAGTACAGCTCTGATCAAGCTGGAAAATTTTACGGACCTAATGTGACTCTTAGGTAGGCTCTGCGACCCTGAGATCATTCTCGGGTAGGCCCTGCGGCCCTAAGATGTGTTCTTAGGTAGGCCCCACGGCCCCGAAATCTATCTTGGGTAGGCTCTCAGGCCCTAAGATGTTCCCTTAGGGTAACGTTTTTTTTAAAAGAGATTTACTGCAGTATAATTTTATGAGACTTTTTGGACTATGATATGTTTAGTGTACCTATAGTGATTTTATGGTAATGTTGGGACACACTGAGCCTAGCTCACTTTTCGAAAATGTTTTCCCCCTTTCAGATACTGTTGGTTAGATACCCTGGATTGAGCACTTGGAGGATCAACATATCTCTTGAAGTATATCTGATTGTAATGTTTTTACCTTGCAAGTTGACTTTATTTTGTTGACATGGACCTTATTTTAAAGTATGAGATTTTAATATGATGACACTTTTGCTATTACTATTCGGTTTATCGTGATTTGATTTTTTTTTAAAATATGTTTTAAATTATTTTATTACTTATTGATATTATATTTACAAGTTGGGTTTTGATAGTATGATTTATTATAATTTCATGTCATTTATAATGTGATTTTACATTGATTTAATAACGGTTTCAGAAAAATGTCTTTAAGAATCATAATGTGATCCACTAGACTTAGTCGAACGCATAGGCCGGGTCTAGGGGGTTACAATATTGGAAAGAATTTTTTATATTCAGTTATAATATTTTGATCATGGTAAAATATTAGATATGCTGGTAACATGATTTTAAGGCATTTTGATTTTGACAATGAAATTCATGCATGAGTTGTATTGCACTGTTTATTGTTTTTAATTGCCTTACTTATTATATACTTAGTGTGATGATTTTCACACGTAGGTAAAAAGCCAAGAATAGAGTAAAGAGTACAAGGCACTCCGAGCATCCAGGAATACACTACAATATCAGTAAGACATCCTATGATGGAATTTTGACTTAGATAGTGGCATGTAATTATTAATGTTCTATTTGGTTTTTTGAAATAATTTGGAAACAAAATGGTAACTTTATAGTGATGAAAGGTTAAGTTTTTATGAGTTTTATATATATTTTGCTGAAATTACTGTAGCATTGCATCGATACACATTTTTAATTTGATGTTTTTGTGCATCAGTACACTGTTCACTGTACTGTAGCAGTGCATCGGTAAACTGTTCACTATTCACGGCACTCATTATTGTTCATGATACTATTTAAACAGTACAGTACTATTCATAAAAACATCTTTTGCCTTAAATTTGTTATAACGAAACAAAATTCATATGATATGATATTTTATAATATCATTTACCATTTAAAAAATAGATTTTAAATCACTTTTAAATTGGAAATGGTTTTAGAAATTCAGGTGACATATATAATTTGTATAGGTATAATTATACGGGTTATGGTTGTTACATGCAATCTCTTAACTTCACCCACTAACTCGAGCTTAACTCTTAAATCGACCAAAAGACAACCCAAATCATTCAAACTTAGATGTGTTAGCAAAGCTCACAACTCCACTACAGTCTTCCTACTCAAAGCGTCATCAACAATGTTCGCTTTGCCCCGGATGATAATATATCTCACCATCATAGTCCTTCAAAAGTTCTACCCATATTCACTGCCATAAGTTCAAATCCTTCTAAGTGACCAGATACTTAAGGCTCTTGTGATCTATGAAGATGTGACACTTCTTCCCAAATAAGTAGTGCCTTCAAATCTTCAAATCAAAAACCACAACTACAAGCTCCAAATCGTGGGTAGGATAGTTTCGCTCGTGAGGCTTTAATTGAGGGGACGCATAAGCTACAACATTTTCTTCTTGCATCAAGACGTACCCTAAGCCATTTAGTGATGCATCACTAAACACGTTGAAGTCTTTACCATATTCTAATTGTGTCAAAACGGGGGCTTGCATGTAATTCTTTCAAATGATCAATACTCTCTTGGTGCTTCTCATTCCATACAAAATGAACTATTTTATTAAGTAATTTGCTTAACGGTGCAACAATCATGAAAAACCCTTGATAAAATGACAGTAGTACCCTGCAAGGCCTAAGAAATTGTGCACCTCAATAACATTCTTAGGCGGTTCCTACTCTAACACTACTTTAATCTTCTGAGGGTCTATCCGAATGCCATCTAATGCTACCACATGCCCAAAAAATACCACTTTGGTTAATTAGAATTCGTATTTTCCAAGCTTGGCATATAATTGTTGCTCTCTAAGCCTCTAAAAATGATGTTGAGGTACTGATAATACTCATCCTCAAACCAAGAATATACAAGAATATCATAGAATCCATGAATGTTGTTAGGGCATTGGTGAGTTCAAATGACATCACAAGAAACTCGTAATGGTTGTATCTTGTCCTGAAGGTTGTATTGGCTATATCGACATCCTTGACTTTCAACTATTAATACCCTAACCTTAAATCTATCTTGGAAAACACACATGTGCCCTTAATTTGATCGGAACAGATCATCAATCCGAGAGAGAGGGTATTAGTTCCTTATCTTCAACTTATTTAGCTATCGGTAGTCGATGCATAACCTTATTAACCCATTCTTTTTCTTGACAAAAAAGATCGACGCTCCCTAAGGTGAAACACTCGGTCGAATAAAACCCCTATCTAATAAATCTTGATTTTGATTCTTAAACTTTCTTCAACTCAATCAGTGTCATGTGATAGGGTACAATGGACATCGGAGCTGAACTTGGCATAACCTCTATACTGAACTTGACATCACGATCAGATGAAATCACTGGTAGGTTTTCTGAAAACATATTGGAGAACTCTCGTACGGTATAGATGTCCTCAAGCGTCAGAGCAGAAACTTGCGTATCCAACATGCACCAAGAAGGCTTCACACCCCTGACTCAACAATCTTTCCTAATTGCAGAAACAACTTTGGTAATGCAACTTGTACTCCCACTGGTCATCACTACCTTTATCTCATCGTCCTTGCAAAGATTAAGTTGTCTCACTTTTAACCTCAAACTTGTGTCGTGCTCGGTAAGTCAATCCATGCCTAAGATCACATTGAACTCTTAAAAAGGTAGCTTCATTAAGTCGGCTAAGAATACATCACTTTGGAGCTCTACGTGGTAATAACGGTGAACTTTGTCAACCAAAAGACAATTTAACCCCTATTTTTAAATCCTCAGTTTGGATATTCTTTTCTTGCACAAGGTCATATCATACATAGGATTAGATGGAACCCATATCCAATAACGCAGTAACATAAACATAGAATATTGTAAATATACCTTAGATCACATCTGTAGTATCACACTCCTCCTAAGCTTTGACAACATACTGGTACAAGTCTACCCTAGGCTCCTGGACGGTTTTGGATCTAGCGGTGCCTCTGCTATACTACCCTGAAGCGGCTTCGCCATCCCTAGAGAATCCTCGGCTTCGCTAAACAGAGGGTGCATATCTTTGAGATGATGTGGGGATGAACTTTAAGTTCAGGGGCAATCTCTAAAAAAATAGTCTAAAGACCCACAACTAAAACAACCTCCAATCATTCGGTAACATTCTCCAAGGTGTCTATGCCCACAAGTCGAGCATATTGGGTGAGATGGTGCCTGCTCAAATCTGTTGGTGCTCGATTTGGAAACTGACGATAATGGTCTCTTATGAGAGTCAGACCTACCTCCATGATCTAAACTCTGAGTTGCTCCTCTATACAACCCTGCTGGCGGTCTCCTTGAAATCTTATGGCATCTGGGTCGCTTCACGGATGATTGAGACTACCTAGCTATCTCTAGAGCCCTCATTCTCTAACCCCATGAGTCACTCGCAACTTGAGCTTTCTTGTTCAAAATTTTATCTACAGATTTTGCATGTCGTGTCAGCTCTACGAAGACATGAGGAGGATCGACTGCTAGATGAGTAGGATGTCTAAGTGGAGAACCTCCCTAAACCTCCTACAACAGTAAGCTTCAGTCAAAATGATCTCTAGAGCAAACTTGCTTAGCCTGATAAACTCTTTTTCATACTCAAGTACGATCAAGTCACCGTGGGTCAGGTACAGAAACTAGTTACGTAGATCGTAGGTGTGGGCCTCACCGATGTACTCCTTTCTGAACTTTATCATAAAATGATCCTGGATATACAGATTCAATTTCTTAAGCTCATCGACAAGAACCTGTTATAGTCTGGTTGTCATTGATAATCAGGAAGTTTCATCTTTATATTTTAATCCCCTAGCGACTGACATATACTAAATTCATCTATTCCACTATTCCATCTATGAAGATTAGGATCATTATTGCAAATCTTTAATAGAAATGTAATCCAATAAACTTTGCAACATCGTATGCAAGATGCCCCATTTTGTCCTCCCCTATACATACATGAATGAAAAACCCTTTGAATGTCTCTTCATGGGAGGAGAAGTTTAGCTTGGTCCCTGCAAGAGAATGATAAGATGTTCAGGTGTATCCTCTAGAGTAGGATCAAGGGTATTTGTTTTACAAGGGTTCAATCTTATCTGTAACACCTTAACCCGTATCCGACCTGAATACGAGTCCGAGGTGTCACATTGACTTTTCAAAACATTTACTTGTATAAAATATGTAACACATTAAATATTTTAATAGAATGTGGGGTTAATGTATCAATCAAATTTGGTATTATCTTCAACCACCCCACCCCAGTCTGCACCTCAACCTCCACCCACCATATTTTGTATTATTTATTTCAATAATTGTAGGAAAATAAAGAATCACAAGTGTCTAAAAGTTGTCTTGAACCATGCTTTTCTTCTTAACATGCGCCACCAAAACACACCTGCCTCCACCCCTATTATAATTCTACACTCACGAGATTTTCCAAAGTATGAACATATGCAAGGACAATGCAAACAACCACATGGAGCCTTCGCACCGCCTAACACCGATCAACAAACTATAAGGGATCCGACCATCTCCTATCTTCATCTACTTGAATCTCCACTTTTCGAGGAGCTTCCTCAACCCAGAATTGATCATCATTACCGGCAGCATTGTTCACGGCTAAAAGGTGAGTTGCCTAGTTCGCCGAGCGGGGGATAAAACAGAATCGACAAGTATGGAAAGTAACCGCGTGCCACTGAGTCTTCCAAATCAAGGCGTTGATCTTCGATCTATCGAGATCCGAGGAGGTTAACTTAGCAATCACCGTTCTTGAGTTCCCCTCTATTTCAACCTCTTGAAGACCCAGGTCCAAGGCAAAACGCACAACATGCATGGCAGCATAAGCTTCTTCCATAAACGCAGAGAGTCAAAATTAACTTTGGCTAGAGGACTACGAGGAGCTTTCCATCAAACGGTAGGAGAAGAGGGACACTTCTCAACAGTCGATTCACTTCCAAGTAATCACGATGCTGAGCCTTCACCAAGGTAAATCCACCGGCCGCTGGTAACAAAGTTTTGCCCAGACCTAACTTGGTAAGTAGCAATCACGATCAGCATGGGTGATCGATTCAACAGCTCTCCCACATCTTGTACAACAGGGGTCGGTAATAAGTCTTTTAGAACACAAATTCTTTAATGTTGGGATACAATGGTGGTTGGATTGTTCGTGCAAGGACAAAACTAATGAATGGAATTGTTTTGATCATAGCTTTGGTCTTTGATTCATTGCCACATGGATACAACCAGAATTAATAATGGAGAGTGGTGTATTCAAGGGACACTCCACGTGGGTTATGTGGCAATGCCCCACACACAAATTACTTGCAAAATGGGATTATGATTCCCAAAAGGAAAATCACGTGGGTGGTGATTTAAAAATAAAATATAGTGGAAAATCGCATCATGAGTGCTTGGTAAGAACTTGACCTTGTCTCATAGTTTCCTTTAGTTTTAGTTTATGGCTCAATAGTATAAATTAATTCGGTTCAGTCCCTAATTTTTAGTGATTAATCATTAAAGTAACCCCACATGTATTCTATTATACTAATTGGGTTTACAAATTATTATTTCAATTCTAATAAGCTATCTTTATGGCGAGGAAAATTATTTGGATACGAGTTAGAAATTTTGATGGTCTGGATCGAGAGGAAAATATTGGAAGTTGAATCAAATATCGAGGGCGTTCGAATGGAATTTTTATTGTCGATTAGTATGTCACAGAAATCGAGGTAATACTTTACTACCTCTTTATGATTTATGGAACATGTTTATATTGATAAATGCATGAACAAGATAATGTTGGACACTTTGGAGGAGTTGAATAATTTATACACTCGATATGATGTGGTAGAAATTCTGTAACTGATTACGGATCGAATGACTAATATAAGAGATTGAGGAATTGTTAGATTAAATTACAAGTTTGTGATTAGTGATAAAGAAATCAGCCCTGTATCTGCAACTTATAATTTATTTCATCAAGGTTAAATGTTAAAAGTACTTGGATGAGAAATTGTGAGAATAATATGGTAAGATAAAATTACGAAAATACCCTGATGTTCTAAGATGACAAGAATTGTCCCTGGAAGTTGGTTAATAACTCTGAAAAGACATATTCATCTGGTAAAAATTATTGATGTGCATAAGAAATGCTAGTTTTGATTAGGAAATGTGGATAACCGGTTTTTAGTCTTATGAGGGTTTGTGAAAGATACTAGAAGTCTGTTAAGGGAATCATTTCAAGATCAGAGAGTGTTCAAGAAATCAATTAATCATAGGATCTCTAAATTATAATTATTTTCGTTAAAAGCTAATATCGAAATTATCTGGTTAAGAAATTACAGAAATGCCCTTAAGAGGTAGAATAGTCTGAGTTGACTCTGAATGAGAAAATACTTTAAGGATTCGTACTTAACTCGATTAAGTACGGATTTGATTGTTAAGATCCTGACTTAGTTCAGGAAAATTCCTGATATTCTATTTGTAAAATCTGAGAAGACATTTGACCGAGAAATATCCAAGTTATGAATTTAATAGTAAGATCGGACGGAAGGAAATGATTGAAATACGTTGAATCTGTAAAATGACCAAAATACCCCCGTAATAGAAATGACTCAAGAATATCACCAAGCTCAGAAATGATTGGATATCCTCGAGTTCTGAAATGAATGGAATAAAACTGAACACCAAAATTCCCAAAATACCCTTTTGGCCTATATTAAGTAAATGCCTTGGATTAATTAAGGAATCCAAATAAGCATAGGTATTGGACTACCTTTAAAAGTTATGGAACATAACTTAAGTGAGCTGATCAACCTTAATAATATGTCAGTACCTGAACGACATAGATATTACTTGAATGCGTGTTCGTCTTCTCAAGTTTGGCTCAATGATAAATTTTGGAAGTATTCAACTCAGCTCAACTCTAGATCGTATTCAGTATTAAGAATTGGACGTTTGTTCGACAATCAACCACGGAGACCAAATTGAATAGAATGAAAGTACAACATTTATCTGAAATTCAGGAACGTTTGAATTACTCTGGAAAATCCTGAAGTAACTGGAATAGATATGACTGCTAAATGAAATAGGTAACCTCAATGACTGAGGATTTAGTAAGTGATTTGGATAAGTCTGGAAACTCTGATGAGTTTACGTAGTGTACAATTACAATGGGTTATGAACAAATTAATCAAGTATGTCAGCATTTCATGATATTGTGGAAGTGTGGAAATGAAATAAAGACATTGGAAGATCTATTCAACGATGATTCCGAAAATGGTCTATGGACAAGAATTATGGTATTAAAGAGTAAATACCCTGGAAGAACAATGAATTGACCAATCGACAGGCATTAGTTCTGGGAACTATTCATGTAAGAGTTGTCTGATAATCCGATCAATCAACATAGAATATAAATGTCCTGAACCTTCATTTCTTCCTTATCAGCTCAAGTCACATTCTGAATAACTGATGATTCTGTCAGTTAATGAACTCTTCCAATAGTGATTCTAAATTCCAACATTCTATCGACATACTGAAGAACTGTGTTTCTCTGCCTGATACAGTACCTCTAAATAATACCTGTAAACTCTGGTGTGTTCCCTAATTACATGAATATTTTATATGATTTCAAATTTGAATTCTGTTATGATACCTGACCTGGATTCTGATCTGATGTTGACATGGATTCTGATCTGATACATGACCTGGATTCTGATATGATACTTGACTTGAATTATGTTTTGATTTTTGATATATCCGTTTACAGACGGAATATGTTTTATTGGGGGGGTATTGTTGGAGGAAGATTACTTGGAGGCTCATCGGCTTTGTGCTCAGGGCCTTACTTGCAGGCTCCTCGGCTTTGTGCTCAGGGCCTTACTGTTCGTGACAGGGTTGTATGGTTCTGGGGAACCTACACATTTTGTTCGTGACAGATGGGGGTATATATGTATATATGTTTTAAAAAGATTTGAAAAGTTACATGTTTTTTTTGGAACACACTAGATAACCTATTCTGATCTCCTGAACTCAGTCATCCGAAATATTTCTCTGAAACGAAAGCTCATTGTCCGTTACCACCTGAAATATCAGTAGGATCTCTGCTCAACATAAAAATCTGTAAATGTTCGGAAACAAAAAGGAAATATATATTTATCTGTATCTGCACGTTCATCAGCATCATCTGGTAGTTCTGTATTACTGAGCTTTCCAAAGCTCACTCTGTTACTCATCTTTTCAGGCTAAAAGAATTGTACCAGTGCAGCTATCGACTTCAGTAAGGGAGTTCTTCCGACGTTGTTGCAGAGTATGGTACATGTGATTAGGGGCATGTAATTGTATTTTGATTTATATACGAGTCTGAAGATCTATTTTATTTTTTTAATAGCGACAAATGATTTTATAAGTTACACGTTTCAATAAAAAGTTTTAAATTTTCCGCTATTTTTACAGTGGGTCGCTCCGGTGGCCCTAATGTGACTTCCCGGATCGGATCGGGTTACCCTTATCGGTCTGGGGGTTACATTTAGTGGTATCAGAGCTATGGTTTTAGTCAAAATTTTCAAGATAGACCGGCCGATCGAATGTCAAAATATGTCTAATTCGTACATGCCCCTATACTGCAATCGTACCTCTCTGAGCCGAAACTCTTAGGTTGAGTCCCTATCTGTAATGAGTAAATCTAAGTTTTTATCCGTTAAGACTCTATCGTTTTATAAAAGGAATACGAGTAACGTCTGTCTAAATTCTGTAAAGTACCTCGCGAGCCATGTGATAGTTACTCATTTGAGAAATTCCTAACCAACTCCAGAAATGGAATTAGGATATGTTATCGCTCTTTGTGCCTATCCTCGTAACTAAGGCTTGAATTGATTCCACAAGGATAAATATATTTTGATCCTTTTATTGGAATGAGGGAGAGTTCTGATAAGAATGTATATTCAACTGGTTAAGGATTAGCGAATGATCAGTACTTCTGTAAAAGCTACTTGAAGATATGGAAGAATTGATGGAATTTTTATTTCTGAAATTTTGTAAAATGAATGAATTTCGAGGACGAAATTTTTTTTAAGAGGGGAGAATTGTAACACCCCAATTTGTGGGGTTAAATATTTTAATAGAATGTGGGGTTTAATGTATCAATCAAATTTGGTATTATCTTCAACCACCCCACCCCAGTCTGCACCTCAACCTCCACCCACCATATTTTGTATTATTTATTTCAATAATTATAGGAAAATAAAGAATCACAAGTGGCTAAAAGTTGTCCTGAACCATGCTTTTCTTCTTAACATGCGCCACCAAAACACACCTGCCTCCACCCCTCTTATAATTCTACACTCACGAGATTTTCCAAAGTATGAACAGATGCAAGGACAAAGCAAACAACCATATGGAGCCTTCGCACCGCCTAACACCGATCAACAAACTATAAGGGATCCGACCATCTCCTATCTTCATCTACTTGAATCTCCACTTTTCGAGGAGCTTCCTCAACCCAGAATTGATCATCATTACCGGCAGCATTGTTCATGGCTAAAAGGTGAGTTGCCTAGTTCACCGAGCGGGGGATAAAACAGAATCGACAAGTATGGAAAGTAACCGCCCGCCACTGAGTCTTCCAAATCAAGGCGTTGATCTTCGATTTATCGAGATCCGAGGAGGTTAACTTAGCAATCACCGTTCTTGAGTTCCCCTCTACTTCAACCTCTTGAAGACCCAGGTCCAAGGCAAAACGCACAACATGCATGGCAGCATAAGCTTCTGCCATAAACGCAGAGAGTCAAAATTAACTTTGGCTAGAGGACTACGAGGAGCTTGCCATCAAACGGTAGGAGAAGAGGGACACTTCTCAACAGTCGATTCACTTCCAAGTAATCACGATGCTGAGCCTTCACCAAGGTAAATCCACCGGCATCTGATAACAAAGTTTTACCCAGACCTGACCTGGTAAGTAGCAATCACGATCAGCATGGGTGATCGATTCAACAGCTCTCCCACATCTTGTGCAACAGGGGTCGGTAATAAGTCTTTTAGAATACAAATTCTATAATGTTGGGATACAATGGTGGTTGGATTGTTCGTGCAAGAACAAAACTAATGAATGTAATTGTTTTGATCATAGCTTTGGTCTTTGATTCATTGCCACATGGATACAACCGGAATTAATAATGGAGAGTGGTGTATTCAAGGGATACTCCACGTGGGTTATGTGGCAATGCCCCACACACAAATTACTTGTAAAATGGGATTATGATTCCCAAAAGGAAAATCACGTGGGTGGTGATTTAAAAATTAAATATAGTGGAAAATCGCATCATGAGTGCTTGGTAAGAACTTGACCTTGACTCATAGTTTCCTTTAGTTTTAGTTTATGGCTCAATAGTATAAATTAATTCGGTTCAGTCCCTAATTTTTAGTGATTAATCATTAAAGTAACCCCACATGTATTCTATTATACTAATTGGGTTTACAAATTATTATTTCAATTATAATAAGCTATCTTTATGGCGAGGAAAATTATTTGGATACGAGTTAGAAATTTTGATGGTCTGGATCGAGAGGAAAATATTGGAAGTTGAATCAAATATCGAGGGCGTTCGAATGGAATTTTTATGGTCGATCAGTATGACACAGAAATCGAGGTAATACTTTACTACCTCTTTATGATTTATGGAACATGTTTATATTGATAAATGCATGAACAAGATAATGTTGGACACTTTGGAGGAGTTGAATAATTTATACACTCGATATGATGTGGTAGAAATTCTGTAACTGATTACGGATCGAATGGTAAGAGATTGAGGAATTGTTAGATTAAATTACAAGTTTGTGATTAGTGATAAGAAATCAGCCTGTATCTGCAACTTATAATTTATTTCATCAAGGTTAAATGTTATAAGTACTTGGATGAGAAATTGTGAGAATAATATGGTAAGATAAAATTACAAAAATACCCTGATGTTCTAAGATGACAAGAATAGTCCCTGGAAGTTGGTTAATAACTCTGAAAAGACATATTCATCTGGTAAAAATTATTGATGTGCATAAGAAATGCTAGTTTTGATTAGGAAATGCGGATAACCGATTTTTAGTCTTATGCGGGTTTGTGAAAGATACTAGAAGTCTGTTAAGGGAATCATTTCAAGATCAGAGAGTGTTCAAGAAATCAATTAATCATAGGATCTCTAAATTATAATTATTTTCGTTAAAAGCTAATATCGAAATTATCTGGTTAAGAAATTACAGAAATGCCCTTAAGAGGTAGAATAGTCTGAGTTGACTCTGAATGAGAAAACACTTTAAGGATTCGTACTTAACTCGATTAAGTACGGATTTGATTGTTAAGATCCTGACTTAGTTCAGGAAAATTCCTGATATTCTGTTTGTAAAATCTGAGAAGACATTTGACCTAAAAATATCTGAGTTATGAATTTAATAGTAAGATCGGACGGAAGGAAATGATTGAAATACGCTGAAACTGTAAAATGACCAAAATACCCCCGTAATGGGAATGACTCAAGAATATCACCAAGCTCAGGAATGATTGGATATCCTCGAGCTCTGAAATGAATGGAATAAAACTGAACACCAAAATTACCATAATACCCTTTTGGCCTATATTAAGTAAATGCATTGGATTAATTAAGGAATCCAAATAAGCATAGGTATTGGACTACCTTTAAAAGTTATGGAACATAACTTAAGTGAGCCGATCAACCTTAATAATATGTCAGTACCTGAACGATATAGATATTACTTGAATGTGTGTTCGTCTTCTCAAGTTTGGCTCAATGATAAATTTTGGAAGTATTCTGAAATTCAGGAACGTTTGAATTACTCTAGAAAATCCTGAAGTACTGGAATGGAGATGACTGCTAAATGAAATAGTAACCTCAATGACTGAGGATTTAGTAAGTGATTTGGATAAGTCTGGAAACTCTGATTTACGTAGTGTACAATTACAATGGGTTATGAACAAATTAATCAAGTATGTTAGCATTCATGATATTGTGGAAGTGTGAAATAAAATAAAGACATGGAAGATCTATTCAACGATGATTCCGAAAATGGTCTATGGACAAGAATTATGGTATTAAAGAGTAAATACCCTGGAAGAACAATTGACCAATCGACATGCATTAGTTCTGGGAATTATTCATGTAAGAGTTGTTGATAATCTGATCAATCGACATAGAATATAAATGTCCTGAACCTTCATTTCTTCCTTATCAGCTCAAGTCACATTCTGAATAACTGATGATTCTGTCAGTTAATGAACTCTTCCAATAGTGATTCTAAATTCCAACATTCTATCGACATACTGAAGAACTGTGTTTCTCTGCTTGATACAGTACCTCTAAATAATACTTGTAACTCTAGTGTGTTCCCTAATTTCATGAATATTTTATATGATTTCAATTTGAATTCTGTTATGATCTGACCTGGATTCTGATCTGATGTTGACATGGATTGATCTGATACATGACCTGGATTCTGATATGATACTTGACTTGAATTATGTTTTGATTTTTGATATATCCGTTTACGGACAGAACATGTTTTATTGGGGGGGGGTATTGTTGGAGGAAGATTACTTGGAGGCTCCTCGGCTTTGTGCTCAGGGCCTTACTTGCAGGCTCCTCGGCTTTGTGCTTAGGGCCTTACTGTTCGTGACGGGGTTGTATGGTTCTGGGGAACCTACACATTTTGTTCGTGACGGATGGGGGTATATATATATATATGTTTTAAATATATCTGAAAAGTTACATGTTTCTTTTTGGGAACACACTAGATAACCTATTCTGATCTCCTGAACTCAGTCATCCGAAATATTTCTCTGAAACGAAAGCTCATTGTCCGTTACCACCTGAAATATCAGTAGGATCTGCTCAACATAAAAATCTAAAATGTTCGGAAACAAAAAGGAAATATATATTTATCTGTATCTGCACGTTCATCAGCATCATCTGGTAGTTCTGTATTACTGAGCTTTCCAAAGCTCACTCTGTTACTCATCTTTTCAGGCTAAAAGAATTGTACCAGTGTAGCTATCGACTTCAGTAAGGGAGTTCTTCCGACGTTGTTGCAGAGTATGGTACATGTGATTAGGGGGCATGTAATTGTATTTTGATTTATATACGAGTCTGAAGATCTGTTTTATTTTTTTAATAGCGACAAATGATTTTATAAGTTACACGTTTCAATAAAAAGTTTTAAATTTTCCGCTATTTTTACAGTGGGTCGCTCCGGTGGCCCTAATGTGACTTCCCGGATCGGATCGGGTTACCCTTATCGGTCTGGGGGGTTACATTTAGTGG
This sequence comes from Hibiscus syriacus, assembly GCF_006381635.1. NCBI lineage: Eukaryota > Viridiplantae > Streptophyta > Magnoliopsida > Malvales > Malvaceae > Hibiscus > Hibiscus syriacus. Next base: position 262,637 of record NW_024062249.1, on the reverse strand, counting down.
TATCAAAGCTATGGTTTTAGTCAAAATTTTCAAGATAGATCGGCCGGTCGAATGTCAAAATATGTCTAATTAGTACATGCCCCTATACTGCAATCGTACCTCTCTGAGCCGAAACTCTTAGGTTGAGTCCCTATCTGTAATGAGTAAATCTAAGTTTTTATCCGTTAACACTCTATCGTTTTATAAAAGGAATATGAGTAACGTCTGTCTAAATTCTGTAAAGTACCTCGCGAGCCATGTGATAGTTACTCATTTGAGAAATTCCTAACCAACTCCAGAAATGGAATTAGGATATGTTATCGCTCTTTGTGCCTATCCTCGTAACTAAGGCTTGAATTGATTCCACAAGGATAAATATATTCTGATCCTTTTATTGGAATGAGGGAGAGTTCTGATAAGAATGTATATTCAACTGGTTAAGGATTAGCGAATGATCAGTACTTCTGTAAAAGCTACTGAAGATATGGAAGAATTGATGGAATTTTTTTCTGAAATTTGTAAAATGAATGAATTTCGAGGACGAAATTTTTTTTAAGAGGGGAGAATTGTAACACCCCAATTTGTGGGGTTAAATATTTTAATAGAATGTGGGGTTTAATGTATCAATCAAATTTGGTATTATCTTCAACCACCCCACCCCAGTCTGCACTTCAATCTCCACCCACCATATTTTGTATTATTTATTTCAATAATTGTAGGAAAATAAAGAATCACAAGTGGCTAAAAGTTGTCATGAACCATGATTTTCTTCTTAACATGCGCCACCAAAACACACCTGCCTCCACCCCTCTTATAATTCTACACTCACGAGATTTTCCAAAGTATGAACAGATGCAAGGACAAAGCAAACAACCACATGGAGTCTTCGCACCGCCTAACACCGATCAACAAACTATAAGGGATCCGACCATCTCCTATCTTCATCTACTTGAATCTCCACTTTTTGAGGAGCTTCCTCAACCCAAAATTGATCATCATTACCGGCAGCATTGTTCACGGCTAAAAGGTGAGTTGCCTAGTTCGCCGAGCGGGGGATAAAACAGAATCGACAAGTATGGAAAGTAACCGCCCGCCACTGAGTCTTCCAAATCAAGGCGTTGATCTTCGATCTATCGAGATCCGAGGAGGTTAACTTAGCAATCACCATTCTTGAGTTCCCCTCTACTTCAACCTCTTGAAGACCCAGGTCCAAGGCAAAACGCACAACATGCATGGCAGCATAAGCTTCTGCCATAAACGCAGAGAGTCAAAATTAACTTTGGCTAGAGGACTACGAGGAGCTTGCCATCAAACGGTAGGAGAAGAGGGACACTTCTCAACAGTCGATTCACTTCCAAGTAATCACGATGCTGGGCCTTCACCAAGGTAAATCCACCAGCCGCTGGTAACAAAGTTTTGCCCAGACCTGACCTGGTAAGTAGTAATCACGATCAGCATGGGTGATCGATTCAGCAGCTCTCCTACATCTTGTGCAATAGGGGTCGGTAATAAGTCTTTTAGAATACAAATTCTATAATGTTGGGATACAATGGTGGTTGGATTGTTCGTGCAAGGACAAAAATAATGAATGGAATTGTTTTGATCATAGCTTTGGTCTTTGATTCATTGCCACATGGATACAACCGGAATTAATAATGGATAGTGGTGTATTCAAGGGACACTCCACGTGGGTTATGTGGCAATACCCCACACACAAATTACTTGCAAAATGGGATTATGATTCCCAAAAGGAAAATCACGTTGGTGGTGATTTAAAAATAAAATATAGTGGAAAATCGCATCATGAGTGCTTGGTAAGAACTTGACCTTGTCTCATAGTTTTCTTTAGTTTTAGTTTATGGCTCAATAGTATAAATTAATTCGGTTCAGTCCCTAATTTTTAGTGATTAATCATTAAAGTAACCCCACATATATTCTATTATACTAATTGGGTTTACAAATTATTATTTCAATTCTAATAAGCTATCTTTATGGCGAGGAAAATTATTTGGATTCGAGTTAGAAATTTTGATGGTCTGGATTGAGAGGAAAATATTGGAAGTTGAATCAAATATCGAGGGCATTCGAATGGAATTTTTATGGTCGATCAGTATGACACAGAAATCGAGGTAATACTTTACTACCTCTTTATGATTTATGGAACATGTTTATATTGATAAATGCATGAACAAGATAATGTTGGACACTTTGGAGGAGTTGAATAATTTATACACTCGATGATGTGGTAGAAATTCTATACTGATTACGGATCGAATGACTAATATAAGAGATTGAGGAATTGTTAGATTAAATTACAAGTTTGTGATTAGTGATAAAGAAATCAGCCCTGTATCTGCAACTTATAATTTATTTCATCAAGGTTAAATGTTAAAAGTACTTGGATGAGAAATTGTGAGAATAATATGGTAAGATAAAATTACGAAAATACCCTGATGTTCTAAGATGACAAGAATAGTCCCTGGAAGTTGGTTAATAACTCTGAAAAGACATATTCATCTGGTAAAAATTATTGATGTGCATAAGAAATGCTAGTTTTGATTAGGAAATGCGGATAACCGGTTTTTAGTCTTATGAGGGTTTGTGAAAGATACTAGAAGTCTGTTAAAGGAATAATTTCAAGATCAGAGAGTGTTCAGGAAATCAATTAATCATAAGATCTCTAAATTATAATTATTTTCGTTAAAAGCTAATCTAGAAATTATCTGGTTAAGAAATTACAGAAATGCCCTTAAGAGGTGAGATAGTCTGAGTTGACTCTGAATGAGAAAATACTTAAGGATTCGTACTTAACTCGATTAAGTACGTATTTGATTGTTAAGATCCTGACTTAGTTCAGGGAAATTCCTGATATTCTGTTTGTAAAATCTGAGAAGACATTTGACCCAGAAATATCCGAGTTATGAATTTAATAGTAAGATCGGACAGAAGGAAATGATTGAAATACGATGAATCTATAAAATGACCAAAATACCCCTGTAATGGAAATGACTCAAGAATATCACCAAGCTCAGGAATGATTGGATATCCTCGAGCTATGAAATGAATGGAATAAAATTGAACACCAAAATTACCAAAATACCCTTTTGGCCTATATTAAGTAAATGCCTTGGATTAATTAAGGAATCCAAATAAGCATAGGTATTGGACTACCTTTAAAAGTTATGGAACATAACTTAAGTGAGCCGATAAACCTTAATAATATGTCAGTACCTGAACGACATAGATATTACTTGAATGCGTGTTCGTCTTCTCAAGTTTGGCTCAATGATAAATTTTGGAAGTATTCAACTCAGCTCAACTCTAGATCGTATTCAGTATTAAGAATTGGACGTTTGTTCGACAATCAACCACGAAGACCAAATTGAATGGAATGGAAGTACAACATTTATCTGAAATTCAGGAACGTTTGAATTACTCTGGAAAATCCTGAAGTAACTGGAATGGAGATGACTGCTAAATGAAATAGGTAACCTCAATGACTGAGGATTTAGTAAATGATTTGGATAAGTCTGGAAACTCTGATGAGTTTACGTAATGTACAATTACAATGGGTTATGAACAAATTAATCAAGTATGTCAGCATTTCATGATATTGTGGAAGTGTGGAAATGAAATAAAGACATTGGAAGATCTATTCAACGATGATTCCGAAAATGGTCTATGGACAAGAATTATGGTATTAAAGAGTAAATACCCTGGAAGAACAATGAATTGACAATCGACAGGCATTAGTTTCTGGGAACTATTCATGAAGAGTTGTCTGATAATCCGATCAATCAACATAGAATATAAATGTCCTGAACCTTCATTCTTCCTTATCAGCTCAACATTCTGAATAACTGATGATTCTGTCAGTTAATGAACTCTTCCAATAGTGATTCTAAATTCCAACATTCTATCGACATACGATCTCTGTGTTTTCTGATACAGTACCTCTAAATAATACCTGTAAACTCTGGTGTGTTCCCTAATTACATGAATATTTTATATGATTTCAAATTTGAATTCTGTTATGATACCTGACCTGGATTCTGATCTGATGTTGACATGGATTCTGATCTGATACATGACCTGGATTCTGATATGATACTTGACTGAATTTGTTTTGATTTTTGATATATCCGTTTACAGACGGAATATGTTTTATTGGGGGGGTATGTTGGAGGAAGATTACTTGGAGGCTCATCGGCTTTGTGCTCAGGGCCTTACTTGCAGGCTCCTCGGCTTTGTGCTGAGGGCCTTATTGTTCGTGACGGGGTTGTATGGTTCTAGGGAACCTACACATTTTGTTCGTGACGGATGGGGGTATATATATATATGTTTTAAAAAGATCTAAAAAGTTACATGTTTTTTTTGGGAACACACTAGATAACCTATTCTGATCTCCTGAACTCAGTCATCCGAAATATTTCTCTGAAACGAAAGCTCATTGTTCGTTACCACCTGAAATATCAGTAGGATCTCTGCTCAACATAAAAATCTGTAAATGTTCGGAAACAAAAAGGAAATATATATTTATCTATATCTGCACGTTTATCAGCATCATCTGGTAGTTCTGTATTACTGAGCTTTCCAAAGCTCACTCTGTTACTCATCTTTTCAGGCTAAAAGAATTGTACCAGTGCAGCTATCGACTTCAGTAAGGGAGTTCTTCCGGCGTTGTTGTAGAGTATGGTACATGTGATTAGGGGGCATGTAATTGTATTTTGATTTATATACGAGTCTGAAGATCTATTTTATTTTTTTAATAGCGACAAATGATTTTATAAGTTACACGTTTCAATAAAAAGTTTTAAATTTTCCGCTATTTTTACAGTTGGTCGCTCCGGTGGCCCTAATGTGACTTCCCAGATCGGATCGGGTTATCCTTATCGGTCTGGGGGGTTACAAAATAAGGAGTAATTTAAAACTTTTATAACATATAAATGACTAACTTACATCAAATACATTTACATTATTGTAAATGTCGATCAGAGCATGCATAATTCACTTATTCATCTACATATAACTTATTCAAAACGTTTACAAAATTATTCAGAGCTTATACAATATATTCTTTTAAATATATGCCAACTAGAACTTTATATACAAAAAGACATATTATTCACCTCTTTTCTGATCTGATATTCGGTAAGGAGAACTGACCTGTCTTGCTCCACATTGCTCTTTAATCTTCTCGAAACCTATGTATAAATTACTTACACGCTAAGTCTATGACTTAGTGAGGCAAATAAACATATAAATGTAAACTATAACTTGTAATCATGCATGAACAATTACTTCTACCATAGCATACCCAAACATATATATGTTCATCCATCAAATCCAAACATGCATATAATTATCTTCATTCCTATCATTATCATTTTATTATCATTCATATTTCTATTCTCTTGTTCATATGATTTATTATGTTCATATCATATATCTTATAACATATACAATAATCACTAACACACAGATATCCTGTCATATAATTCATATCCCAAAACATACATATCACATACATTGTATTCAATATCATCTCTTATTAGCCCATGTACACATGTGAGAACTGTAGATATGTGAGTCTATTGAGGTTGTGCACTATACTGTCACCACAGCTTGTATAATTCCCACTAGGGGCGCATAGAATTTGTCCCGAAGGACCACGTAGATGTCCCAAAGGACTAGATATAACACATATGTCCCGAAGGACCACTATGTACAAAAGGACCACTATGTCCCGAAGGACCACTATGTCCCGAAGGACCGCGTAAACCCTCGACTCTTGGCATGCCAACTACACCTCTAGCTCTCAATACACATAACATGGGCATTTTCACTTATATAATTTCACATATACACTTTCATATCACATGTTCATATAAACTCATAGCTTCTTTCACATATACATGTAGACATATAGCTTCTTTTCATGTAATTTATATCACTTTTCATATAATTCACATGTTCACATATCTCTTTCCATATTCTCATAGACATATAAAAACATAGATCCTCATCACATAACTTATATTACATGTTCATATAATCATTTATATCTATACCACATAACTTATAACACTTTCTCTTGTTATTACATAAGTCATTATTATTTACCTAGTTTATGATCATATAACTTATATCACAGAGTCGCATCATCACATAAATCATATCACATAGAAATGAACATAACAATATATATTCACATACTATCGGCTACCAACTATACTTATTTTCATGCATTCATAAAACCAGAACATGGAAATAGACTCATCGCAAGTCTAATTTCCATATAATCATATACTCTAATCATATGCACTCACCTTAGCCTTGTTTGCTTTGAATCAATCCTAATCCTTCGATTGTTTTGGAACAAGTTTTCCTTCTATATCTACATAGTAATACATTAATACTTATCAGTATACTAATTGATATATTCTAAACTATCACTTCTTAAGCTAAAAGAAAGACTAATTTCATCTCTTAATGAAGGTATGAATCGATGCACTCTACAGTGCATCGATGCATCCCTTAACGTGTGCAACGATACACTACCTGTGCATCGGTACACAATTCACCTTTGATGTTTTAATATTAAGGGGTGCATCGATACATTGATGGCATTCGATGTTTGTATTTAAAGAAGTGCATCGATACACCTTGAACAATTTCTGGGATTTACTTATGATGTATCAGTACACAATGAATGTGTATCGATGCACTCTGCCCAGAATTCACTTCTTGAACCCGAAAACTTATCCATTTTGGCTTAAATCCTTCATCTCTCATCCCCTTTTCTATTCTTAACTCCAGTACACATACTTAAACCAATATATACTCATTTATTTCATCTTAAACCTCAAAATCCTATATTCCTCATGAAATTCAAGAATTATACCAACTTTGCAACATGATTAAATTCCACTTTTAACACTTTGTTTGTCTTAACTAGATTGATGACAAGTCAAATTTAACTTCCAATTCTAGATATGAACTTTATTCCAAGATTTCATTCAAAAACTCACAATCTTTAATCTCTTCTAATTCCATCATCTTTTGATTTTAAGATAACTTAAGCTTTCATTGAGCTTAGTTATCATCTAATAATCATAATCCCATCTTAAATTTAACAAGAAACAAACTAACCAGAAACTCACCTTGTTTTGGGTTCCCACGTATTAAGGAAAAAGAAGAGAAAGAGAACTCTGGAAGCTTGTAGATTTCTCTTCCCTTCTACGTGGTTAATATATAAACTTTCTTTAATTTAATTATTTCCCTTACAAAAGACCCTTTTGCTCTTCACTTCATCTAATAATTACTTACCTCTTTCAGGTAATATTTTTCAAATGAATCATTGAACTATTCTATTCTTCTACTTTAGTCACCAAGTTCTGAAATTTTACAATTTAGTCACTAACTCATAGATTGGGATGTTACATTATCACTTTCCAAAGAAGTTATAACTATAATTCTCAAGAGAGTATTTAATTCAGTTGATATTTAAAGAATTTTTAGATTTATATTTACTCATTATTCATAACCTTTGAATGTAGCATTTTATTTAAAATTCAAAAGTCAAACGACTTACATACCATAAAAACAAACAAAGAAAAATAAGTTCAAACAAGATAATAAGATTGTAAGTGCAACAAATGTTCATGGTGTATGAAATGGCTTCTTCTCGGTTCAGATTAGAATGCCCCATCACTCATCAAAGGACCATGCCCCTAAATCGATCAGATTTTGGACATTATGTTTTAATGCCCTCATAATCCTTAGTAGTGTGTCCTGAGCTTCCTATGTGGTAGCTACACACTGTAATAAAATTATAGCATTCGGGAAATGGCGATTTCTTTGGCTTGGATTACACTGGAGTCATCAAACTTCTCTCAACCAGTGTTGGAAGCAATTTTTCTTATGTCATCAGAATTGGATCAATATGAGTCTTTTCTTGGGTTACTTTGTGGTATCTGGTCCCATGTTTTTCTGAATAAGATCCCACTATGTTGACCTCATCTCTTATCTCAGCATCAACGTTGCCAATGCCCCATATTTTGTCATTTTTTATGGCTCTTTCAATCATTTCCCCACACATGACAATGTCAGGGAAACTCTTGGTGGCAGCCTCTATCATATGATCGATATAGGAAGACTTTAAGGTATTGATAAACATGATAGTAAACTCTCTTTCAGTCACTAATGGATAAACTTGGGATGTCATGTTCCTCTATCATTGTGCGTACTATCGGAAGCTCTCATTGTACTTCATCCTCATATTTTGTAATGTTATTCGATCAAGGGTTCATATGCTTGTATTGACCTAAGAATACCTGAGCCAGGTCTTTCCAAGATCAAATTTGAGTACGATTTAACTAGCTATACCACTTGGAAGTAGGTCTAGTTAGGCTATCTTGAAAGCAGTGAATCAACAACTTATCATTCTCCACATGGCCAACCATTCGCCTGCAGAACATGGTGATGTGGGATGAATGAAAAGTAGTCTTATCATACTTCTCAAAGTCAAGAGCTTTAAACTTAGGCACAAAGATAAGATCGGGGACCAGACTTAGTTCTTTGGCATCAAACCCATAGAAAGACTCAGAAATCTCCTTAGATTTTATCTTTTCCTCTAGAATTTTCAGTTGTTGAGTGAGGTTATTCTTGAATCTTTCACTCAAATCTAGGAACTTGCTATCAGCATATAAACCATTGTGTTTTTCTCCAGAAGCAATAGTATAATTAATGTGGATAGAAACTCCATCCTGATGTTGAGGTGGGTTCTCAGTAACAAATGAAGCTTGAGGTTTAGATTCTTGATGCACTGTGGTGGCAACTGGAATATGAATAGGCATAAAACCTGTAGGATGCGTCCTCAACGATGTTCTTATCCTTAACCACATGTTCCATGAACATGTCTTCCATCTTTTTAAGTAAACCTTCTTGTGAATTTTCAATGTCAGCATCTAGTTGAGCCAATCTACCCTTTACTTCTTCTTATATTTCTCTTTGATCTTTTGTCAATCCTATTTAGTCAATCATCAATTTCTTTATCCATCTTCTTAGTATCGTGCAGACTCTAAGTGTTATTACTTCTAGTAGGGGCCAAAATTACTACGATCGAAAATCTCTTCTTATTACTGAGGGTTTTTATGAATGAATATTTTAATGTATGATTTTAAAATATGTAAAAGTATAAACAATGCAAATGAAATGAGGAATGCATATATGCAAAAAGATATTGATCTTGAAATAACTATTCCTAGAACAATTCTCGAATGACTGACAATGTCTCGATACTATGGGAAAGTGAAAATCAAAGAATATTTAGCTCTATCTCCTAGCTATTCAAGTCATGCGAGTCGTTGGATAATGCATCATCCTTCATCTAATTTGGGCATATTAAAAACCTTCAAAGCTTCTACTTCTTCTTCTATTATAGAAAATCATCTAACTGGCTCACGACCTTTAGCTATTATCTTCAGTGTTAAATCTTCTTGAGCCTAGCTTGTTATCTCAGCAGGTAGACTGTCTCTTGAATCTTGTTGTCTTTTACTTTGTTCACAGAGGAATCTTTGAAATTTTATCTATCCCAACAAAAGGCATTATCGTTTCAAGAACCTTCTAAATGACCAGTTATTTTAGAGATTCATACCTTTGAATGAAATTTCAAGTTTATGCAGAAAATAAAGCACGACAAAACACATAACAAGTAAAAAGGAAATAAAGTTAGTAGAAGTAATAATCAAAGTAATGTGAACAAGTAAAAATAATTAAATATAACTCATAAATGAGGCTACAAAGAAAACATGCAAAGGAAATTAAAGTCTTAATCGCATGCATTCTATTTCTCCTAGGTTATCCACATAGCTCTAATGGGGTAGGCTTACTAAATTCTATACACGAAGTTCAATTCTAGAAAAGGATTCTCAAATTGTTATTACAACCTACTAAGGTTAATAAAGACTTCGATTTTGACCCATTATAGACTTGCGAAATGAATTCAGTTTAGGGGATCACACCACTAAATGCATATCATAAAATTGATATCCGGACAAGCACCTAAAATGCTTTCCATAGGTCATTTGTGAGACCTTCACTAGGAAGCCCAATACTCTTGTAAGGTATGATGTTCCCCCTACTTAGGTGAAACAGGACTTAAAGCTCGGATATAAAGCTTGGATATGTGATACAACATTCCTATTTATGTTCAATCAAGTAAAAGCATTAACCAGAGAGAAAATCTTTTTTTCGAATTTTTGAAAAAACATAATGAATCTTAAATTAATAAATTCAAACTCAAAACCTCTAGATCTCGAATATAGGGTAATTGGCACGTGGCTCGACTATCAATATTTGTTATAGAAAACAAAATATCCTTAGTAGAATCGTCAAGTTGTCGACACCACTTTTCTCCCGAGAGGTAGAAAATAGTATGACTTGGATTTTCTTTGAAATGTTTTATGAAATATTGGGAGTTGCCGCCAACCATTTTTAAGGTACGATTGGAACACCTAAAATCAGGTAATTTAAATAAAACATTTTATTCTATCAAAAATACAAGCTTTGTATGCGAAAACCATAAATCAAGCTCGGGAGTTAGTTACGTGTGGGGAAGGATTAAACCCCCCACAGCGCTAAAAAATTAGTACCTAGTCGATTACCCTATATTCAAAAATTAAAAATTTTAAGTTCGAGGTTTTATTTAATTTAAAATTCATTACGTATGCAAGGTTTTGAAAATGATATCGATTTACTTTTAGAATTACCAGTGATCACCCACAGAGCATAATGTGGAGGATACACTATTAACCCCTAGTAAATGAACATTGCTTTGTTTTAAATCATGATGCAATCAAACAACCATTTATTGACCTAATTATACTAAATGATTAATTAAGGCTTTCCTCTAACCTAAAGTGTCAGATTATGTAATTTAAAGAACCTAGAGGTATAGGCCTAAAAATGCAGTCCCTAATATTAATCCTAATTAATTATTGAATCGAATAATCGAAATGGTCCCTTGGGTTGTTAATGCGAAAGTCAAATCGAATTATTCAATAAATTTAAAAGTTCAAAGACTAATTTCTAAGAAATCTAAGTTCAAAGACTAAATCTAAACTCTAACTATTCTCACATGACCTAGATTAAAGGAAATATAAATCTAAACTCTAACTATTCTCACATGTCCTACATTAAAAGAAATCTAAATCTAAGGATTTAATCTATAATCAAGTGTCTAAAACTAAATTAGAAATATACAAAATAAAGAAAAAATATATATAATAAATTAAAGGGTTAAATGTAAATAACAAAATTAAAATAGGGACTAGAATGTAATAAAATAAAAATACAACAAATAATTCGAATTAAAACGAATATTAAAGGTAACTAAGCTGAAATGAATGAAAGTAGAACATCAAAATCGAAATAAATCAAAAAATAAAGACTAGTGATCAAAATATAAAAACATGGCTAAAGTTGATGGACTGAAACATGAATAACCCATAAATTTATTTCTAACCAGTTAATCAAATTAAAAAATACAAAATAGCAACACAAGGACATGTATTTCGAATTAAAGGTAAAGAAAGACAAATCTGGTGACCAAATTAGAAGAATGCAAAATAGGGGACCAACGCTACAAATACGTGGATCTACAGTAACCCGTATTCTAATTAGACCGAAAAACTTATGAAACAACAAAATCCTAGCCATTTACGAGTGAATTTTGTGTTCTTCATTTTGTTTTTTTCGAAGACCCTATCTCTTTTCGACTCTATTTTATTTTGAAATACCGAAAATGAAACCTAAGCCCTAAAAATGACATGCAAGGACTACTAACTCTAAGAACGGTTAGGCTCTTAGATTCCAAAACTCGATACTCAACTTCGAAGATGAAAATGACTCTGACAAGGTAAAAACCCAACTACCTTTCTGATTTGGGTTCGAAGAAAAGATGAAAGAAAAGCAATAAAAAATATTGTTTTGATTAAAAACTAGATCTAGAAAATACCTTTAAAATGAAAAAAATGTGTTGCTCGATTTTAGAAAAAAGAATATGTTTTCTATTGCTTTTTGAATTGGGGGAATCCCTTTACAAATTTCTCTGTTTTTTTCTTTTTGAATCGGGAGAGCTCCCCCTTTACATTGGTTTGCTTTAGGTTTTATATTAATCCACATTGCCATTAAAAATTAAATAAAATAACATTTTATCCCCCTATTCGTATAATCCTTGATTTGGTGCCTTTAGATGATTTTGAGAGTTAATGGAGCAGGTGGCAACAGTGGAGTGGAGATGCAGTTAACCAGGGCATGGGCACTATGGCAGGGAGATGTGGCATATTTTGGGGCATTGAATTCCCCAGATTTTCAAGATTTTCCTCCTTTTTGTTGTTGTAGTTAATGATAATAATATAATATATGTAGTGGTGAAAATTGGTTATTACATGAGCCAATTGAATGCTCAACTGAAAACTGTTGTTGTAGCCAAACTCCACTAAAGGCAAGTGGTCCTCCCAACTACCCTCTAGATCGATAATGGTGCACCTGAGCATGTCCTCTAAGATTTGGATATCTTGCTCTGACTGGCCATCTATCTAAGGATGGAAAACTATGTTGAAGTTTTAGTTTAGTGCCTAGGGACTCATGAAGGACTTTTTAAAAGTAAGAAGTGAATCTAGGGTCTCTGTCTGATATAATGGAAGTGGGTACATGATCACTCTCCAAAAGATTTATATTTTATATGCTTTTTACTTAGGTTAAGTTTGTATTCTAGCATAGTTAGGATCATATTTAGATGTGGTTTAGCATATTTTACATCATTTGTATAGTGGGAGCGAGTTCCTGATACTTAGGTTGATTTTAATATTTTTGCTGCAAAATTGATGCTCTGACATTGTTAATGTTCTAGTCGTTGTTGTACGCTTATGTTGGACTGGATTACCGAGACGATGTTACAGTCTTTCAGAGTCACCAGGCAGCTGGAAAAATTTTAGAAATTGACTGTTGTTCACAGCTGGCGCGGGATTAAAGGTTAGAATTTGAATTTAAAAAAGAATTTTCAGAAAATTGTGAACTTTACTATTAGTGGAAAGTTTAATCTTGATGGGCTATAAATTTTTCTACACACATTTCCCATCATCAAAAAAACCTAGCCGCTCTTTTATTCTTTTCTCCTTCCTTCACCATGGTCGCCTAAGGCATTCGTCGGGGAGTGTACTAGCAGCGTGGAACAACCATGCAACAGCGAAGATCGATTGGGATTCATCTTTTCTTGGTGTATTCAACTTGAGAATGGAGAAACATTATTGTGAAGCTAGATATTTTAATTTTTTTATTTTATTTGGATTTGAATATAAGGTGTTCGATGAAATGCCTACTTTATGTTTTTTGCTTTGAATAATATTTTTATAAGTTGATTTCTTTTTAATGGATGTTTTTAGAGATAATTTCATCCTCATGTGTGTTATTCTTGGTTGTTTTTAGAGATAAGATTTATTGAGATTGCATGCTAGTTTCTCCATCATCGGTGTTTATGAGAGTAAACTAAATCTTATAGAGATGTATGATGTCTAGTGTTATGCTTTGTTAACTATCTAATCTATGGTATTGATGAGAGTTAATTCTATTTGGTTGAGTGTTTAATTCATGAGAGAGGATTAATATGTTAATTGTTGCATAACTCATAATTGTATTACCACAGCATAATTGTATTTTAAGCTACCATATAACAACATCATTCTTTGGTCTATTGGTCTGATTGCTCCACTGCTCACTATAGCATTCCCTTGCTTTTATCATTATGATTTTATTACTTTGCTATCTTTCTATTACTTTCTAAAAATACACATTACTTATCTTTTTTTTTTGCCAACCATAATTTTTTTGTGACATACGCTCTCTGTGGGTTCGACATCTGAAGCTTTTAGCTTCCACTTTATTAATTGAATGATATGTATACTTGCGTGATTGCAATAACATCTTACGTAGCATCAGTACACCATGTAACCTACTATCTCACGGATGTACAACTGAGCTAACCCCTCTAAGGCATGGTCCTTCCTAACTAGGAGGAAGTGAGTTGATTTGGTTAGGTGGTATACTTGTATGTTACTTTCGCTCCAGCATCGGTGTTTATGAGAGTAAACTAAATCATATAGAGATGTATGATGCTGAGTGTTATGATTCGTTAACTATTTAATCTATGGTATTGATGAGAGTTAATTTTATTTGGTTGACTGTTTAATTCATGAGAGATGATTAATGTGTTAATCGTTGCATAACTCGTAATTGTATTGCCATAGTATAATTGTATTGTAAGCTACCATATAACAACAACATTCTTTGGTCCATTGGTTTGATTGCTCCACTGTTTGCTATAGCATTCCCTTTCTTTTATAATTATGATTTTATTACTTTTCTATATTTCTATTACTTTCTAAAAATACATATTACTTATATTTTCTTTTTGTCAACAACAACTCTTTTGTGACATACGCTCTTTGTGGGTTTGACATCTGAAGCTTAGCTTCCACTTTATTAATTGAACGATGTGTATACTTGTGTGATTGTAATAGCATCTTATGTAGCATCATTACACCGTGTAACATCACTATCTCACGGATGTACAACTGTGTTAACCTCTCTAAGGTATGGTCCTTCATAACTGGAAGAAAGTGAATTGATTTGGTTAGGTGGTTTACTATGAACCAAAATGTGTCATGTCTAGCCTAAGGGAACATGGTGTTCCACTTTACCCTTATGACACACTAGACACCTAGCGACAAATTCTGACACTTTCCTTTTCATGCCTGGCCACCAATACAACTGACAAAGATCCTAATATATCTTGTTACTGCCTGGGTATACTGAGAGTGGAATGTAATGCACCTCATGGAGAATCTTATTGCACAACTGAGTATCTATAGGCACACACAATCGACCAGTGAAGTACAACACATTTCAATCCCGAAGCTCAAAGCCTAGGGCCTCGCCCTGATGAACTTGTTCAATCTAAGTCCTTAATCGATCGCCTGAACTTTGTAACCTCTTGGTTTCACTTACCAATTCTGGTTCAACTTGCAACTTGACTAATAACCCATCATTTTCGGATAAACTCAATCATGTTATAGGAGGTCGTAACTCTGTCATTAACTCTCTGCTTAAGATGTCTACCACAACATTAGCCTTTCTTGGGTGGTAGTCTATCACACAGTCGTAATCCTTAAGTAACTCGACCCATTTTCATTGTCTGAGGTTCAACTCCTTCTGCGTGAGCAGATACTTGAGGCTCTTGTGATAGGTGAAGATGTAACACTTCTCACCTAAGAGATAATGTCCCCAGTTCTTCAAGCTGAACACCAATACTGCTAGCTCAAGTTCATGGATAGAGTAATTATGCTCATGAGGTTTAAGATTACGGGACGCGTAAGCTACAACCTTGCCCTCCTACATCATGATGCATCCTAGACCATTCAACAAAGCATCGCTAAAAACTGTGAAGTCCTTATCCGACTCTGGTTGGGTCAAGATGACCTTTAGCTATTCGAAGCTCTCCTATCGCTTCTCATTCCAAACAAAGGGGACTCCTTTTTGAAGCAGTTTGGTTAGCGCGGCGGCAATCATTGAGAAGCCCTGAATGAAATGACGATAGTACCCGACCAAGCCAAGAAAATTGTGCACCTCTGATACATTTTTAGGTTGCTACCACTCCACTATTGTAACGTCCTCCATACTGGGTTAGTGATCAAATTGTTAAATTTTAAAATTTAGTGACCAAAATAGATAAATTGAATAGTTGAAAGATTTAATATGAATGTTTCATGTAGAATGGATAAGCAAAGAAGGAAAATTAAGAGGGCAAAAGAGTATTTTAGTAAGAGAAATAATTAAATATTCCTTAAGGTTATTTTATAAACAAGGTGGAAAGCATTTGAGAGAAAACAAGGTTCTAGATATTTCTCTCTTCTTCTTCTTCTTCTCCAACCGTGAAGCTTGCAAGCAAAGGTGAGTTGTCTTCTTTTGGATTAATTCTTATGAGTTAAGCATGGGTTTGGTTAATGAAGATTTAGGAAATATGATGGAGAGAAACAAGGACCTAGAAACTCAAAGAATTGTAAGTTAAGGGAGATTAAAGGTTGGGAGCCATTGAATGAAATCTTAGATTAAAGGTCATAATAAGAATTAGAAGCTGGATTTGACTTGTCATCAAGCTAATTAAGAAGTATGAGGTGATAGAATTAAAATTAGAACAAGTTGGAATTTGAGTAAGATTCTTAAATTCTATATGGAGGATTAGTTATTTTAGTTTTAGAGGTATTGAATGGATAATAATTAGTTTAAGTAAGTGTATGAAAGTTAAGAGTATTAAAGGGAGTAAAATATGAAGGTTTGAGTTGAAATGAGATGATTTTCGAGCTCAAAATAGGATTTCTGGGCTAGGGGAATCGGTACCCATTCAAGGGGAATCGATACCCCCTCAACAAATATGAATTTCCAGAATGCTAGAGGGGAATCGATACCCCCAGGGGGGAACCGATTCCCCCATAATGAAAAAAAAGAAGAAGAAAGAAGAAAGACTAAACTATTAATCCCTTAAATTGGTAGGCTATTAAAGGTTAATTTCAAGACTTAGGCATCTAATAATCATCTTGAAAATTTTGCTTATGTAGATATTGAGCCTAATCGAGTTCCGGAACCATCGACAAGTAGGATCAATCGAGGGAAAGACAAAGAAATCTAGGTGAGTGCATATACATAGCATGAATATGTATTTTATTCAGCTCTAGACTTGTGATAAGTCTAGATTCAATATTTTGATACATGATCGTAGTTCATATGATGATATATGACATGAATCCATACCATATGCATTATGGGACATGAATATGAAAGAAAAGTTATATGAGTTATATGATAAAGGTATGGAAATAATATGTCTACGTGATATGAATTAGATAAATTGTGAAAGCCCATGTTATGTAAATGAGAACTATAGGTATAGTTGGCTTGCCAAGGGTAGAGGGTCTATGTGGTCCTTCGGGACATATATGTATTCTTTGTGCAGAATTAACCCTTAAACCAGCATGGTTGGAACGAATAGGAGAATTGCAAAGTAAAGATGAAATGTGTTTGAAAAGAATTGAACAAGTAAAGAACAAAGAGATTAAAGACTTTGAGATTAAGTCAGATGGAAATCTATATTGTAAAGGAAGAATTTTAATACCCGACAATGACGACTTGAAGAAAGAAATATTAACAGAGGCTCATTGCAGTCCGTTAATGATGCACCCGGGTGGAACCAAGATGTATACGGATTTGAAGGATCGATTTTGGTGGTCAGGGATGAAACGAAGCATCACCGAATTTGTGTCTAAGTGTTTGATATGTCAACAAGTCAAAGCCGAGCATCAAGTTCCATCAGGATTATTGCAACCGCTTTTCATTCCTCAATGGAAATGGGAAAATGTTACGATGGATTTTGTTTCGGGGTTACCCTTGACTCCGAACAAAAGAGAATCAATCTGGGTAATTGTTGATCGATTAACTAAGTCAGCGCATTTCCTTTCGGTTAGAACAGATTTCTCTATGGAAAAGTATACAGAGCTGTATATTAGAGAAGTTATTAGATTGCATGGAGTGCCTGTTTCCATATTCTCTGATTGAGACCCTCGATTCACTTCTAGATTCTGGAAATCTTTGCATGGAGCGTTGGGGACTCATTTAAACTTTAGTACGACTTTTCATCCTCAGAGTGATGGGCAATCAGAGAGAACTATTCAGATATTGGAAGATATGTTGAGAGCATGCGTAATAGAATTCAAAGGATCATGGGAAAAGTATTTACCGCTGGCAGAGTTCGCTTACAACAATAGTTATCAGTCTACTATAAAGATGGCCCCATATGAAGCATTATATGGAAGAAAATGTCGTACTCCATTAAATTGGTATGAACTCAAATATTGAAGTGTTCTTGGTTCGGATTTAATTCAAGATGTAGAACAGAAAGTTCGAGAAATTCAGTATAACCTCAAAGTGGCCTCTGATCGGCAAAAGTCCTATTCTGATCTTAAAAGAAAGGAGATTGAATTTGAAGTTAGGGATAAAGTGTTTTTAAAGGTATCTCCATGGAAGAATGTGTTGAGGTTTGGTCGGAAAGGAAAGTTAAGTCCCCGGTTTATTGGACCATAGAGATTGTAAAAAGGGGGGACCCGTAGCATACCAATTGACTTTACCACAGAATGGAAAAGATTCACAATGTATTCCATGTCTCAATGCTTCGAAGATCGATCGGATCCCTCCCATATCGTAAACCCAGAAGAGATCGAGGTACAACCGGATATGACTTATAAGGAAGAACCGATTCAAATTTTAGCTCATGAGGTTAAGCAATTGAGGAACAAAACTATTCCATTGGTTAAAGTTTTATGGAAGAATCACAAAGTAGAGAAAGCAACATGGGAGCGTGAGGAGGATATGAGGAATCAGTATCCCCATCTCTTTTCTTATTGAAAATTCGAGGATGAATTTTCTTAAGGGAGGGAGATTTGTAATGTCCTCCATACCGGGTTAGTGATCAAATTGTGAAATTTTAAAATTTAGTGACCAAAGTAGATAAATTGAATAGTTGAAAGATTTAATATGAATGTTTCATGTAGAATGGATAAGCAAAGAAGGAAAATTAAGAGGGCAAAAGAGTATTTTAGTAAGAGAAATAATTAAATATTCCTTAAGGTTATTTTATAAACCACGTGGAAAGCATTTGAGAGAAAACAAGGTTCCAGATATTTCTCTCTTCTTCTTCTTCTTCTCCAACCGTGAAGCTTGCAAGCAAAGGTGAGTTGTCTTCTTTTGGATTAATTCTTATGAGTTAAGCATGGGTTTGGTTAATGAAGATTTAGGAAATATGATGGAGAGAAACAAGGACCTAGAAACTCAAAGAATTGTAAGTTAAGGGAGATTAAAGGTTGGGAGCCATTGAATGAAATCTTAGATTAAAGGTCATAATAAGAATTAGAAGCTGGATTTGACTTGTCATCAAGCTAATTAAGAAGTATGAGGTGATAGAATTAAAATTAGAACAAGTTGGAATTTGAGTAAGATTCTTAAATTCTATATGGAGGATTAGTTTTTTTAGTTTTAGAGGTATTAAATGGATAATAATTAGTTTAAGTAAGTGTATGAAAGTTAAGAGTATTAAAGGGAGTAAAATATGAAGGTTTAAGCTGAAAAGAGATGATTTTCGAGCTCAAAATAGGATTTCTGGGCTAGGGGAATCGGTACCCATTCAAGGGGAATCGATACCCCCTCAACGAATATGAATTTCCAGAATGCTAGAGGGGAATCGATGCCCCCAGGGGGGGACCGATTCCCCCATAATGAAAAAAAAAGAAGAAGAAAGACTAAACTATTAATCCCTTAAATTGGTAGGCTATTAAAGGTTAATTTCAAGACTTAGGCATCTGATAATCATCTTAAAAATTTTGCTTATGTAGATATTGAGCCTAATCGAGTTCCGGAACCATCGACAAGTAGGATCAATCGAGGGAAAGACAAAGAAATCTAGGTGAGTGCATATGCATAGCATGAATATGTATTTATTCAGTTCTAGATTTGTGATAAGTCTAGATTCAATATTTTGATACATGATCGTAGTTCATAGATATATATAACATGAATCCATACCATATGCATTATGGGACATGAATATGAAGAAAAGTTATATGAGTTATGATAAAGGTATGGAATAATATGTCTACGTGATATGAATTAGATAAATTGTGAAAGCCCATGTTAGTAAATGAGAACTATAGGTATAGTTGGCATGCCAAGGTTAGAGGGTCTATGTGGTCCTTCGGGACATATATGTATTCTTTGGAACATGTGTGAGGTCTGGTGAGACACATACTTGATCCTTGGTATATATATATGATTCTTAAGGAATGATATGTGGTCCTTCGGGACATATATGTATTCTTTGGAACATGTATGAAGTCTGGTGAGACACATACTTGATCCTTGGCATATGTATATGATTCTTAAGGAATGATATGTGGTCCTTATGGACATTATTATATGGCACTACGGTGCAATTCTATGCGACACTCTGGTGCAATTCTACGTGGCACTTAGGTGCAATTATATGAGCTGTGGTGACAGCATAGTGCACAACCTCACAATACTCACATACCTTAGGTTCTCTGTATGGTACCATGGGCTAATGACTTACTAAGGCGAACTTATGAATGTGAATTTGATAAGTATATGTGTAAGAAACATGGTTTTGGTTATTGCATTGTTTACATACATCTTATTATTGCAAACCATCTCATTTTGGCAATTACTTTATGTTTATTGATATTATTATTATATTATTGCCTCACTAAGTCGATGACTTAGCATGTGAGTGTTTCACACGTAGGATCCGATAAAGTTGACGATCGAGGTTAAGCAGCTGGACAACATTACTCCTGCAACTATCAGATCAGAAGCAACTTAATCAGTAGGTCATTTTGTTATGAAAATAGATGTTGGCATGTAATTAAAGAGTTAAGTTGTGTATGCTCTGAATATTTTGGTAAACTTATATTACCATATGTATATTATTATATTTTTCATAATATAAGTTCAAGTATTTTACTATTAATTGTAATGAGTTGTGTTTTAAAAGTCAATGTAATATCTCTGACTCGTATCCGGGTTGGGATACGGGTTGGGGGTGTTACAACTATGGCATGAATTTTCTAAGGGTCGACTCTAATGTCGTCTGCTGACATGACATAACTCAAGAATGAAACCTCTGATAACCAGATTTCACACTTCTCAACCTGGCATACAACTATCTGTCTTTGAACGTCGGAAGGGCAATACAAAGATGTTGGTCGTGCTCCTCCTCTGATCGGAAGTACACTAGAATGTCATCAATAAACAACACCACAAACTGATCTAAGTATGGGTAGAAGACTTGGTTCATTAGGTTCATAAATGTTGTTGGACTTTGGTGAGCCCAAACAGTATTACCAAGAACTCGTAATGAACATACTTGTCTTGAAAGTTGTCTTCGCCACATCCGCATCCTTGAATTTTAACTGATAATAGCCTAGCTGTAAATCGATCTTTGAGAATATAAATATTTCTCTAAGCTGGTTGAAGAGGTTGTCTATATTGGGGAGTGAGTAACAATTCTTAATGGTTAACTTGTTCAATTGCTTGTAATCGATACATAGCCTTATCGACCCATCTTTCTTCTTAACGAATATGATCAACGTTCCCAAAGAGAGATACTCTGTCAGATGAACCTTTTTTCTAGCAACTCCTGAATCTGAGCCTTTAACTCTTTTAGTTCTGTTGGTGCCATGTGATAGGGAGCAATGGACACCGGAGCTGAACCTAGCATTACCTCAATGCCAAATTCCAATTCACGCTCGGGTGGAAAACCTAACAAATCTTACACTATTCGGATATCCTTGAGTGTTAGAACTGAAATTTGGGTGTCAACTGTTGAAAACATTTTGATTTTTAGATATAACAAATTAAGTTAAATGAATTTTAAGATTTTATAAAAGATTTTCTAAGTATATTCGATATAATTATTCGAATATCAAAATATTACTCCAAGTCTTTCAAAGTTCATTTTAATCCTTACTAAAGTGTAAAAATATGTTTTAATCTTCTAAACAAATTTACAAAGTATTTCGAGCCTTAATCGAGCCAAAAAGCATTTCTTAATAAATCTCAAACCAAAATGGGCAGATTGCCTAGCGGGAACCGATTCCCCTCCCAGGAGTACCGATTCCCCCTGAATGGTTTGGCTCTGAAAAATAACAGATTTCTCGGAGGGAACCAATTCCCCCCAGGGGTACCGATTCTCCCCTTGTATAACGGTCGAAATATTTGAATTTTTACACTGCATGAACTGATTCCCTATGAGGGGGTATCGATTCCCCCACGCTCCAAGCTGGTTTATTAATTGTTTTCATACAACAACGACTCTATTAACTCCACCAATTATCCCCAACGTTCAGAAGTGATCCAATATTTAAACAAGCTTAGAAGTCATTGATCATTAACAATTAACAAGAATTGAGAGAGAATCAAAGAGAAATCATCAAACTCATTGTTTGAGCACTTTAAGCCTATTTTTCATTCAATATTCATTGTGCTTTCAAGAACACCATTTGTGCTCTATTGTATCTATCCTTTAGTGTTCTTTCTTTGTTCTAGAATTGTGCAAACAATCTACCTTGTGAGGTTTTCCTTGTAAGTTTGCAAATTTGTGTATTTCTCATTGAAAAAGAGTGTGCTCAAGAATTTGGGGTATAATTCTTGAGGGAGTTGTAAGGTTACTATTTGTCCTCAAAAGAAAGAACAAATTAGTGAATTTGTTGGAAAATCCTTAGTGTTAATAGCTAAGGTAGTGGACGTAAACTTTCGTTGAGAAAGTTGAACCACTCTAAATCGTTGTGCAAATATTTTCAATTTTTTGCAAAAGCTTCCACCAAAATTTTATTGCCAATTCAACCCTTCTTGGCCAATTCCATCGATCGATTAACTCAATAATTGGCATCATAGTCTCACTCATTTGAAGGTTTAACTACCTCTTGAGTCGATTCGGGAAGAGTTAAATCGATAAAGATGGCGTCCACTTCCGGTTCATTCTCCATGGAAGAATCCAGACCAATTGACGTGCCTCCATACTTCAATGGAACATATTATCATCATTGGAAGAAGTTCATGATGATATTTATCCAAGCATTTGATATGGAAGCTTAGATGATGATCGAGAAATGATATTCTTCTCCTACAAAGAAGGCAAATAAGTGGAGTAATCAAGAACGAAATAAAGCTCAACAAAATACAAAGGCTATGCGCTTGTTGTGTTGTGCAATTAATCCTAATGTATATAAATGAGTTTCTTCTTGTTCAAATGCCAATGAGATGTGGGATAAGCTTGAGGAGATCTATAGAGACAAGGAAGAAGAAGAACCAATAAAGGTGATGTCTCTATTAGCTCTCACAGAGCCAAAGGTATCTTCTAACTCAAATAGATTAAATTCAAAATCTTTTAATGAGTTACAAGATGCTTATGATGAATTATTTTCGGAGTTTGAGACCATTAACTCCAAATACAATAAATTGATTTCTAAATTTATAGCTAAAAATGATCTTCTTTTGAAAGCTAAAACAGATTTAGAAAATCAAAATGAAATGTTGAGAAAGGAGTTAGAGCTTTCAAAAACGAAATTTGAAAACTTTGAAAAAGAAATTTTCAAATTAAACAAACTTCTTCTAGAAATGAAAATGGATTTTGAAAACCAAAATGAAATCTTGAAGAAGGATTTAGAGCTTTTAAAAATGAAATTTAAAAGTATTGAAAAAGAAAATTTCGATTTGAAAGTTAAGCTTCAATGCTTAACAAAAGAAAAAGAGATTATTTTTAATAATTCATCTAGTTCAATAATGACAATATGTTCACATTGTCATTATCATGGTCATAAGAAATATACTTTTCCTTTAAAGAAAGGAAAACGATTTAAAATTAGACAAGTATGGGTTCCAAAAGGAACAAGAGGCTTCGAAACTAACATTCAATGATCCAAATTAATTTGGATACCAAAATCTACTTAAATGTCTCTTGTAGGTGTGTGGGAGCAAATTGTGATGAAAGTAGATATATTCAAATGCTCTAGCCACACATGAAGAAGGAATGGGTAATCTCTAAATTTAATGTTATAATTATTTGATTGCTCATTTTGTATATGCATCCATGAGTTTTTAATATTTAATAATTATGTTTTATCTCATGTATGTTGAAAAACGATTTATGATGAATAATTTGAATTTTCAGTAATTTTTCATAAATTTAGTTCATCATAATAAAATTTGGTCAAATTTTTTTTTAATGTAATTGATATCTCTCTAACCATTGATATCAATTTTCAAACAATTTGACTTTTGACCTTAAATTTTGTTTTAATGTTTATGCAAGTAATTTCAAAGTATTAATGATATCTCTAAATTGATATCAATCTTTAATGCATAAATTTTTTGTAAAACTTTATGCATGTGCTCTTAATCTCGATAATCAACATTGCATAATGTTTTATATGTGAATGGGTTAAAGCATAATCTTTTCAATAATGACTTTGATAATGTCTTATTTTTAAAAAAATGTTTGCAAAATTGTTTGACATTGCATCTATTTTGATTATGCTTGTTGGTCATAAAATAGAGACATATACATGGTGCATTTAGATTCTATTGATATGACTAATTTATGCCTAGTTGCTAAGGATGATCATGATAGTTGGTTATGGCATAAGAGACTAGGACATGCTAGCATGAGTGTTTTGCAACGGCTAATTCAAGGAGATTTAGTTCGAGGGTTACCTAAACTAAAATTTGCTAATGATAAAATCTGTGATGCTTGTGCTAAAGGAAAACAAAAGGGAGTTTCTTTTAAATCCATTAATGGTGTATCCACTAGTAGAGTATTACAATTGATCCATTTAGATCTTTTTGGGCCATCTAGAACTACTAGCTTGGGTGGAAAACAATATGCATTTGTCTTGGTAGATGACTATTCTAGATATACTTGGGTTCTATTCTTAAGTACTAAAGATGAAGCATTAGAAAAATTCATCACATTTTCAAAAATAATCCAAAACGAAAAAGGATACTCTATAATTAGTGTTAGGAGTGATCATGGAACTGAATTTGAAAATCTTGGATTTACTGAATTTTTTAATTCTAATGGTATTAGCCTTAATTTTTCAGCACCTAGAACCCCTCAACAAAATGGAGTTGTTGAGAGGAAAAATCGAACTTTAGAAGAAATAGCTAGAACCATGCTTTGTGAAAACAATTTGCCAAAATATTTTTGGGCGGAAGCCACAAATACCGCTTGTTATGTTATTAATCGAGTAATGATTAGGCCTATTCTGAAGAAACCTCCATATGAAATTTTTAAAAATAAAAAGCCTAACATTAGCTATTTTCATCTTTTTGGATGTAAATATTTTGTTTTAAACAACGGTAAAGACAATCTTGGCAAATTTGATGCTAAAAGTGATTAAGGAATTTTTTCTGGGTTATTCCTTAAATTCTAAAGCTTATCGAGTATTTAATAAAAGAACTTTAGTTGTATAAGAGTCTATACATGTTGTTTTCGATGATAATCCCCTTCTGAGGAAAGATTCTTGTGTGAATGATGATGTAGGTATTATAAACATAAATGACGTTGGAGAACCATCATCAAAGGAAGAAACGAAAGATGAGGAAACTCAAGATCCTCTCGAGAATCCAACCATTGAAGAAAGGGAAGTATCTTACCCAAGGGAATACAATTATGTCAAGGATGGTGAAATAATAGGTGATCCATCAAAAGGGGTGACAACTTGATCTTCTCTTACAAATATTTGTAATTATGTTGCATTTATCTCATGTATAGAGCCTAAGAATATTAAAGAAGCATTAAATGATGAACATTGGATTATGGCTATGCAAGAAGAGTTAAATCAATTTGAGAGAAGTAAAGTATGGACATTAGTTGAAAGGCCTAGTAATAAGTCTACTATAGGTACTAGATGGGTATTTAGGAATAAGCTTGATGAAAGTGGTAATATAGTGAGAAATAAGGCTAGACTGGTTGCTCAAGGCTATACTTAAGAAGAAGGCATAGATTATAATGAAACATATGCTCCCGTAGCTAGGATGGAAGCAATTAGAATGTTATTAGCATTTTCATGTTTCAATGAATTTAAATTATATCAAATGGAATGTTAAAAGTGCATTTTTAAATGGTTTTATAAAAGAAGAAGTGTATGTGGAACAACCTCCTGATTTTGAAGATTCAAAATTTCCAAATCATGTTCTTAAATTGACAAAAGCGCTTTTATGGTTTAAAACAATCTCTTAGAGCTTGGTATGAAATATTGTCAAACTTTTTAATTAAAAAGGGTTTTTCAAAAGGGAAGGTTGACACTACATTGTTTTTAAATCATAAAGGTAAAGATTTATTAGTAGTTCAAATTTATGTTGATGATATAATATTTGGTTCTACTAATGATGTTCTTTGCCAAGAATTTTCTAAGCTAATGCAAAGTGAATTTGAGATGAGCATGATGGGGGAGCTCTCATTTTTCTTGGGACTCCAAATCAAGCAAAGAAAGGATGGCATCTTCATAAATCAAGCTAAGTATGTCAAAGATATGCTCAAGAAGTTTGGACTGGAAAACGAGATGCCTCGTGCCACTCCAATGAGCTCATCAACAAAGCTTGACAAAGATAAAGGAGGTAAATGTGTGGATGTTAAATTGTATAGGTAAATGAATGGCTCTTTACTTTATCTAACCGCAAGTAGACCGGACATTATGTTTAGTGTTTGCTTATGTGCTAGATTTCAATCATGCCCTAAGGAATCACATTTACTACCTGTTAAGAGAATCTTTAGATACCTTAAGGACACTCATAGTTTAGGACTTTGGTATCCTAGAGACTCTAGCTTTAGCTTGCATGCCTTCTCTGATGCAGATTATGGAGGATGCAAATTAGATAGGAAAAGCACCTCTGGTACTTGCCAATTCCTTGGAAATATGATGATTTCTTGGTTTTCAAAGAAACAAAATTGTGTTGCAATATCTACCACTGAAGCAAAATACATTTCAGCCGGTAGTTGTTGTGCACAAGTTTTATGGATGAAACAACAACTTTTTGATTATGGAATTGAAGTAAGTACCATTCCTATCAAGTGTGACAATACTAGTGCTATTTGTCTCACTAAAAATCCCATCCAACACTCTATAACTAAGCACATTGAAATTAGACATCACTTCATTAGAGACCATGCCACTAAGGAAGATATAGTTCTAGAATTTTTTAATACTTTGCACCAATTAGCAGATATTTTTACAAAAACCTTTAGACAAAGAAAGATTTTGGACACTTAGGAGAGAATTAGGTTTAACTGACCTATCTTCCTAGTGTTTAAAATAATTTTTAGCACTTTTAAAATAATTAAAAAAATGCTTATAACTATTTTGATTGCATTATTTGCTATTAGTTAGGGGAGTTATGATTCTTAGTGAAAATAATTTATGTTCAAATGTAGTTTAAGGATAAAATTGATGATTGAACATTATTAATTTTTTATATATGAGTTGCCAATACCACTAGAGCAAATTAATTTAGCATTTTGAGTGTTTAAAATACAGATTTTTAAATTTTAGAGCAGGAGGAATCGATACCACCTTTAAGGGGAACTGATTCCCCCTTTGAATGGGAACTGATTCCCCCATGTAGGGAATCGATACCCCCCACGAGGTCTGGTTTATTACACTCAAATAAACCATTTTTTCTCAAAACCCTTCCTCCTCTTCTCTCACGTCGTTCACTCTCTATCATCCCTAAATCTCGCCTAAAAACAACGGTTTCAAGTCGGATTTCACTTAGTTTTCAACTCCTAAACCTGCTAGCATCATTAATTTCGTGCAAACAACATCACATTTTCATAAAATCCAAAATTTCAAGGTAATATTTCAAAATCCTCTATTTCATTGATTTTTGAACTTTGGGCTAGTTTTGATTAGTTCTAAGATGAACATTACATTGGGCATTGGTTATATGATGATTTTATAACCAATTTCGTCAATAATACTCAATTTTTCAAAAATTATCTTTAAATTTCGAAATAAATTTTTTTTCGAAAATTGTTGTTTTAATTGATGTTTTTGATTCAATTGTGTTGTTTTTATAAAAAAAACTATATGTATTATGATTTTCAAACATTATTTTTCAAACATTATTTTCCAAACAGTTTTTCAAAACATTGCCCTTTAGGATTCAGTTTAGAGAACCTTGAAATATTGATGACTCATTTGAGTTTTGGGTTTGATTATATTGCATACATGTGTTTAAATTTACAGGTTACATACCTGGTCGTAGACAAGATCTATACCATAGGTACCATACTTTTTTTGAGTCATACAAAATACGGGAAAAGGGTGAATGTATGGATGCTCTCACACTTGAAGTGCGAGCACATTATCCTACTCCTTCCGATCCTCTTGTGGATGACTAGACCTATCTTGTGTTAGTTTGCTTGAACTAAACCCTGAACTTAGAACATTGAATTATAAAACATTTTGATGTTCATGGATTGTTTTATTTTGGATGTTTGAATTTGTTGGATGATTAGATATTTGAACTTACATGCTTATATATTTGGTTTGGATTTAACTTTCATTCTGAGTTTAATGTTTATTTTTGTATCATTTACATATTAGTTGCATTATGACCAATTTTTGCCATTTCACATTGTTTATGAATATTGGATTATGAAACTAATGGCTAACATTTCTCTTGATTGTGATCTTAGCAGCTTACGCTTTATCTTAATCTATCAATTGGCTTAATTTTTCAAAAACCTTGTTTAAAAGGTTTTAGAGTCTTTTTGATTTAACAAAAAGGGGAGAAAAGTGTTAAAGTAAGGGGAGTAATTTCAAAACTTGATTTCAAAATTTATTATCAAATCTTAAAATTACTAAATGTTTTGTTATATCAAAAAGGGGGAGATTGTTGAAAACATTTTGATGTTTCAATATAACAAATTAAGTTAAATGAATTTTAAGATTTTACAAAAGATTTTCTAAGTATATTCGATATAATTATTCGAATATCAAAATATTACCCCAAGTCTTTCAAAGTTCATTTTAATTCATACTAAAGTGTAAAAATATGTTTTAATCTTCTAAACAAATTTACAAAGTATTTCGAGCCTTAATCGAGCCAAAAAGCATTTCTTAATAAATCTCAAACCAAAATGGGCAGATTGCCCAGAGGGAACCGATTTCCCCCTGAATGGTTTGGCTCCGAGAAATAATAGATTGCTCGGAGGGAACTGATTCCCCCCCAGGGGTACCGATTCCCCCTTGTATAACGGACGAAATATTTGAATTTTTACACTGCAAGAACTGATTCCCTATGAGGGGGTACCGATTCCCCCCATGCTCCAAGCTGGTTTATTAATTGTTTTCACACAAAAAATGGCTCTATTAACTCCACCAATGATCTCCAACATTCAGAAGTGATCCAAGGAGCATTTAAACAAGCTTAGAAGACATTGATCAATAACAATTAACAAGAATTGAGAGAGAATCAAAGAGAAAGCATCAAACTCATTATTTGAGCACTTCAAGCCTATTTTTCATACAATATTCATTGTGCTTTCAAGAACTCCATTTGTGCTCTATTGTATTTATCCTTGAGTGTTCTTTCTTTATTCTAGAATTGTGCAAACAATCTACCTTGTGAGGTTTTCCTTGTAAGTTTGCAAATTTGTGTATTTCTCTTTGAAAAAGAGTGTGCTCAAAAATTTGGGGTGTAATTCTTGAGGGAGTTGTAAGGTTACTCTTTGTCTTCAAAAGAAAGAACAAGTTAGTGAATTTGTTGGAAAATCCTTAGTGTGGATAGCTAAGGTAGTGGATGTAGACTTTGGTTAAGAAATTCGAACCACTCTAAATCGCTGTGCAAATATTTTCAATTTTCTGCAAAAACTTCCACCAAAATTTTATTGTCAATTCACCCCCCTCTTGGCCAATTTCATCGATCGATAAACTCAACATCAACTACATGAGACAAGAAGGTACCATATCCACAGTCTAACATACTCAGGGCTTTTCATGGCTAACACTATCCTCAACTGGTTGGGTTTTTTTTCTGGTCATTACTAACTTGGTCTCATCGGTTGTTATGAGTTTAAGCCATCTGGCTTTGCACCTCAAGTTGGCATCGTGCTCTGTTAACCAGTCCATCCCCAAGATCATGTCGAACTCTCTAAAGGGTAACTTCATCAAATCTGCTTGGAAGGTCTGATCTTGAATTCCCACTGAGCATCGTCTGAAAATTTTGTCCACAAAGACGTATAGACCTAGGGGGATTGATACTCGAACACCTACCTATAGGTCCTCTGTTGGGGTTTTTATTTCTTTCACTAGATCAGAACAGATGTAGGAGTGACTAAAACCAGGGTTTATCAATATGGTAACTGAAAAGGAAAAACAATAAAAGTACCTAATATGACATCTGTCGTATTGCACTCCTCTCTGGTTCACATAGTATACTGTTTGGAGGCCACCCTAGGCTCTGCACAGGCCATTGATCTAATCGTCCCTTGATTCTGTTATTCAGACATAATACTACCCCTCTAGTTGGTATTCAACCCCTCTGCACTGATAGCGCCAACCTCTAAGTCACTACGGATGCTTCCCCTGAACTTTTGGACAGCCTCAAACAAAGTGATCTAAGGAGCCGTAACCGTAGCTACCCATAGATCCTTACTAACACGTCCCTGAATACCTTCTATTACACTGAGCACAAACGAGATGGGTGAACCCTCTGGTCGACTCACTAGCACTAGCTCCAGAGTTTAAGGTCAGTGGTCTCCTCCTGAAATTGGATATACCTTATCGGTTCGCACTCTGCCCAGCCCTCTTCTGCTGTGTTATCGGGGGTCTCTACAAACCCTGACTATCTTTAGCCCTCTTATCTAAATTCTAAGATGGTCTCGCTAGCTCAGGGGTTCTCATGGTCTGTCCTGTAACCTTGCTGGACTACCTAGCCTGCCTATCTAGATCGATCGTCTTCGCCTTATGGGTCAACTAAGCAAAGGCCTTGGGAGGACCGGCTATAAGGTGTGACAAAATATCAAAGTGAATGCCCTCTCTTAATCTATGACAACCATACTTCATCATTGAGCGATCTCCCTGAGTCAAGTGTAGGAACTACTTCATTAAATCATCAGTGTGAGTCTCCTCGATATACTTTTATCTAAACTCGGTGAGGAACTGCTCCATGATCTTTGACTTCATAGCCATCTCAACGTCTCTACCAATCTATAGCGTCACCCTTAAGTAGGGTGGTGACATCGAGCTTACCCTCTAGGGTAAGGTGCATCTGTCTGAGGGTGCAGAGCTTCTCTCTAAACCATTGGTCTCCTTCTATGGGATCGTCATCCCCTGAACTGAAGAATTTGATGGTCTTTTATCTACATAACTGCTTTACTTGAGACTCATGGGGTATAGTCGTTGGCTGAACTAGGGGTACTAGCAGGGGAGGTGGTGCAGCTGAAGAACTAGGTAGGGATCTAGCGATCTATCTAAGCACGGTGGTGAGGTCCCTAAAGAAGGTCGCCTCCTCAGTGTGAGTCTCCTCGATATAATTATCTAAACTCGGTGAGGACTGCTCCCATGTTGACCTCTTGACTTCATAGCCATCTTAATCGTCCCCTACCAATCTATAGCGTCACCCTAAGTAGGGTGGTGACATCGAGCTTACCCTCTAGGGTAAGGTGCATCTGTCTGAGGGTGCAGAGCTTCTCTCTAAACCATTGGTCTCATTCTATGGGATTGTCATCCCCTGAACCGAAGAACTTGATGGTCTTTTATCTACATAGCTGCTCTACTTGAGACTCATGGTATATCGTTGGCTGAACTAGGGGTACTAGTAGGGGAGGTAGTGCAGCTGAAGAACTAGGTAAGGATCTAGCGATCTGTCTAAGCACGGAGGTGAGGTCCCTAAAGAAAGGCGCCTCCTCAACCCCCGCATCTACATAGACCTCCTGTGAAAGTATCTGGACTAACTCATCACTGGTGTATGCTGCTATCAAGGCATGACTCTCGTCTCTGCCATCCTGACTATATGTTGGATTGTCTACCATGGGTTCTATCTAAAATTAGAAAGAAAATGGGTCATTATCATCATTCCAGTCATTATAGTACTCTTAACTCCCTAGAGGCATGTACACGTATAGACATTGACTAACTCAAACTCGCAGGTCCTAGGAATGACTAAACCTTGATATTCTATTACCACTAAATATAACACCCTAATCTATTCCGACTCAAAGATCCATGGATTACAATGTTACACGGGACTATCGAAATAGTGACCCAAAAATTTTCTTTGAAAATTATTTTATAAAACAACTGATAATAGTCCATCCCTAGAAATTAAGATAAACATAATAATAATATGAGTTTACAAAATATGGAGAGCTCCCAAAATATATCCAAAGTAGTATAATATTGAGTATAAATCAAAGTTACGATTGAATACACATAAGGGTCCATAAATAGTATATGTCTTCTATAAATGACTTAAGACGTACTCTGAAAGTCTCTACTGATCTGATCTACTGCACTGGAATGTCTGATGATGATAACTCCCCACGAACTGTCTCCTAAGAACCTATGCACGGAAACATATTCTGAACGCTGAGCTTACGAGCTCAGTGCCTCACTAATAATTGAACTACACTACATACATTCGCTAATGAGTTGGCTAGTAGCACGGGTCTAAAACATGAAAAATACTAATGTACTAAGTTGTGGATGGCATCATGGCATAGCTAAAGGTTCTACATATCAGAGCTCTCGCACCCATCTAACATGTCGGTATACCCTCAGGTGCATTGGGGTGAGATCCAGAAACTGTATTGGAAACGTACGCCCTGCCAACTTACTCTATCAAGTCTTAGGGCATCTACGCTCAGTCTGCTACTGAAGTGCCTTAGCATTAACTATGATATCCACTGACATTAGGTTCAATGTTTTAAAAATTACCCCAGTATCGTTACTCTTGCCTTGATATCAATACTCTACGTGAGTACCGATACTAAAATTGTATTCTAGAATACTGGTCTCGGTACCAACATGATGAGTATTGAAATTTAGACCCGAGTATTGATACTATTTGAATGAGTATTGATACTACCCTTTAAAACTTGCCTAATTTTGCTTGAATGAAGAAAAATATTGATATTGTTCCTACACTATCGATACTCTGCTAAGGGCTGCTCTGTTTTGGCACGAAAAATCCTATCTTTCTACCCAAAATCCCCATTGAGGTCCACAACTGATGTTTAAGTGTTTTATCTATAATTGGGGTCATAAAGAGTTCATAAACATGTTGAAAACACTCAAACGATGCAATCTACCATGAACATGCTTCAAGCTTATGCAACCTACCAAATCTCACCTAATAAGCTACATATGGTAGAGTTGAGTTAAAAGTGAGTTACCTGGTGATTCTAAGCTGCTAAGAGTGTCCAATGATCAACCCAAGGTGAGCTTCTTCTTTCCATTGCTTTGGAGTTTTCTCCAACTTTTCTCACTAAACAAGATCCAAAGAATGAATTACTAGTTGAATGTAGAGGCTAAGAAGGTTTTAAAAATACTTCCTAAGGCTAGGAATCATTGAAAATGGACTGAATTCTTTGGATTCCTTAAACCTTCATAAAACTTGTTTTTGGCATCCATCACCAAACCTTGCAAAAGTGGGATTGAAATGAAGCTTGGGAAGAGAAGAATGTGGTTATTACCTTGGTTTGATGGAATAAACTGGAAATAAACTAAAGCTTCCACCTTTGCCCAAGTTTCCTAAGAAGAAAGATAAGGAAAAAGTCAGACGTGAGATCACCAAACTTAATTGCTTTTCAGCATTTCAAAATAAAATTAGTCTAATTACTCCTTTGGTCCTCCTAATTTTGACTGCAAACTAAAAAATACCCTTTTATCCACTATTAGGCTCAATCCAAGCCCATTTTCACTTATTCTTGTGTCAAGGCTTCCTACAAGCTATGGGTTTTATTCAAAGCCTGAATCGAATTAACCCAAAACTTCTAACCCGAAATTTGGGGCGTTACAATTGATATCTTCACAAATGGATAGATCCTTATGATCGTAATAGCCATTGGACTGATCCACTACTCAAAAAGATCGATTTCTTCCCATGAATGATTGATCTCTTCCCTCGAAAGATCAATCCCTTAGCTAACAATGATTGAATATTTGAAAAATGATTGATCTCTTGTGTCATAATTGTTATATCTCTTTATAGGTAAGGACTTTCTTGTGTCTCTAATGACTCCTAACAACTAAAAAATCAGAAAGATGATATAAATTAAAACAAACTCAAACTATTTCATCAACAATAATAAAACATTTTAAAAACATCTACCAACTCAAAAGGTCTTTGAGTGTTTAATTGTTGTATTTTTATTATAAAACACTTGTGAGCTTAATTATCAATGTTGTTTGAGATGTAAGAAAGTATATTTGTACAAAACATGAAAAAAGTTTCAAAAGTATTATTATAGGTTTTAAAATCTTTAAGGTAGATTATTCTGAGTTTTGAAATCCACCAATAAGATTTCAAAACATTTAAGATAATCTACTCAGAGTTTCAAAATTCATTCTAAATTTTGAAACCATACCTGATTTTGGTAAAATGTTTAATTTTTTATAGAAGTCGCCAGTTTTATTAGAAAGATAAAATATTCAAAATTACAATGAAAGTTCATGATCATAAATATAAACTAACCACATAACTAAGACATTGTCCTATAATCATTAACATAAAAACTAGTCACTTAAGATCGTACTAGGACCGTACAATGAAAAGGTTAAAAATCAAACCAAAGAACT
Organism: Hibiscus syriacus; assembly: GCF_006381635.1. NCBI lineage: Eukaryota > Viridiplantae > Streptophyta > Magnoliopsida > Malvales > Malvaceae > Hibiscus > Hibiscus syriacus. Next base: position 228,174 of record NW_024062249.1, on the reverse strand, counting down.
CGAACAAAAGATAGATACAAACATATCTAATTGCATTGACAAACAAACCACAAAAGAATGATAAAACTACTAAAAGACCACCAACAAATCACAAATCAGTATCAAACGAAGTGAATAAACTATTCACGAATACAAATCGCCTATCTAAATCAATCTAAATCAAAAGCAAAGGAGATCAGCATAATAACAAATAAGCATCATTTTGATCAATCGTGGCGATATCAATCCAACTTTGAAAAAAATATAAACTAAAACAACAGCCAAACGATAAAAAAAAATGTCATAAAGACAGAGAAAAATGCGTTACAAAGACAGGAAACAACATAATATAAAGACATAATTATTAAAATAAAAAATAATAAAATGGTAAAATAAATAATACTAATGATAGCCGGTGGTAGGCGACCAACCCTAAGGCCAGTGCCACCACTGGCGTTGCAAACATTGAAAAAGTGTTTAATTTAAATTAGTTCATAGTAAGATACTTTATTATGATTTTCATACTGTAATGCTCCTTTGATTTCTTTTACAAATAAAATTAAGTTCTAAATTAGTTGATATAATATAACTGACTCATTTTTTAAACTAAGTTGAGAATATTTAATCTATTGTCGTTTATTAAATTTGCCTTAGGAGATTACTCGGTTTAGTTTTCAAAAAGACATTGTATTTCCCTAAAGTTTACCTCTCTCATCCTAATAAAATCGACCGACATTTTTTTTTTAAAAAAGGTAAACTATTTCAATAATCACTAATATTTGGATAAGTTTTCGTTTTTACCACTGATGTTTTAAAAGTTATAAATCGGTCACTAATATTATCGTTTGTTACAAATTGGTCACTCGCCGTTATCAGGCGTGACAGAAAACACACGTGACATGTTAACAGCAGTTAACAAGCTTACTTGGATGGTATAATTACACAAATAGTCCATATTATTTATATATTCTCTCAATTTGATTCTAGTTTTAATAAATTAAAATATATTTATTTTAAATTCTTATAAATAATTATATATTTTTATACAAAATAATTAAATATTTAAGTCCAACGGCTTTAAAAAAAGGAAATCAAAAATTTAAATTAGTTATAAAAACAAAAAAAATGTTTTTTAATGTTAGGGTAAACTACTAATATTAATGTTTTTTTCACTTCATTTTTTTCTTCTCCAATTTTTTTTAATTTTTTAAATAAATACTAATATTAAAATCTTGTTTGTGAAGAAAAAAATTTCACTCGATGCATAAAATTTTTTAAAATTAATTTTATTAAGTCTTTCATTTTCTTAAGAGTCTTATAATTTAATTTGTCATTAAATCTTTTAAATTTAAATTTTATCACAACATAAATTGTAAATTTAATTATTATTATTGATATGATGAAAAATTAATAAGCACATAGGTCGTGAAATTGTTTTGAAACCTCTCCTTCTTCCATGATTCAAGAAAAAAACTTAATTTCCAAGTAAATTTTTGTCCAAAATTTTAATTTAATATTACTTGAAGTCATCTGAAAATATAAAATTTCAATATTTAAGCTAATAATAATATACCAGACAAAAGTTCCATAACATGAAATGATAAATTTGTGAATGCACATTTATGTATTTCCCAAAAAGTTGTTATACCGAAGCACAAGGAAATATAGGAATACCAATAATGTTAAGGGGCTCTCAATAAGACAGCATAAATCTATTTATGAAATATTTACAAGTATTAGAAATCGAAATCCTTATGGCTTTTTTTTTTGCAGATAGAGGCAATCGGAGCTCCAAAATAAATTAGCTATAGGCACCAATTTACACCACCTAATGAATTCATCGTGATTAAAGAAAATGTGGTCATATCATCGGATATAACACGAGCTGAAAATTTGTTTTTCCTCAGGCAGAAGCCAGACCTTCAGCCTATTTATTTTTATTATCTCGAATATATCCTTCGGATGGATTCAATATTTTTCTTCTTGTGGTTGAAATGAATTCTATCACGAAGATATAATGAACTAGTTCGACTTGACGATTATCGGAAGAAGCAAATCTCCATTAGTTACCCAATCTACAAAGCTCTCAGAATATTCACCGATGATATCATCACGAGTCACTTCGGATGCAGTTCGGTCCATTCCCTAAATAATTTCACGACCTATTTGCTTATTAATTTTTCATCATATCAATAATAATAATTAAAATTACAATTTATGTTGTGATAAAATTTAATTTAAAAGATTTAATGACAAATTAAATTATAAGAATGTTCAGAAAATTAAAGACTTAAAAAAATTAATTTTTAAAAATTTTATGCACCGAGTGAAATTTGTTTTCTTCACAAACAAGATTTTAATATTAGTATTTATTTTTAAAAAAAAGTTTGGGGAAGAAAAAAATGAAGTGAAAAAAACATTAATGACGAGTCTTGGGTAAGTTTAAAAGTAGTTTACCCTAACATTAAAAAAAACACTAATTTTTTTATTTTTATAACTAATTTTAAATTTTTGATTTCCTTTTTTTAAAGTCGTTGGACTTAAACATTTAATTATTTTATATAAAAATATATCATTATTTATAGGAATTAAAAATAAATATATTTTAATTTATTAAAACTATTATCAAATTAAAAGAATATATAAATAGCATGGACTATTTGTGTAATTATACCATCCAGATAAGCCTGTTAACTGCTGTTAACAGGCCACGTGTGTTTTCCGTCACGCCTCTTAACGACGAGTGACCAATTTGTAACAAACGATAACGTTAATGACCGATTTGTAACTTTTGAAACATCAGTAGTATAAACAAAAATTTACCCAAAAATTAGTGACCCTTGGAGTAGTTTACCCTAAAAAATTATTAAGTCAAATAGTATAGATTTGATTTTATCAAAGAAAGGCCCTGGGACCAAAACCCAAAATATATGCTTCTATTTGGATCTCAATGTCTGATATAGAAAAAGCCCATTGTGATGTGACATGGAAGTCTTATTTTCTCAATTTCAAGTTCGTTCGTAAGAACGATACTAATTCAGTGGTAAGGAAATTGTTATTATTTTTTTAGGTTTTGAGTTTGGGTATTAAGAATATTTGGGGTGTATGTATTCAATATCAAACAATTAATTTTTTTAAAAAATATATATTATCTTATATTTATCTCAAATTAATATGAAAAAAATAAAAAGTTCATCCATGAATCTTCCTTGATCAATGGAAGAAGCGTTCTTCAAGGTGACGTTAAAAGCCTTCCATTATTCTTAATTTACATTTTTTATTTTGATAAAGTACATAAGTGGTCCCTTGACTATAGAGTATTATTTTGTTGAGTAGTTCGATTATTAAAAGTTAAAGAATGGTATCTTGATTATAATATATTATTTTGTTGAGTCATCCGACTATTAAAAATTACAAAATAGTCACTCAATTATTCTTATGTTTCAAACTCGTCTTTTTTGTTAAAAATTTGATGATTATTTGAGTTGGACGTTAACTTACTGACTAAGATATTATACAATATAATCCCAAAATCTCAAATGACTCTATAGTTCAAACGGCTTTAAGATCATATTTTATCATATCTCAGTGTTAACATCCAACTTAAACGACCATAATTTTTTTAACAAAAAAATATGAGTTTGGAACATATGAATAATAGAGTTACCATTTTGTAACTTTTTATAGTCGAGAGACTCAATAAAGTAGTGTCCTATAGTCGACGGACCATTTTATAATATTTAATAGTCAAGTGACTCAACAAAACATCACTCTATGTTGAGTTTATATTATTTATTAGAGTTTCTATTTTATCATTTATATTTGTTCCAAAATATTTAATATAATTTATAGTCATTAGATTAATGTTTATGAAAATTAACTATTTTGTAATTAGTATTGGATCTTTTACCATTTTACCTCTATGTTCAGCTATAAATGGATGTTTATTTTTCTATTTCATACAAAACTACAAGAGAAATTTAGCTAAAAACGGTATTGCAGAGGAGATACGGAGTAAGTGTAACAAAGTTAGAACTCTTTGCTTGGTTCATTGGTTTCCCAATCTTTTATGTGTTCAACGTCCCTGCTCTATTTGGAAGGATGCAAGCGTGGGTTATATCTTGCTCTTTGGTATTAGTGAATGAACGTGGCTGTTGACTATGAATTTTGAAAGAGCCCCAAGTTCAATGTGTAGGCATGTTGATCAGTGGGAAAATAAGGCTGGCTAAGATCATTTGTTATAGGATATTGATCTCTGAGCATGAACTCATACCTTCTAGTATGATACCTCGACATTTAAAAACAAAGACAATATTTTATATTAGAAATGACCAACTTATAAAATTTAAGAATAGAAAATATTTAAATTGTACAAAATTTTAAATTTTTGAAAGAAAGGCAGCCGCCCCTTCCAGCTCCCTCAGTTTATCCCGCTAGTATCGACAATTCCTTTGAAAGATACTAGTAAAATCAAAGTTTCATTTTCAAGACATGGGAAAGCCAACTTTCTTCTATTATTTTGTTTTATGGGTAAAATTCACTTTTAGTATCCTAATTATCATTTTTGTTCTGTTATGGTCACCCAACTATTTTTTCTTCAAAATTATACATAATGTTACGTTTTGGTTTCATTTTGGTCACACATCATTAAAAATTTAACAGAACTACCGACGTGATATTTTTTTATTTTTTTTCATTGATGACATTGTATTATCTTATGGTGACCATCATCGTTAATTTTAACGACGGGTCCCCAAAATAAAACTAAACGGTTGTGTATAATTTTGAAAAAAAAAATAGATGACCAAAACGGAACAAAAGTAATAGTCGAGGTACTAAACTTATAGTTTACCCTTATTTTATACTGCTTGGAGTAACCTCTTGGTCATTTTCTGTTTAGCAGAGTTAATGTGTAACCATTACATGCTAGTCTTTCGATTTCAAGCTAGACAGATTTATTAAAAGGTTTTCATTACCTGCCATTGATATTCATATTGTGTTTTATTTAAAGCAACTTTTCCCATGTACCCCAACCTATATTCCTAAACCTCTAAATATGGATAGTAAGTCGGTAACTGCTACCTAGTTTGCGATTCTAGATTTCTTCTTTGGGCTATACCCAACTATGTTATTTGGATTTGGTTATGGGTAGTTGATCTGTTTTAATTTAGACAGAGAATTACAACTAATGGTTTTAGTGAGAATGGAATAATCAGGATGATAATTTGTCTCTAGCCTGAAAAAAAGGAAATGAGAGTGATAAGCTGAAGATGAATAGTATAAGCTCGAGAGAGAGATGAGAGATCCCCCTCTGTTAGCCATACATGGAGTTCATACATTGATGTGTGGTTGTTAGACCTATTGTCATGATTGCTATCTGTTGGTATGGTCTTGAAATCAGGCTGCCTGACAATCGATTTGACCTTAACAGGTCTCGCGGTCATGATCTGCCATCTTGTCAAGGGTTTGTGGTTCGTCGAATGATATGAAGCTACGGAGGCTTTGATAGACGAAAGAGTGGGGTTGGAATTATTATTTGCAGAGGAATATCCCCGAAGGTACAACACACCCATGCCCATGTCCGGAAATGAGTTGGATGCATAAGTCCAAGAGGAGTAAACGCAATATAAATACCGTATTTATCCGTTCACCACCTTTCGTTCCAATGACATCTTCTTGGACGCCTTCACTAAAAGCCCTTTTAATGAAATACTTTGTTTAGTGCAACCATTTCTCTACCCAATGAAATACGTGTTCAATATAACCACGTCTCAAAGTTGATGATATGACTTTAAAAAAAGGCTCTAGAGTTGCTGTGACAAGCATGCTATCCAGTTTTGCTGATGAAGAGGTCACTATAATGGGGCATCACTCATCTCCAGTTTTGGCCTGGGTAGGACCTCAACTTTTATGCGGTGACAAAATTTCACGTGTAAGTGTATGTCTCGAGCAGTCTCTTCTATTTTTCTGATTGTAATTCTTAGCCACATATGGATGTCACTTTATGAACTGTATTTGACAAAGAATTGGAAAAAAAGGTGAAAGATAAAGTTCATGACCCCTTGTTCTGTAACATGAACACCTGGAGCCATTACGTATGGTATTTGGCCCCTCAATAATGTTCAAATTTGTCAAGTTTTATTTGTCCCACTTGCTTTTTTAAGTGAGCAGATACCTAGTTGAGTTAGCTTACTGGAGTTATACTACTATGGCGAGTGATGTTCATGTGGGATGATGTTAGAAATAAGGACCCATCGAGTGGGCAGTTTCCACTTTAGAGAATATCCTAGTGTTGATGGATTCTTCATGGTATATTGTTAGAATTACAGACTACTGCAGCCTGCAAGTGCCTTATGCACCAGCCAGGGGCGTGGCTGAGGGTGTGCAAGGTGGGCGACCACGCAGGCCCCAAAAATAGGGGCCCCGAAATTGATTATATTTATCAGTTGTTGCCATTAATAAGCATAAAAATAGAGGTCCTGAAATCGAGTATATCTATCAGTTATTGCAATTAAAAAACATAAAAATAGGGGCCCCGAAATCGAGTATATCTATCAGTTATTGCCATTAAGAAGTATAAAAATAAGGGTCCTGAAATCGAATATATCTAAAAAATAAATGCCCCTTTATAAGAATTTACACAGAACCCCCAATAATCTAGCCATGGCACCAACCACGGTGCCTATTCATTCATCGAACTGCGACAAAGGGTTCATCTTTTTTCACTATTCAATAAATGTCGAGCGTTGTAGTCAAAGCATTGTCTTTGTATCCCAAATTCATCCTTTTCTCTGAAGAATAAAAATTGATCATTATAGATGAGAATAAGTGAATTATAATATTATAAAAGATCATTCTTTTAGTTTGGACGGAGAATCGTTATTGTAATTCTGTTTCTTTTTAAAATGATGGAAATCTGGGTTATAAGCGTCAATCTCCTCTTTTGGTCTCGGTGTATGGTATTAATGTGAGATAAAAAAAGATTATTCTTTTAGTTTGGATGGAGAATGGTTATCGTGATTCTGTATTTTTTTTATAGAAAAAGATGAATGGAAATCAGGGTCATAGGCGTCAATCTCCTCTTTCGGTCTTGGTGTATAGTAGTGATGTGAGATAAAAATGTGTGAAGTGAGGTTTAAGATATGGCGGTAAATGAGATGAGACGGATCACGAGTTACTTGAGATTGATTCGGTCAAAGCTCAATAAATATTCAACTTAAATAGATTTGAGCTCGAACTCAACTCGAGTTTTTAACAAGCCGAAATGAGCTACTTGATACTTGACTTGAAAAATTCGTGAGTAGCTCGAAAATATAATATATTAAGATTTTATTTTTTAAAATAAATTATTAATAATATTAACATTTATGTAGTGATTTTAAAAAATGCAATATAGGGTTTTTATGTATTTAAAATTCATATTCGAGTTCGAGTTTGAGACCTCAATCAAATTAAATTTAAGAATTTTTTTCATTTCGAGTTTTTACAAACTTCAATTTATGATTTTGAATTCGAATCGAATTTAAAAATTTTAGAGTCGTGTCGAGCTCAATAATACTCAAGCTCAACACAACTCGTTTACAACCCTAGTTTTAGGAGAAGCAGCAGCTGGTAACTGAAATTCCATCAAGTTGCAGTTTTACACTCCGCGTTGTTTGGATAAAGCCGAAAGGGAAAGGCTCATGATTGGCGCAGCTATTGCGGTGTGAGTCATCCGGAGAGAGCGTCATACGGCGCTTAGGCAAGCCAACAGGTAATGGCTGATTGGGTGGGTGCTACAATTATTATTAATCGTAGTTTCAGCTTTTAGGACAAAAAGGGAGAATAAGGTTTGGCAAACTCCGACCAATCTACCCATTACACGAGTTAATGGGTGCGTTGGATACTCTCTGATAAGTTAATGGGTGCGTTGGTCCATCATTGAAATGTTCTATACTCATATAATATTAATATAACCCCAAACTCATTAATCTAATCTCTGTCTTATAATAGGATAAACTATTCGGATAGTCCCCTATGTTTTCATTTTGATGGACTTTGGTCACAAATTTAAAATTTAAGGGATAATGGTCCCTAACATTATCTTTCCGTTCGATTTTAGTCTCTCAATCATTAATTTTCGTTAACCCCCTTTTGTTTAAGTCCCTAACATGGCTAAGAGACTAAAACCGATGGGAGTTAACGACTGAGAGACTAAAATCGAACGGATCGATAATGTTATGGACTAAAATCAAACGGATCAATAATGTTAGGGACCATTCCCCTTAATTTTTAAATTGGAGACCAAATTCGATCAAACCTAAAAGATAAGGGACTATATGCATAGTTTACCCCTTATAATATAATAATCCAATTCCTCCGACATCTGTTCTTTCCACGTCAGCATATCGGATGGTCCGTTTTGTATCACACAGTAGAACCCTAATAAATATTCCGAATTCAAACAACACCAAATTTAATGATTTTGATTTAAGGTCTATTGTGATTAGAGATGTATAAAATTTGATTAGATTAAAAAATATGCTTTTTTTAAATTTAGAGTTATTTGAGTTATATGAATTAATTTGAATTTTTTGCTCGATTTTTTGAGTTTGTATCGAATTTAAATTTATAAAATTCAAATAATCGAAAATTTTATATAAAATAAAATTATTTTGATTTTTAATCAAGTAATTTAATTGATTTTTAGTTTACTCTCTAATTTCTTTATTCTTAACTTCCTCGACCACTTCATTTCTTCTCTCTGGCAACCAATTTTTTTGAAATACAATCCTTAAAAAAAATTATTCAATTTGATTCATTAATCTCAGCTCTTTCTAAAAAATATTTATCACTCAATTTCTTGATTCTCTTCAATATTTTATATTCAAAATTAAGTCCTTTATAAAATATATATATTATATGATTTTAGGTGATATTTAATTTGTTTAATAATGTAACAACCCGGAAAAATTTAGAATAATATTAAATTGAAATTGGAGGTTAATTGTGAAAATTAGTAAATTATGAGGACTAAATTGAAAGTTTTGAAAATTTGAAGTCCATTTTAGAAGTTGAAGAAAATTCAATGACCAAGCCCTGAGTTATACCTTTGAGTGTCGGCAGGTTTTTCTTTTAAAGGAAATGAATTGGTTTCTGCGTGAAAACACAGAAAACCAATTCAGAAATTTCCTTTCCCCTACACTAGTTTCTAACATCGATTCCGACGCCGTCTAAATTCCGATCTTCGTTTTGAAACCACCGTTGTGTTCATCATCGAGCGAGACACAAACCCTTCAAATTAATTGAAGCGAAACGCTGCCAAACGTCGGGAATTTCCAGTCAAAGTCTCGACGTTTTATTTAGCTCGATCGCCGGGAAAATCTCAAATTCATCGCCGATCGTTGCTCTGTTTACGACACCTCCTGCACCATAGTGTTCCTTGTGCCGTTTCGAGTCTACCGGTGTCAACCTTGGTCTCCGTCGACGGTGGCGCGTAAGGAGGTAGAGCAGTCAAAGTTTCGACCAATTTAAAATCGTGCTCTCCGCCGTTCAAAAATTGGAACTGATCGTTGTAAGTATCTCGAAATCGCTCAAAATAATTTGTAGAAATTTTTCCGTGATTTTTAGAGCCCTGGAGGACGTCTCACGCGCCACATGCGCCGCCGCAGGGAGAGTGAGCAGCTGGAAAACCGGTTTGACCGGTCTAAACCAGTCTGACCCGACTGTTGACCGTTGACCGTTGACTTTCTTTGACCAGAACCTTAAATGGCTTTGACCGACCCTTAAACGACCGTAAATATTTTCCGAGTATACCTATTCTGATAGTTTTCGACGACCTGAATCCGTTTTCGAAGTCTGTTTCACCAAATTCAAACCCGAAGGCCTCCAAATTGACGGTCAAAGTGGTTGACTTTGACTTTGACCAAGAATTTAAATTTTTGAAAAGACATACTTTATGTTTTTCGACGTCCTGATTCCGATTCCGCAATCCGTTTGGCCAAATTCAAACCCAAAATCCTCCAAATTGATAGTCAAACCCTGAAAATGCTTATATACTTAAGAATTTAGCTTTGAACAATTAAGTAAGACTTGGGGCTGATAAATTATTATTGTTTGAAGGTACAAGAGACTCTCTGGATCGTTCGACAGCTCGACCCAGCTCTTCTAGATCAATTAAACAACGTGTGCCAGTATTCACCCGTAAGACCCGTAAATTTTATGATTTTAGAGATTTATTTATGTTACCCATAAGTAATATAGTGTTATTATAAAATAGGTTCAAAAACTGTAGCAGAGCGTGGTGAAACCAACAATCAGTAAATCTACTATTTGAACCTATTATCGAGGTGTGTTCCCTAATTATTACTGAACTGTTTTATTGGTTTTAATATGAGGTACACTGAGTTCTTTGGTTACTGTTTTATTGATGCACCAATTTAATGTGATGATTTATGGAATTTGTGTCACGGTGCAATTGAACTTTTGGATTGAATTACAATAGTATAGCTCTGATCAAGCTAATAAATAGAATGGGCCTAATGTGACTCTTGGGGCCCCAAGATACATTAGGTTGGCTTCCCTTGTTGTGTGCTTAGGGTAAGCTATATGGACTTAGACTTACGGGCTTAAGGATACAAGCTCTAAAGCTTATCCTTAGGTTGGCTTTCTTTTTGCTGTGTGATTAGAGTAAGCTATATGGAAAATAGTTTTGGAAATTACTGATGGTGTACAAGAAAAGAGTTTAAACTATGATTTTCAAAAGTTAAACTCTTTTATGAATTTATGAGATTTACTGGACTATGATTTGTTTAATGTACCTATTGTGATTTTAAGGTAATATTGGGACATAATAAGCCTAGCTCACATTTCGAAAATGTTTTTCCCCCTTTCAGATATTGTTGGTTAGATACATCGTTTTGAGCACTTGGAGGATCAACATATCTCTTGAAGTATATCTGATTGTAATGTTTTATCTTGCTAGTTGACTTTATTTTGGTGACATGGACCTTATTTTAAAGTATCGTATTTTAGGATGATGACACGTTTGCTATTACTGTTCGATTTATTGTGATTTTGATTTTGAAGACCTGTTTTAAATTAATTTATTACTTATTGGTATTATATTTACAAGTTGGGTTTTGATGATATAATTTATTTCATGACATTTATAATATGATTTACATTGATTGAATAACGGTTTTAGAAAATGTCTTTAAGAATCATAACGTGATCCACTAGACTTAGTCGAAACGCATAGGTCGGGTCTAGGGGGTTACATACATTGGTATCAGAGCTTTTGGTTTTTAAACCGCGGACTGTGTATGAGTCCACATTGAAAATACGGTTTTAGAAATATTTTACAAAACAAGTTACTAAGACCATGTCACAAGTTATTAAGATTTTAACTGTGTTCGAGACTCCAAGTGCTTATCTAACCTTAAGTTTTATCTCCTGTAGTAAACTTGAGATCCACAAAAAAATGAGTGCTAAACGTGGTCATCGAACTAGCCGTGGACGAGGTCGAGTAGCTAGATTTGCAGACCCGATCGATGAGATACGAGTAGATCCCCCACCTCCGATAGGTGATCCTACTCCTACGACCCCAACGAATCTGCCTCCTACCGCTGGTATTGGCATGACTACACCGACCATAGGAGCGACCGATATTGAGTCAGAGTCTACCGGAGTTGCTTTGGATGAGAATTTTGGTAGACAATTTCTGCAGTTGATACAGGGAGCAGTCAGAGCTACTGGTGTTGTATCAGAGGTTCCTATTTCGCGGACTTTGATTGCCAATGGAGTTAGAACTTTTGGGGGACAGATTGGTGGAGCTCCTACTGAAGCTGAGGATTGGCTCCAGGATACAGAGAGACGAATGGATCAGTTGGGTTTAGACTCAACTAAGAGATATCAGGGTGCTGTGGCGATGTTAGATGGCAATGCCTACACTTGGTGGGAGTCAGTGACCAGTAGTGTTCCTACCGATCGTTTGACCTGGAATTTCTTTAAGGATCGCTTTCGGAGTCGTTTTCTAGGATAGCGCTACTTAGCTCAGAGATATCAACAGTTTCAAGACCTGGTTCAGGGAGACATGACTGTTTCTGAGTATGAGATCGAGTTCTTGAAGTTGCTGAAGTATAGATTCAGTATGGTACCTACTGAGAGAGATCAATGTCGTAAATTTGCCCTTGGACTCAGATACGAGCTGCGTAGGCAAGTTCTAACCCATCAGGATGAGATATTTGATGTGTTGGTAGGCAGAGCCAAAGATGCTGAAGAGGTGGAGGTTTTAGCTTCTGGTAGAGAGCGTGTTGAACAGTAACGATCTAAGAAATTTTCAGGCCTGATAGAGTCATCAGCACAGTCCGGGAAAAGGACTCGTACTTCAGTCCCTCAGAGAAGCAATACATGTTTCAGGCTTGCAGTATCCTCACCGTTAGTTGGCAGTCGAGGCGGTTCCTCGTCGTATTATCATGGGTTCCTCTGTGAGTTTTGTGGTAAACAACACACAGGAGAGTGTCGTAAGAAGATGGGTCTTTGCTATCAGTGTGGATCTAGTGGTCATTTTTGGAGGGATTGTCCTCAGCTAGCTTCGTTTGAGCAGACCGCTACCCAGACTCCTGTGCGTTCTCATACTACAGTACAGACCCCAATTAGAGATCGTAGTCAAGGAAAGACTCAAGGATCAGCATCCAGGACAGACAGTAGAGCCTGACCTCAGCAAAATAGAGGGCCAACAGTTTCTGAGGCTAGACAACCAGCTTTGGTTTATGCCACTAGACATCGGGATGACAGAGATGAGCCTGAGGTTATTGCAGGTACATTTACTATATATTACATTCCATACTTTGCATTACTGGACAATGGCTCCACTCACTCCTATGTATCGAGCTCGGTATCTCGAAACCTTCAGATTCTGATCGAGAACACTGAAAATAATGTTACGGTTACGAGTCTAGTAGGACATGCGATATTACTGAATAAAGTATTTCGGCGTTGTCCTCTGGAGGTTAAGGGAGAAATGTTTCTCGCTGATCTTATGGAGCTTCCTTTAGAGGAGTTTGATCTAATTCTTGGGATGGATTGGTTGACTAAACACAAGGTAAATATGGATTGCGAGTACAAGAGAGCTACTCTGAAAACTTCTGATGGTCGGACTGTTGTGTTAATTGGTGAACGTCGCGGCTATCTCTCCAATATAGTTTCAGCGATGAAAAATGATCGTATGATCCGGAAGGGATATGAGACTTTCATTGCTTGTATTTTGAACACCAAATGTGCATTGTCCACGATCGAGGAGATTCGTACAATTAGCGAGTTTCCTGATGTTTTTTCAGAGGAGTTGCCTGGGTTACCTCCTGATAGAGAGGTAGAGTTCGAGATTGAGACTTATCTGGGATCTGCACCTATTTCTATGGCACCTTATCGCATGGCTCCAAAAGAACTTAATGAGTTGAAGGTCCAATTGCAAGAATTATTCGATCGATGATTTATCCGACATAGTACCTCACCCTGGGGAGCTCCAGTTCTGTTCGTGAAAAAGAAGGATGGGTCGCTAAGATTATGTATTGACTATCGGAAATTGAACAAGATAACGGTCAAGAATAAATATCTACTACCCAGGATTGATGACTTATTTGATCAATTACGAGGAGCTACTGTATTCTCTAAGATTGATCTTCGTTCGGGGTATTATCAATTGAAAGTTAAAGGATCTGATGTTGCAAAGACGGTCATTCGCACTAGATATGGTCATTATGAATTCTTAATGATGCCTTTTGGTTTGACGAACGCTCCTGCAACTTTCATAGATTTGATGAATCGGGTGTTCCGACCATATTTAGATCAATTTGTGGTGGTCTTCATTGATGATATTCTGATCTATTCTCGTACTGTGGCAGAGCATGACGAGCATTTGAAGATCGTTCTGCGAACTTTGAGAGAGCATCGTCTTTATGCCAAACTAAGCAAGTGTGAGTTTTGGCTTCAAGAAGTGTCGTTTCTGGGGCATATTATTTCAGCGCGAGGTATTCAGGTCGATCCAAGCAAGATTGAAGTTATTTTGAATTGGAAACGACCCAAGAATATCTCTGAGATTCGCAGTTTCTTGGACTTGGCTGGTTATTATCGACGTTTTGTTGAGGGCTTTTCGATCATTGCTTCTCCTTTGACAAAGTTGTTAAGGAAGAATGTGCCGTTTGACTGGGGTGAGGCACAACAGGAGAGCTTTGAGAAATTAAAGGCGGTATTGACTCAAGCACCAGTATTGATTCAACCAGAGTCCAGGAAGGATTTTACAGTGTATAGTGATGCGTCACACTCAGGACTCGGTTGTGTTCTAATGCAGGAAGGTAAGGTGGTGGCTTATGCATCCCGTCAGCTGCGACCGCATGAGTGTAATTATCCTACTCACGATTTGGAGTTGGCAGCAATAATTTTTGCCTTGAAGATTTGGAGACACTATCTTTATGGAGAGAAGTGTTACAATTTCATGGATCATAAGAGCTTAAAGTATCTTCTGACCCAGAAGGAGCTTAATTTGAGACAGCGACGCTGGTTAGAGCTTTTAAAGGATTATTATTGCGTGATTGATTATCATCCTAGTAAAGCTAACATTGTAGCGGATGCTTTGAGTCGAAAGGCGGTAACAGAGTTGATATCTTTAATGGCCAAGATGAATTTATATGACGATGTCACTCTGTTAGCAGAATTGCAAGTTAAGCCGACCTTGGTTGATGAGATCAAGGCTAAGCAGCCCCTTGATAGCTCATTGTTTCCCATCTTTGAACAAGTAGAGCAGGGGACAAATTCAGATTACGCAATTGATCGGGATGAAGTTTTATGCTTTAAAGGTCGGTATTGTGTGTCGGATGATGCTGAGTTGAGGCAGACTATCCTTATTGAGGCTCATAGTAGTCCATATGCTATGCACCCCGGTGGAGATAAGATGTATCGGAATTTGAGAGAGAGGTATCATTGGGTCGGCATGAAGAATGACATCTCGAATTTTGTGGCTAGGTGTTTGACTTGTCAGCAAGTTAAGGCAGAACATCAACATCCATCAGGTTTGTTACAACCTATCAAGATTCCGGAATGGAAATGGGAGCGTATTACTATGGATTTTGTTACTGGTTTACCTATGACTCCTTCGAAAAAGAATTCAGTTTGGGTGATTGTTGACAGACTTACAAAGTCAGCTCACTTCATTCCTGTGCGGGTAAATTATACTTTGGACAAGCTGGCGAGATTGTATATTTCAGAGATTGTCCGATTACATGGTGTTCCAATGTCTATTATTTCTGATCGAGATCCAAGATTTACTTTGAGATTTTGGAAGGCGCTACATACGGCTTTGGGAACAAGATTGGATTATAGTACATCCTTTCATCCAAAAACTGATGGTCAATCTGATAAAGTGATTCAGATATTGGAGGATATGTTGCGGGGTTGCGTAATCGATTTTAATGGTAGCTGGGAGAACTTTTTGCCTTTGGCTGAATTTGCTTACAATAACAGTTATCAGACCAGCATTCGTATGGCACCTTACGAAGCACTCTATGGGCGTAAATGTCGCACTCCGATCTGTTGGACTGAGTTGCGTGATAGGAAGACGTTGGGACCTGAGTTAGTGCGTGAGACGGAGGACACAGTTAGATTGATCCGTGACCATCTTAAAGAGGCATTTGATAGGCAGAAGTCTTATGCAGATCAGAGAAGGAAAGATATACAATTTGAGGTTGGTGATCTGGTCTTTTTAAAAGTTTCACCCTGGAAGAAAGTATTGAGATTCGGGTGTAAGGGTAAATTGAGTCCAAGATTTATTGGACCATTTAGTATCTTGAAGAGGGTAGAACCTGTAGCATATCAGCTTGAGTTGCCTTCTGAGATCAGTCGTATTCATGATGTCTTCCATGTATCAATGTTGAGGTGATATCATCCAAATCCAGATCACATCATTCAGGTTGAGGATGTAGAGCTGAGACCTGATTTGTCATATGAGGAGGAGCCCATTCAGATCTTAGAGAGAGATGAACGAGTTCTTCGGAATAGGCGTATTCCAATGATCAAAGTTCAGTGGAGTAATCGAGGCCCCTCAGAAGCTACTTGGGAGACATTGGAGTCAATGGAGGCTCAATTTCCTCATCTATTTTCATAAGGTAAATTTCGAGGACGAAATTTCTGGTAAAGGGGGAGAATTGTAACAACCCGAAAAAATTTAGAATAATATTAAATTGAAATTGAAGGTTAATTGTGAAAATTGGTAAATTATGAGGACTAAATTGAAAGTTTTGAAAATTTGAAGTCCATTTTAGAAGTTGAAGAAAATTCAATGACCAAGCCCTGAGTTATACCTTTAAGTGTCGGCACGTTTTTCTTTTAAAGGAAATGAATTGGCTTCTGCATAAAAACACAGAAAACCAATTCAGAAATTTCCTTTCCCCTACACCATTTTCCAACCTCGATTCCGACGCCGTCCGAATTCCGATCGTCGTTTTGAAACCACCGTTGTGTTCATCATCGAGCGAGGAACAAACCCTTCAAATTAATTGAAGCGAAACGCTGCCAAACGTCGGGAATTTCCAGTCAAAGTCTCGACGTTTTATTTAACTCGATCGCCGAGAAAATCTCAAATTCATCGCCGATCGTTGCTCCGTTTACGACACCTCCTGCACCATCGTGTTCCTTGTGCCGTTTCGAGTCCGCCGGTGTCAACCTTGGTCTCCGTCGACGGCGGCGCATGAGGAGGTGGAGCAGTCAAAGTTTTGACCAATTTAAAATCGAGCTCTCCGCCGTTCAAAAATTGGAACCGATCGTTGTAAGTATCTCGAAATCGCTCAAAATAATTTATAGAAAATTTTCCATGATTTTTAGAGCCCCGGAGGACGTCTCACGATCCACACGCGCCGCCGCAGGGAGAGTGAGCAGCTGGAAAACTAGTTTGACCGGTTTTGAACCGGTTTGACCGGTCTGAACCGGTCTGACCCGACCCGACCGTTGACCGTTGACTTTCTTTGACCAGAACCTTAAATGGCTTTGACCGACCCTTAAACGACCGTAAATATTTTCCGAGTATACCTATTCTGATAGTTTTCGACGACCCGAATCCGTTTCTGAAGTCTGTTTCACCAAATTCAAACCCGAATACCTCCAAATCGACGGTCAAAGTGGTTGACTTTGACTTTGACCAATAATTTAAATTTTTGAAAAGACATACTTTATGTTTTTCGACGTCCTGATTCTGATTCCGCAATCCGTTTGGCCAAATTCAAACCCAAAATCTTCCAAATTGATAGTCAAACCCTGAAAATGCTTATATACTTAAGAATTTAGCTTTGAACATTTAAGTAAGACTTGGGGCTGATAAATTTTTATATTTTGAAGGTACAAGAGACTCTCCGGATCGTTTGACAGCTCGACCCAGCTCTTCTAGATCAATTAAATTACGTGTGCCAGTATTCACCCGTAAGACCCGTAAATTTTATGATTTTAGAGATTTATTTATGTTACCCATAAGTAATATAGTGTTATTATAAAATAGGTTCGAAAACTGTAGCAGAGCATGGTGAAATCAACAATCAGTAGATCTACTATTTGAACCTATTATCGAGGTGTGTTCCATAATTATTATTGAACTGTTTTATTGGTTTTAATATGAGGTACACTGAGTTCTTTGGTTACTGTTTTATTGATGCACCAATTTAATGTGATGATTTATGGAATTTGTGTCACGGTGCAATTGAACTTTTGGATTGAATTACAATAGTATAGCTCTGATCAAGCTAATAAACAGAATGGGCCTAATGTGACTCTTGGGGCCCCAAGATACATTAGGTTGGCTTCCCTTGCTGTGTGCTTAGGGTAAGCTATATGGACTTGGACTTACGGGCTTAAGGATACAAGCTCTAAAGCTTATCCTTAGGTTGGCTTTCTTTTTGCTGTGTGCTTAGAGTAAGCTATATGAAAAATAGTTTTGGAAATTATTGATGGTGTACAAGAAAAGAGTTTAAACTATGATTTTCAAAAGTTAAACTCTTTTATGAATTTATGAGATTTACTGGACTATGATTTGTTTAATGTACCTATTGTGATTTTAAGGTAATATTGGGACACACTGAGCCTAGCTCACCTTTCGAAAATGTTTTTCCCCCTTTCAGATACTGTTGGTTAGATACATCGGTTCGAGCACTTGGAGGATCAACATATCTCTTGAAGTATATCTGATTGTAATGTTTTATCTTGCTAGTTGACTTTATTTTGGTGACATGAACCTTATTTTAAAGTATCGTATTTTAGGATGATGACACTTTTGCTATTACTGTTCGGTTTATTGTGATTTTGATTTTGAAGACCTGTTTTAAATTAATTTATTACTTATTGGTATTATATTTACAAGTTGGGTTTTGATGGTATAATTTATTTCATGACATTTATAATGTGATTTTACATTGATTGAATAACGGTTTCAGAAAATGTCTTTAAGAATCATAACGTGATCCACTAGACTTAGTCGAAACGCATAGGCCGGGTCTAGGGGGTTACAAATAATATTATCGATCTTCAATATATTGTATATGATCATAGAGAATTGTTTAAATTAGAATCAACTAATATCAAAACATCATATATAATTATATTTAAATTTGAACGTAAACTAGAAGTAAACTACTTTATTTGATTCGATTCAAATTTTATAAATAAAATTAAAATTTTTAAAATAAAAGTTAAATAACAAATTATATTAAGAAATTTAACTAATTTAAAATTTCCATTTAACACTTGATGAAATACCCATCCTTAATTATTGATATATAAATAATCAAGATATAATATATATTAATCCTTTACTTACCTTTTTTTTATAAAATGTAAATCTAGTTACAATTCTATTTAGAATTGAAAGGAAAGAAAAACTTTAAATATTCTTAAAAAGGATTAGGATCAACTTACATTGTGCAAACTGTAAAACTCTATTAATTTTACTCTCATTTAGGATTGTTGGATGGGAGAAAATCAAAGGTTGATATTAACATCTTATTTTTTTCAGTAAATATCTTCTCATTTTCTATTATTAATCTCAGTTTTTTATTTTTCTTCGACCAACAATCCTAGAAAGATGTAAAACTTAGTGTAAACTATATAAGTGATCACCTAACTATAGTCCTTTTTCATTTTAATCACTATTTTTGAATTTTCTTTTCAATCATGTCACTCAACTATTTAAATGCATTCAATCAGGCAATTTGTCGTTAACATTTAACGGAAATGGTGACGCGAAAGTTAATAAAATTAGTATAATTACACATTTGATTCTCAATATTTATACATTCTTTCAATTTGGCCATAAACTTTAATTTATTTTAATAAATTTAATCATCCAATCGTATGATGACACGTGACACAACATGATTAGAGAGATTTTTAAACTATTTTTAAAATTTTAATTAAATAATATCTCCAACAATCAAGTGGTGACACGTGTCACCAACTATTAAAAGGAAAAATAAAACAAAATTGAAGCTAGGCGCAGGAAAAAATAGAACCCAAAACCTTATGCAAAGATGGCAGTGCCTTAACCATAAGAACAAATCACATGTTTTCATTGAGTTCAATTTTTTTTTATATATTATATTTTAAATTATGACAGAAAAATAAAATAAAAAGTTATTAATTGGATTTGAATATGAAATTTCAATTTGGAATGGTACACCTTAATTATCAAGATAAATCAAACATTTGAATAATTAAACTATTTTTTACATATTGTTAATATCTATTAATAATAAAATTAATTTTAAAATTTAAATAAAATGAGAAATAATTTTTTAAAATGTTTTAAAGAAAAAATTTAAGATTTGAATTATAAAATTGTCTTGTGATTTAAGTTGTGTTCGTAACTTTGGATTCGTTAAATAAAATTTTAATGTAACTTTATTTTTTAAAATATAATTCATATATAATAATTGAAAAATAATTATGAAAAAATAAAAAGAAAATAATTTCATTTAAAAATAAAAATTTCAAACTAAGTTTTATTATTAATAGATATTAACAATATATATATAATAGTTAAATTGTTCAAATATTTGATTTACCTTGGTAGTTAAGGTCCACCTACTCCAAATTGAAATTTCATATTCAAATCCAATTAATAGTTTCTATTTTATTTTTCGGTCATAATCTAAAATATAATATAGAAAAAAATTTGAACACGTAAACCAAGACGGAATTGTCTTGCTGGTTGAGGTGCTTCCGCAATTGCATTGGGTCTTTGGTTCGAATCTTCCTAGTGCTTAGCTTTTAGGTTTTTCATTTTCCCTTTAAATAATAGGTCACCACTTGATTATTGTAGGCATTATTCAATTAATATATTAAAAATATTTTTTTAAAAATTTCATTCAATTGATGATATGTGTCATGATAGATATCACCTTTAACATACGTTATCACATGATTGGAAGATTTTTTTTAAAATTAAATTAAATTAAAATTATCACTAATAGATATTAAAGATCAAATGTGTAAATATATAATTTTATTAATTGTTATATCAATACTTTTATTAAATATTAACGATAAGAAATTTAATTAATTATATTTAAGTAATAGAATAAAACACAAAAAATGTGTTAAAGCCGGCAGACTGACGTGGCTCTGCAAAAAGAAAAGATAACTAGTATAAAATAAACGTGTTTAAAGTTAAACCTGGAAGATGGTTGGGGTTTTAGATTAACGAGAAAGGTTAAATGGAGAGATGCCTACTTTTGAGGGAAGTATGATGTAAGACAGTTTAATATATAGTTAATAAAAATATTATCAATTTTATTATTATTATTTTAATAAAATTAATAAAAAATTATTAAAAATATTTTTATCGAAAATGTTATTATTGAGTATTTTATCGTGTTTGGTAATATAAATTAATAAAAAATAATATTTTAAGTAACATTTTATTATATATATTATCAAGTTTGGTACAGTACTTGATAATATTTTGAGTAGAAATAATAATATTTATGATATTTTTTTATCTATTTTATTTAAAAAATAATAAAATCAGTAATAATTTTCTTTAATGATATATTAAGGTTGTAATATGAATATATGATAGAAGTTACTCTACTTTTGTTTATTCCTCAACCTCCCTGTTGACGACAGCAGCTGTTCTTTGGCTGGTGATGCCGTAATCTCTGACGCCTTACTTGTTTCTTTAAATAATAATTATAAGTGATTATTGGATTGAGTCGCCAACAAAATTTTGATTAATCAATTTAATGAGTTTTATTTAATTTTTTTTAAATAAATTATTCAATCTTTTAAAAATTTAATTATAATTATTTATAATATTATGATATAAATTAATTTCAATTTAAATTGTTTTCTCTAATCATATAAAGCATGCATATGTTTTTTTGTATTTTTTCCATATATATAAGATTTATGATATTATTTAATAAAGAAAAAATTATATAAAGTTATAAAATATATTTATAATGTTACTTTTTAAAGAATAAAATTTGAGGAAAACGTTTAGGAGCATAAAAGAATCAATAATTGTAGGAAAGAAATGATTTACAACCAAAAAAATACAATAGATTGAATAAAATAAAAAGCTATGAAATTAAAATAATGAAATTTATCGTTAAAAATAAGAATTAAAGTTACATATGTATTTTATAGTGTATGCTGTTAAAATTTAATTAAAAATATATTTAACACGAAAGATGAAATAAAAAAATAAAAAAAAATCATACAAAATTAAGAGATTAAATAAACATTCAAATATTTCGTCTGCTTTTGCTTTCACTCTTTTGCGGGTTTAACCTAAAGTGATTTTTTTTAATTTTATTCGGTTTCTCGTGTTTGAACAAACTTTCTTTTGTTTAATATATACGACGTGCTTGGACATTGCTTTGGAACTCTAATTAAAATCATACACGAAAAAGATATAAATTCATTATTTTAAAATATAATAATTAAATCATCTCAAACATATTTTTACAATCATCGAGGTTTGATCTTCATTTTCATTTCTAGCCTCTTCATTTTAATCTCAACAAATTGGTAAATATGTAAATTTAAAAATTTTATTTTATTTATTTATATAAAATAAAAAAAACTCTAGTATTTTCCTTAAAGTGATTCTTTAATTTCCTTTTAAGTGTCGTCTTAATTTCTTAAGTAATGACTTAAGCATCTTCGCGTCTCCTGATTAAGAAGGGTCGACGATCTCGTCTAGTTAAATATATTTTTACGATAATTTATCGATGCATTTAGAATTTTTTGCGGAGTAATTTGTCAGATCGGTCCTCTCGAGTCTCGATCTCCACGTCTTTAGCAATATTACAAAACGTTAGAATAAATTATTGGTGGTTATTAATTTTTTGTGTAAGATAAAAAATGTATCCCATTGAATATTTTGATTTATTTTTCTTCGCGTTCTTCAAATTTATATGTTGAAATTATGTTAGTTTTATTGCATTTTACCTTTTTTATTTAATAAAAATATAGCTTATTTCAAAGAATTAATTTAATTAAACCCTAGAACTAAAATTAAATTTTTATTTTATTTTTAAACCCAAATCTAATTATTTGTATAAATCATAAAAAAATAATGATCGAAAAATGGTTTCCTTTTAATTTTGTTTCTATATACTTCTTTCAATTTTAACTCGTGTTGCGTAAAAAAATATTTCATCTCAGTTTTAGTCAAACCCTATGAATTAAACACTATAAAAGGAAGGGTTAAAATAATTAAAGAAAATAGAAAGAGACGGACAGCTATGTTGGGGGTTGGCTTTAATTAATTGATTAAACATGCTTTTGCATTTATTTCCTTCTTAATTAAATATTATTATTTAAATATGATTAAAATGTTTTTATTGTATATAAGACAAAGCTAAGAAGCATCAGAAAACATGCTTCCACAATTATTTTATCTAGAAGACTTTCAGTCCATTATCCTTCTAGAATTCCATAATTTTGTTTTTAGTTTCTTATTTTCTCAGTATTAAATTTATTTAAAAATTCATTATTAAATTAAAGTTTCAACATATTTGTTTATGTTAATAAACAATACGTTGTACCTTTCCCCTAACCACTGCCGACCCCATAAATTAATTGAGGCCTTGTGTCTGTTGATGCATGCATGACTTTCTTTATGTTTTTTTTAGTTAATAAGTCTAAATTGTTTGTATTAGTAGTTAATTATTTTATTAATTAAGTGTGAAATTGCCTGGCACATTGCTGGGTGCACAGATTCACAAGCTTGGTTAAAAAACAACGAAGGAATTACGTTTGATTAAACCCACGATCTTGTGGGGTTCATGTTCCAGTTGGAATTTATGGACAGAGAAAGAAAAAGAAATTCAAACATCCAGCTTTCCAGTTTTGGAATTTTTTAAACGGTGAAGTGAAATGGAATCTTGTTGGATCTAATGTTTTCTAAAACGGTGGTGTAGGCTTGTGCTGGATTTAATTAGGGATGTGTAACATTATTTGATTCGGTGTATTTGATTTATTGATAGATTAAGTATTCAATTCGTTAGATTTTATAAATCTGGTCACAAGTCGTAATATTCGGGTTGTCATGTATTCGGGTACTTGAATTTTTGTTGTTGTCATTCCTGTTTCAAAGGACTTTGCCTTGACTTATCCGTATCGACCTAAGTTACACATCTGATTTTGATGGGTTAGTCTTTCGGTTTGAATTTTTTGCATACGCATTACACAGAAGCTTTGAACTCGAGATTTTTTAACGATATCACGCTGCTTACCACTTGAACTAACTCCCGTTGATACTTGAATATTTATTTTCTTATTTTAGATTTTTTTCACAATCCCTAAATTATTTCATCTTAATATTCTAAATCCCTGTTCTTTTAAATTGTTCTATTATGTGATTCTAATTTTTTTTCAACCTCAAAATATTTTAAATATAATTGTATTTTTTAATTGATTTTTTTTTAACTTTTAACTTTTATTTTTGGACTGTAATTTAGATTTCTAAATTATGTATTAAGAACATTTTAGGTTTTATGTATTTTTCATATGATTTCTTAAATAATATTTTTTTGGAAAAAAAAATATATATAAATATAAACCGAATACCCGTGATTTAAAAATATAAGTACCTAAATTTTATAAGTATCCGAGTTTCACAGATTGAGATACAAAATGATTATTTTAGTATCCGAAAAATTGAGTATACAATACCTCGAGTATCTAATTACGAACATATCTAAATTTAATAACATAATACTTATCCTAATAATTATAATCATAATCGATTATTATCGGGATGGACTAAGGAGGGCGGTGGGATAGTCACCCCTAAAATTTTCAGATTATCATATATTTTAGATTTTTTATGTATTTTCTGTTGATAATATACTTTCACTCCATAGAATTTTATAAAGTTAACTCCTAAAATTTTAAAAGTTCGTCTTCCTTAACATAGAATCATAAATAAGTCCTTAATTATTTCAAAACTCGCTCAAATTGATAACTTCAATATGTGATAAACAAATTGCTTACTTTGTAACAAAGGCTTATTTTGTCATTCAATTTATAGTAAAAGGACTCATCAAATAATTTGACCTTAAAATAATAGTGATAAACTTTTTTTAGAAATAAAGCTAAACGATAGAGATTCTCATTGTTGGACATGTAATTTAGAGAAAAGATAAATATGCATTTTAGTATTTAAATTTGGTTTTAAAGTGTAATTTGGTACATACTATTTTTTTTAGTCCAATTCAATACTTAAACTTGACATCAAGTCTAATTTAATATCAAACTTTTTGATCTAGTTAAATATACAAATTTAAATTTAAATTTAAATTAATTCAAATAAATTTGTAAATATTGATTTGAATAAAAAAGTACGTGTCAATTTAAATCAATAAATAAATTTTAAAAACTTAATTATATTTAAAATTTTAAGTATTAAATTAAATTAAATTAATTATTTTTAATACTTTGAAGTAATTATATAGTGATATTTATTCATAAAATTTTGTAGTATATTGATGGCGCACATATAGTTTTGTAATTATATTTTTATTAAGCCATTTATTTTTATCGTTTCATTTAGGTCACTTATTTATATTTTTATATTATACCTAAAGTTATGTTTTAATTTTATTTTGGTCACCTATCACCGTTAGAAATTAATAGTGATATTGACATATTACCGTAAGATAATATTATATCATCATTGAAAAAATAAAAAATGACATAAAAACAATTCTATTTTTTTAACGACGAGTAATTAAAATGAAACCAAAATATAACGTTAGATAAATTTTTAAAAAATAACAATTAAATGATAAAAAAACTACAAAAATAAGTGAATGACTAAATACTTATTTTACCCTAACTTTATTGTATTGCTATTACGAGTATTATTTTATGGGGGTTGGGGTGTCGTGAAGGGAACGGATAAAGATAATGGCCTAAACTAGCTGACACTTCTACAGCCATATTCTTCTCCTCTCTCTTTTTTCACATTTTTCACAGATTCTTTCAATCTTAAATGTCCATTAAGCCACTTTCGTTATGTTCTTTTTTTTTTTTCTCTCTCTTCAACTACAGAACCAACTTGTTGAAGGTTAGTGTCATCTCTTTAAGTAACTAATAAGATTTACTTTCTATTAAGTTTTATAGTAGCTCCAGAATTCTGTTCATAGATCTCTCCACAGTGGGGGATGCTGTTCTTTGGGTTTGTGGGGTGTCAAACATTAATACCCTCATATTTGATTGTCGTCTTCCCTGCTTGATTTTAGGAATTTAAGGATTTCATTTCAGATTCTTTTGCCTTGAGGGAAGATTATCTCTTTAGCTAAGTTTTTCATTGATTTGATATCTAATTTTGGGGCTTTGGGTGGTTGTTAGAAAATTGAAACTCAGAATCTTGAGAGATTCTTTGATTATTTTTTATGGTAATTGTGAATCTTTTTTTTTTCATTTTTCTTCCTCATTCCAGGGCTTATTATCTCGCATTTATCAGATAAGATAGCATCTTTTGTTCCTTTTTCCTTTCCCGCACGGATACAACTCCTAATCAATCTCTGTCTTGCAGTCAATTTGGCGTTTGATGGGTTTGCATTTTTATTTTTATTTATTCTCTTATCCCAAGGTTCTTGAGATTTTCTGGTGATGTTGGATTTTACTAGACAGTTTTTATAGATTTGACAACTGGGTGTCTCTCTCTCTTTTCTAGCTGGAACTAGCGAGGAAGTAAGACCCACTTTCAGGCTGGGGCTTCGGGGGGTTTACTGTATCTCCTTTAGTTTAGCTGGTAATTAGTCACTGTTTCTTGGATGAGTCTGCTCCATGTTTTTGGGTTTGGTTTAAAGGTGGGGCATCTTCTTTGGATGTTATGTTGCTGGATCGCGTCTATGATCTCGATGAACTGGTTCATTAATGGTGAATTTAAGAACCCCAAGGCTGGTGTCCTTGGTGATAGTGCTGGCAAGATGTGGTTCAAATGTTGGGATGAAATCTTAAACTTTAGCTTTAAGATCCACCATCAGTACTACCAGTATATTGGTTCGAAGAAAGTTTGCAAGTCCTGGTGGAGAAAGCTCTTGTTTTTATGGGTTATTGGCTGGACCTTGGCTTCTGTTTGGATCTTCTATTATATGAGCTCTCATGCGACTGAGAAGCGCAAGGAGACGCTGGCTAGCATGTGTGAAGAGAGAGCTAGGATGTTGCAGGATCAGTTTAATGTAAGCATGAACCATATCCAGGCTATGTCTATTTTGATCTCGACTTTCCACCATGGGAAAACCCCATCTGCTATTGATCAGGTAAAGCCATATCCTCTTCTTGGAACTTTTAGATAGGATCATAGAACTAGTTGATATAGATAATTAAGTGCTTGATTGCTATTGTTCAGTGTTGTTTTCTTGTGCTCAAATCTAAGTGTCAAAATGCTCAATAAAGCATGGTTATTTAAGCTTAAGACCAATGAGATTTGTGCGTTTAAGTTGTGAATCATGATCGCTTGTGTTTTAGTGGAAAAAGAAAACTCACTTTGAGAACCTGTAGGGGACTTTTGCGAGGTACACCGAACGAACTGCTTTTGAGAGGCCCCTTACAACTGGTGTGGCATATGCTGTAAGGGTGCTCCACTCTGAAAGGGAACAATTCGAGAGGCAACAGGGCTGGACTATTAAGAGGATGGATACTCTTGAACCATCACCAATTCAGGAAGAATATGCTCCTGTTATATTTGCCCAGGATATCGTTTCACATGTGGTTTCTCTTGATATGCTGTCAGGAAAGGTGAGTTCCTTAACTATTTTTAAAAAGGTTTTTGTGATTCCTTCACTAGCCATGGTCCATAGTGATTAATTTCACCTAAAGTCATGCTATTTCTGATTAAAAAAAATAACATAGAAGAGAAACCTTAAATTTTATTAACCATAACAAAACTGAAGAGTTATTTTTTATCACTTCCTAGTTTGGAAGAACACATAATTTTCATTCTATTAAGACCTGTAACACCGATTTTATAAAAAAAAATTAGTCAATTCATTATAATATTCAGTTGTGAGTTTTTTATATTTCTTGTGTATCAACAGGAGGACCGTGAGAATGTATTGCGTGCAAGAAGATCCGGAAAAGGGGTGCTAACAGCTCCTTTTAGGTTACTCAAAACAAATCGCCTTGGAGTTATTTTGACATTTGCAGTTTATAAGAGGGATCTTCCCTCAAATGCAAATCCGAAAGAAAGGATTGAAGCAACTGATGGGTATGTTTTCAGCACAAACAATAGTAGACAGGGAATGTTTAATCAATGTCTCATTGTTTTATGAAAATTAGTGAAAAGATGATTTCATTATGCTGCCCATCACTAGAGACAAAAGATCTCTTTTTAACAAGAGGACCCTAATGTGACGTCCCTTGTTAGTAGCTTTTATAAGAGACGTTATCCTAATATCTCATTGCTCTATCAGGTATCTTGGTGGAGTGTTCGATATTGAGTCACTAGTGGAGAAGTTGCTACAACAGCTATCAAGTAAACAAACAACCCTTGTGAATGTATTCGACACATCTAATCAGTCTTGCCCTATTAGTATGTATGGTTCCAATGAATCAAATGATGGGTTGGAGCACGTCAGCCACCTTAATTTTGGAGATCCTTTCAGAAAGCATGAGATGCGTTGCAGGTAATCCATATATCTAATGTCACCTATTAATATGGTCCCTGAGGTTTAACTTCTCTTCAATATGGGCCTCTTTTGTCGATTTTTGACTGAATTTTGGCATTTCCTTGAAAACCTATAATTTTAGTAAACTGTGCTTTGCAAGTGGTATGTCAACCGTTCATCTATGTTCATAAACCCAATCTATAAGAGGTTCTAAGTTCTTTAAAACATTTCAAAGATAAAAAGTGGAATATACATGGACTCAGTTTGTTCTTTTCATAGGTTTAAGCAAAAGCCACCGTGGCCATGGGTAGCGATAACCACTTCAATTGGCATCCTTGTAATTGCATTACTTGTTGGACATATCTTCCATGCGACTGTCAATCGAATTGCCAAGGTGGAAGATGATTGCCATAAGATGATGGAACTCACAAAACAGGCCGAGGCAGCTGATGTTGCCAAATCTCAGGTATATGATAATCTGATTTATACTCAAGCCTTTGGATCAGTCATGGATGTTTGGTCCTAATTATTTGTGTCCTTTTTGCAGTTTCTTGCTACCGTTTCCCATGAAATCAGAACCCCAATGAATGGTGTTCTTGGTGAGTCTTGGAAATTTCTGTTTTTTTCTCCGATGTTATTTCAAGTTTTTTATGATTGTACTTTATAGGATTATATTAAATATCTAGTAGATAATATGGTTTTCTTATCCATGACAATGAGATGCTTTTCGTGCAGGAATGTTGGATATGCTTATGGACACGGATTTAGATGTTACACAACTAGATTATGTCAGAACTGCACAAGCTAGTGGAAAGGCACTGGTTGCACTCATAAATGAGGTTTTGGATCAGGCTAAGATTGAATCTGGTAAGCTCGAGCTCGAGGAAGTGCAGTTTGATCTACGAGCCATCTTGGACGATGTGTTGTCACTATTTTCTGGGAAGTCTCAGGACAAAGGAGTAGAGGTAAGTACCAACTTATCCAATTCCCCCCATTTCCTTCTCTCCTCTGCCATTTCTTTAGATCTTACCCTTCCATATGGCATTCATCCAAGAATCTAACGAGAAATCAATTTGTGGGTGAGTGCAGTTGGCTGTTTACATCTCTGATAGAGTGCCTAAGATGTTAATTGGTGATCCTGGGAGGTTTAGACAAATAATCACCAATCTCATGGGAAACTCAATTAAAGTATGTGGTTGGTTCTCCTTTTAATTTATACAAAACTTGTTGAGACTTGAGATTTATTTTCTCCTATTTTAATTTAAGTTCAGTTTTGTCTGGACTATGCTTTGGTATCAATAACTTATAAGTTAGTTATCTGTTGTCAGTTCACTGAGAGAGGGCACATCCTTGTGACTGTTCATCTTGCGGAAGAGGTCATTGATTCAATAGAAGTTGAGACAGAATCTTCGTCAAAGAATACCTTGAGTGGTTTCCCTGTTGCAGATAGACACCAGAGCTGGAAAGGATTTAGAACTTTCAGTAAAGAAGAACCTGTGCATCCTTTCTCCGACAGCATTAATCTTATCGTATCGGTTGAAGATACTGGTCTAGGAATCCCCCTAGACGCCCGGCCTCGTGTTTTCACTCCTTTTATGCAAGTTGGCCCTTCTATTGCTCGAACACATGGAGGCACGGGTATTGGATTAAGCATAAGCAAGTGTTTGGTTGGTCTAATGAACGGAGAAATTGGATTTGTTAGCATTCCTATGGTAGGTTCCACCTTCACATTTACTGCTGTTTTCGCCAGTGGCAACTCTAGTTCAAAGGAGTACAAGAGCCAGCAAATCAATAGCCAGTCTAATACCGTTTCCTCAGAGTTTCATGGGATGAGAGCATTAGTTCTGGATCCTAGACCTGTCCGGGCCAAGGTGTCAAGATATCATATCCAACGTCTGGGTATTCACGTCGAAATAGTTTCTGATTGGAAACAAGGTTTATCTATCATAAACAGGGGGAATAATGCTGTCCACATGGTTCTCATTGAACAAGAAGTTTGGGATAGAGATCTAAACAGTTCGGGTCTCTTCATCAATAAATTGGAGAAAATAGGTCATGGTACTCCTCCAAAGGTATTTGTTTTGTGTAATTCTATCAAGTCTTCCAAAGGGAATACTACTACTGGTGCCTGCGACTTGACCATCATCTCAAAGCCATTGAGGGCTAGCATGCTAGCGGCATCTCTACAACGAGCCATGGGCATTGGGAACAAAGGGAACCCCCGTAATGGGGAGTTACCAAGCTTGTCTCTTCGGAATCTTCTCCTCGGGAGAAAAATTCTAATTGTAGATGACAACAATGTGAACCTGAAAGTTGCTGCTGGTGCATTGAAAAAATACGGAGCTGATGTGGTTAGTGCCACAAGAGGAATAGAGGCAATCGAACTTCTTACACCTCCTCACAAATTTGATGCCTGTTTCATGGATATTCAAATGCCGGAAATGGATGGGTATGTACTCATTTCGCATTTAGATGCTAGAACTTTCTCAATTCGGATCTAGAAATTGAGTTTTGAAACCTTCAGAATAAGATAACAAAATATGGGAAAAATATTTTCTCTAGTTGGTGCAGTGAGCATTGAAGACACCTTTTGCAATGTCTTTTCTTTGGTGGCTGCTGTTTGCATGTCATTAGTTCTCAATTGATTATATTCGGGCTTAGTCGTGTTTATCTCTGATAGTCTTTTCTTCTTTTGCCTATAGGTTCGAAGCTACAAAGAGGATTCGTGATGTGGAACGGAACATCAATAAACATATTCAATTTGGAGAACTATCAGTAGATGCTTATAACAATGTTTCAAACTGGCATGTACCCATCTTGGCTATGACAGCAGATGTTATCCAGGCCACACACGAGCAATGCCAACGGTGTGGAATGGACGGATATGTGTCAAAACCGTTTGAAGCCGAGCAATTATACCGGGAAGTTTCACGATTTTTCCAATAGGCAAGATGAGATCAGAATCCATTGGAAGAACATCTACTCGTTACATGCCTGCCACTGGCTACGCTCGATCCTCAAAAAGAACCTTCCGAATTCACGATAAAGGTATAGAAAAATTGAACATCCTTGTTCGATACAAAACATAATCCGATGCTTAATCCCGAGCCCGAATAACACAGTTCCATATGAATATTTAGTTTCTTCTGTTTGCCGATCCGTTGACGTCTTTGTAATGGTTGATGTTTTTGCAGGGAAACACTTGTTTTTGTTGCAGAGTGTACATAGAATCATGCTAGAACATAGGGATTGAGTTCTTTTGTATTTTACAACGAATATAGCAAATCCTGATGTACTTCCGTGTGACTTGTAAGGTTGGTCATTCCAAATTCCAATCCATTTCAGCAGGGTTGGTAAATTGCTGTGCAGTAAAAATGAAGCCACAAGACTTTGGGGTAAAAGAAAAAAATTTACCGGATGGAAATGGATGATTCCAATTCCAAGACCTGGAGTGTGGTTATATAGAAAATTCCAGCTGTATCTTCCTTGTGTTGGTAATAAAAACCCCTGCAAACTGGGAGCTGTTTTCTCTGGACATTATTTATTGTACAATATTGACCACGACTGAATTGAAAGATGAATTGCTTCTCAGCTATTGTGGGAGATTGCACCCTTGTATTCATAATGCTTTCTATTTTTATTGTCCCACCATAACTGACTTATCAATAATCGTTTAAAATGTGTGTGTATGATCATATAAATATATATAATATTTTTGTAAATTTATTAATCAAGTATACGTCTGTCATTTAATCATTTCAACACGTTTAATTCCATTTGAAATATTTTTTAGTCGAATTTCACCTGCTCCACATCCCACACTAACAAGTATAATTTTCTGAAAAAGAACACAACTGAGAATTGTAATAAATTCTTGAAGTAAGCAAAAGAAATGAAAATTAAAGGGTAATTAACACAATTACCCTCAAATATGGAGTTTATATTTGACAAATTGCTTCTCAGCTGTTGTGGGTAATTGAAATATAAAGTTTTTTTGTCCTAATTGTGTAGACAAATTAATTTCTTTTAAACTAATTCTACGTTTACCCCATTAAATAATAATTTTAAATTATTTTATATAAAACAAGAAAAAATTATAAATAGAAAAATATCAGCGTTCATTTACACTTTTACGTACATAAACTATATCTTAAATTGACTTTTGAGGCGTTTTTTTTCAGAAAAATCACTTTTTCATTTAATATTCTCGATCAGGCACCATTCAGACTATATTTCCCGATCTAACACCCTTTGCAGGAAGGCGCCCCCTGAATCGCACTTTACGCCACGTGGTCGAAGGCGCGGCCCCCGGGGCGCGCCTTACCAAATGTGTAAAAAATTCGGGTGCTAATTTTGTAAATATTTTTAAACGGGTGTCAAATACGTAATTAATTCCTATTATGGTGATATTTTTGTAAAAACGTCGGCATTTTGAATTGTGCACAGCTCACAACATACGGTTCATGTGGTTTTAATGAAGTGTACAGTGTTTGTAGTGGTTAAGTTTATTAGTATTTTAGTGTCACAAGTTTATTTTTTATAATAATAAATATTTTATAATTTTAAAAATTATAAATTTTATATATTTTTGAAAAAAATATTGTCTTTTAAAATTAATTGTATAAAAATATAAAAAATATTAAAATAAACTTTTAATTACAATTGAGGGATCAAATTAATTTTTATTCATTATTTTTTATTTTTTAACAACAGTTAATAATATTTATTCCTTTTTAATAAAATTATTTAAATTTTTGCATTAAAATTACACAATACGTATAATCTAGTATATAAAAACTTTGAGGATAATTATTTTAAAATATGAATAATTTTATAAAAAATTTATAACTATTATTTCTTTTACAAAATGATGATGATGATAAATATTTTATAATTTAAAAAATTATAAATTTCATATATTTTTGAAAAAATTATTGTCCTTTAAAATTTATTGTTTAAAAATATAAAAATATTAAAATAAACTTTTAATTACAACTAAGGGTTCAAATGAATTATTATTCAATAAATTTTTTAAAAATATATGAATTTTATAATTTTTTAAATTATAAAATATTTATTATTATAAAAAAATAAACTTGATATACACTAAAATACTAATAAACTCAATCACTATCACCTGGAATCGTGCGGTGTGGGGTGTCTGCACAATTAAAATGCTGACGTTTTTACACAAATGTCATTATAATAGAAATTAATGACGTATTTGGCACCCGTGTAAAAGTATTTACAAAACTAGCACCTGTGTTTTTTACACATTTGGTAAGGCGTGCCCACCACGTGGCGTAAAGCGCGGTTTATGGGCGCGTCTTCCTGCAAAGGGTGTTAGATCGGGAAATATAGTCTGAACGGTGCATGACATGGAAATATATAGGGTTAGGGTGATATTTCGGGAAAAACGCCGACTTTTTGATGCCTAATGAATTTTTTGTTAAAAATAATTATTTAATATTTTCTCCGTTACACTTTTAGATTTGAAGTGTAATTTAGGCATCTAAAAATAATTAAGCGAATTTTTTTCAATTGTCTTTATAAAATAATTAATGCCAAAAATATTTTTTTAATAATTTTACATTGTCGCTGTAGTTAATAATTTATATAATATAATCTGATTAATTTCCATTACAGTTTAACTAAAATATTGTTTTTTTTAACTATGTAACAAATACCCATACTAATATAGTGATTAAGCATTGTACTATCTATATTTGATATATTTTTAATTGATGAATAAGGTAGTGACATTTTTTTTTGAATAATTTGGTGTAAGTATAAGACAATATTTGTTCAAAGATAACTCTCTACCTTTTAACATTGAACGCTCACACCCCTGAACATGATAACTCTCAACCTTTCAACATTGAACGCTCACACTCCTAAACATCTATGATGTTCGAACTGGGGTCTTCAGGAATAACAACAATTCCTTTACAACGAAGACTACTTGATTTGTACATGTAGTGACATATTTCTTTATTTTATTAGAGAATATTCATTTATTAATATAAATGATATATGATAAAGCTGACGTGGAGGAAAAATGAGAAAATCATCACATCACATCATTTTCATCATTAATTTTTAATATCAATGATTAAAATCGAAAAAAAAATGTAATATTAGTAATGCTTTTATCAAAATGAAATTGGAGACCAAAATAGATATATGGTATTATTTTAATAACCAAATAGAGTAGTTTACTCAAAATACACAAAATGAGAAAACGCAGACAGCTACTTGTTGATACTTTTATAATTCAAAATGAGCCGTTAGATCAATCATCCTATAAAAGAAAGGGTAAATTATACCATTCCTCACTGAACTATACTTTCTCTTATTTTACTCATCGTACTTTCAATTTTTCTATTTTGGTCACTAAACTTTCAAATTGCTCATGTTTTAATCATTCTAAATTATTTTATTATTATTTTCGTATGATGTGGAATTTTTATTATTTAATATAAAATGATTAAAATTATAAAACAAAAAACAAAAGGTGACCAGACACTGCCTCCGGCCACTGTCGACCGCTGTAGATATTGGTCGTTCGGTCTCAATCGACACCATAAGTCTAAATCCGACCTTGATTTTGTCAGAACTTTCTCCAAATTCCACGAATTGGAGATTGGAATTGAGGAAGCCAAAACGTTTCAATCGAGATTCATGGGGTTTGAAACATTTTTCGACGAAACAACAACCAGATTCAGACTCAAGGGGTTGAGCGAATTGATCCATGGGATTTGAGACCGAACGACAACCATCTATGGTAGTCGACTGTGGCCGGAGGTGACATTCGACCACTTTCTATTTTTATTTTATAATTTTAATTATTTTATATTAAATAATTATAAAATATCACGTCATACGAAAATAATAAAAAATATAGAGTGATCAAAATAAAAACAATATCAAAGTTCAACGAATAAAATTTAAAAAAATTAAAACTACAATAAATAAAATAGGAGATAAATTATAATTCACTTAATAACTATGTGATTTACTCTAAAAGAAAAGAAAGAAAAACCTCCTCTAAAAAATCTTCGCTCGCCTCTCATTTGTTCGTTAATTAAGAGCCGCCGCTCAAATTCGTTAAATAATAGAAGAAAAATGGATCTTGATGCAGTAGCGAAGGCGTCCATCGAGCACTACCACTCGACATTCGATGCGAACCGGGCCGGTTTAGCCAATCTCTACCAGGAAAGTTCCATGTTGACCTTCGAAGGTCAAGAGATCCAGGGCTCTCAGAACATCGTTGCTAAGCTCACCAGCCTTCATTTCCAGCTAAATCACCACCTTCGATTTCCAGCCTTCCGGCTCCGGCGGAATGCTTGTCTTTCGACAGTGGTAACCTCCAACTCGCAGGCGAACACCATGCTCTCAAGTTCAGCCGGGTAATTTTTCCTAGTCTTCTATTCGTTTCTCTTTTCTATTTTCAGGACTTCAATGCTTACATAGCTGATCGATCTATGGTTAATCTATGCTGTTGCTGTTGATTTCATTGATTATACCATCGGTTTTAATTTCGCATGCAATTGTCAATGGGTCCTGTAAATTATGTTTCGATCTGGCGCAAGTTGAAGTGGGAATTGAAAACTGTGATATCTATAGCCCTTAATGCTCATCTGATATGCTTATGATTAGTACGTTTTTCATTCATTTTGATTCTGTATTAATTGGTTTGAGAAGGGTAAAAAGTGTTATTTAGGCGATATACCTGATCTCAATTGATGTGCCATGAATACGTTTCGGAAGATATGGATTTTGTTTTTGGATCTACCACCGATCCAATGAACCTGCTGCATTTTTATTCTGTTATGCACCATGGAAATGCACATTTCCATGTTCATAATAATCAATTATGTACCCTATCGCTGTTTGATATTGCTATCCTCTTGACTTGAACTTTCCTCGAGTCTTAGTTGTATAAAATGTGCAAGCAATACGATGATTACTGTATAAACTGCATTCGAGAGCTTTATTCCGTTTCATGGTGTTTTTTCTATCCCAGGCCAAGCATCATTTACTAGTATTCTTATCATTTTCTCTACTTATGTTTTTCGCATGATTAAGTGATGGAGGGTGCTCTCGTTGCTCACTCTAAACAATTATCCGCCCTCTCTCTCGACGTTGTTTCTTGGGACTCTGCAGGATATAAAAGACAATCCAATTCGACAGCTCTCTTCATCAAAAGGCATTGATGATTTTCATTGTGGTTTATGTCTTCCATTTGGAACTGGGAAGAGATATATGATTTTATGTTAGGAAACGATCTATAAAATTTTAAGGGGGCGAATTTACAAAATTTTAAACAAATTTTTAATAGAAAATATAAAAAAATACTTAAATTATATGAGAATTTAAAGTTGTCAGAGACGATTACCCCACCAACCACCACGATTCCTGTTTGGGACGGAGCCATGATCAAATATTGAAAGAGGCAAGGTAATTAATTTAAAAATAATGACTTATTATGTATTTATTCTAAAAATTGTGAGGACAAAAGTCTAATTTTACTTAAATTTAAACTAATAAGAACCTAAAATACTATTAAACCAAAAATCCCTCCCACTCCCTATATAGCTCCGTCCATGAACTTATATATGTTTCATCTGTGTTTATAGTTAACCGTTTTATGTTGCAGAGATATTATTCATTTTGTTTGTAAGAGCATTGGATAACTTTTCATTATCAACCTCACTAACCTATGTATCCTTGTCTTGCATTCCGCTTTCAGATGTTTCATTTGATGCCAACACAAGAAGGAAGCTTCCATGTGTTGAATGGCTTATTTTGGTTGAACTACGCGTAAAGACAAAGTCACTATGATTAATCAATGGACGGTACTACAATGTCGAGGATTTAAAACACTTTCGCTTGTTTTAGGCATCTTAGATCAAAATTTGAAAATTTTCTGTTCTTCATGGTTCGTCATGGTTTCCATGTCTCCATATTTCATCGACTTCTTTGCTGTGATTGGTTGAGTTCATGAAAGACATTATCTAATTATATCATAGTTGAAATTGTGTTATATTACCATACTTCTCGACTTACATTCCAACTGGATTAACAGCATAAAAAGATGATAAAAACTTACAAGAAGACAAAAGCTACCATTTGAAACCTTCAATGGCTCAGTGTCCTTCACCACTCGATCTCAGGTGCGGAAACTCAACATGGGGAAGCTCAGGAATTTGAACCGAGTGATCCGAATGTTCAATAACGTGATTATGTTGTTTTGTAGGTCTTTTCACCTTGTTAACAAGCCAACTTCCAAATGAACTAAAAGGGTAAGAGAAACCATCTTTAACCTTAAGAAGGAGGGATGCCTCCGAGACTTGCCAGAACAAAGAGATGACGATCATGGCCGAAACAAGGCAATGGGTAATAGTATTCTGCTTCTATAACTCTTTAATCTCTTTCCTTAATTTTTCCACATCGATTCCCCCACATTCACTGCCATTTTCACTTTTTGCCTCTGCTTTATCATCATCACCCTTTCGAGAATTAACTTCCTCTGGTTCGGATTGCTTCAGCTTTCCATCTTCTTTTAATGATTCCAACTGTTCAATATCCGTAAGCAAACATTAGTTTCTTTTCTTTTTCATCAAGAACAAGGAAACCCTATTTTTTTCTGGGGATTTAAAACTATGGGTTTGGCGAGTGAATGAAAAAAGTTCAGATTTTCTTACCTGAGAGAACAATCTGGAGAGGAGCTGTTTGTCGTCGTCTCCAAAGTGTTTTTTGTTAAAACTTAGAAGAACACCTCCTAGAAAAACAAAGAGAATATAAACGAAGTGAAGGAAAGTAGAATGTAGGCTAAAGACTATGCCCAGCCCTTGGTCAAAAGACCTGTTAATATAGCCACGCTGATTGCCTCCTTCATGGATTAACACTTGAAAGTTTAATCCAATAAAGGACAGCTGGCTTAACCACCTAACAATTTGCCAGAAACGGTTAGCAAAACCAACAGCTAACGGCTCCACTTGGCAACCCTTCCAGCTGGCAATCCTCAATTCTTAACATTCACCCCGTTTTCCAACTTCTTGAGGTAAAAAAAAATTTATTCTTGTGCAGCTGAAGCCTCTGCAGCGAGAAAACATTAAGCTTTTGGTGTAACTCCTGAAATCGTGTTGTAACTAACGGCTTTATTAATACATCCGCAATTTGACAATTTGCAGGAACATAATTGACTACAAGTTATTTGTCCATGACCTTCTCCCTGACAAAATGAACATCAAGATCCTCATGTTTAACTTTAGCATGCAAGACTGGATTAGCAGCCATGGCTACAGTGCTGGTATTATCACACCATATAACCGGAGCTTGAGACAGTTCAACATTCATATCATCTAGAACTGCTTTAACCCGCAGAACCTCAACAGTTGTATCAGCAAGACTTCTATATTCTGCCTTAGCTGTTGAACGGGACACTGGCCTTTGCTTGCGTGAACTCCATGACAACAAATGACTACCTAGGTAAACACAATACCCGGAAACCGATCGCCTATCATCGAGATCACTGCCCCAATCTGCATCTGTAAAGGCTTTGATTTGAAGTTGCCCCTGCCCTTGATTAACCATAATCCATAATCCAGTGTACCTTTTAGGTAACGTAGAATGCGTTTAACTCCTGTCCAATGAGCTTCACAAGTGGACTTCATAAACTGTGCTACTTTATGAACCGCAAAAGCAATGTCTGGTCTAGTATGACACACATACAATAGTGCACCAACTGCACTTCGATACTGCTGAGCATTGATAGGAGCTCCTGCATTTTCTGAACTCAACTTGGGTGTAATAGGTAAGGGCGTGTCCACAGGTTTAGCATGAACATTAAACTTGGTCAACAGCTCCTGTACATACTTCTTTTGACTCAAAAACATTCCAGTTACTGTATGAACAACTTCAATGCCCAAAAATTAGTGAAGAAGCCCGAGATCCTTTAACGAGAACCTGTCATGTAGCTGCTTCTTAACCTCGTTAACACATTTTTCAGAAGACCCCGTGACAAGAATATCATCAACATACACAGCAACATACGTGATATCATGCTTTGTGCCACAAATGAATAACGAGCTATCAGCTCTAGAAGGTCGAAATCCCATGTCACACAAGCACTGTTGAAGTTTTTTATACCAATTGCGAGGGGCTTGTCTAAGACCATAAAGGGCTTTTTGAAGCTTGCACACTAGCTTTTCTCCATGCTCACCAGTTTGTTCGAACCATTCTGGTTGAACCATGTATACCTCCTCCTGTAGATTGCCTTTGAGGAAAGCATTATTAACATCTACTTGATAGACTTGCCATCCACGTAAAGCAACAACCGACAGTAACACATTTATCGTGAAGAATCGCACCACATGACTGAAGGTATCAACAAAGTCGCATCATGGTACTTGAGAGTACCATTTTGCGACAAACCTTGCTTTAAATCTATTAATAGAACCATCCGAGTTGTGTTTAATGCGAAACAGCCATTTACACCCAAT
Source organism: Hibiscus syriacus (assembly GCF_006381635.1). NCBI lineage: Eukaryota > Viridiplantae > Streptophyta > Magnoliopsida > Malvales > Malvaceae > Hibiscus > Hibiscus syriacus. The sequence goes on along the minus strand of NW_024062249.1, from coordinate 188,549 downwards.
GGCTTTTCGATCAGCTGACAGAGGAACCAACTTCCACGTGTTATTATCAGTCAACGCCTTGAACTCCATTTCAACTACAGTACGCCAATGTTTATGTTGTAAAGCATCTTGCACACTCAAAGGAGTATCATTAAACAAAGCATTATAAACCTTAGGTTTGAAAATTCCTGCTTTGCTGCGTGTGACCATGTGATGCTTATTTGTGACGTGCTGAGCAGCATCAGACACAGTCCTGCTTGAAGCACCTGGCTCCTGAACACTTATTGAACCATTTTGATCATCATTTGGAGTAGCACTGGAATGTGTAAGCTCACTATGAGTATCCTCTAGTTGAACAACAACTCTCGACACAGCATCTGGCTCGTCCTCCATTGTGTTAGCTCTATCATCATGGTCAGCATTTACACCAGGTGTATGAGATGAATCAACCATTGCATCGTCCACCAGATCATGTATATTAACCAGATTATCACACCCAATATCCTCGTGATCGGTCATGCTGAGTTCTTTACAAGGAAAAGGAACAGTCCAATCAACTTGTTTGACATGTTGATTGATACCAACACGGTGAGCCACACATGGAAACACATTTTCATTGAACACCACGTGTCAAGATATATACACACGACCTGATTCGTCAAGGCATTGATATCCATGATGTTGTGAAGAGTAGCCAAGAAATACGCACGGCTTGGACATGAAGTCAAACTTATGTCGATTGAAAGGTCGAAGACATGGGAAACATTGACAGCCAAAGACACGAAGAAACTGATAATCAGGTTTCTTACCGTACAACTTCTCAAATGGTGAGATCCCTCCAAGCAAGTCTGCAGGTAACCTATTGATTAGGTAAACTGCAATAAGGACAACATACGACCAATATTTGAAGGGAATGGCTGACTGAGCTAGAAGTGTTAAGGATGTGTCAATGATGTGCTGGTGTTTACGCTCAACTACACCATTCTGTTGCGAGGTATGTGGACATGTAACCCTGTGTTTGATTCCTGCAGCTGCAAGACACTGCTCTAAACCTCGATACTCACCCCCACCATCAGTTTGTAATGCAACAATGTTTGTTTTAAACTGATTTTTAACAAGAGCATGAAACAAATTGAAAGCTTGAGTAATATCCGATTTATTACGCATCAAGTATACCCAAACATTCCTGCTGAACATATCTATAAACGAAACATAATATTGCCAGCCACCAGACTTAATCGATGCTGGACCCCATACATCTATTTCTACCAACTCAAACAAACGACTATAGACTGTATTTGATTGCAAAAATGGAAGCCTGTGACTTTTTCCTAGCTGACATGCAACACATATTTCACTATTATTATGAACACCATTCTTAATGTGAAAGAGTGAAGATATAAATTTTCGACGCAGAGTGTCCCAACCGTCGATGCCATAGCCAGAAGCTTTTATTGGACTTAACATCTTTTTCCTCAGTAGAAGCAGTAACCTGATGAAGCATGCCATCCATACAAGCAGTTTTATTAAAGCAATACAACCCATTTTCCGGTTTACTTTCTAACTGGATTCGGCCAGTTTCTTCATCCTTCACAAAGCATTTGTCTGAGTGAAATTCGAGGTATACATTGTTGTCTTGTGTAAGTTTAGAAATAGATAACAAGTTTCTAGTTATTTTTGGAACGCACAAGACATTCTTTAGCTATAGATAACATGTATTGGCAGTTAATGGTACACTACTTATATGTGATATTGGTAATGTGGAACCATCACCAAGGTAGACCTTACCTTTTCCTGAGTATGGTCGACCCAAGGATGCTCCAGCTTTGTCGTAGGTCGTATGGTGTGTAGCACCAGAGTCGGGATACCATTTGTCAGCAGCAGACAGAACTCCTTTAGCAATAAGAGAGTTTATTTGCACAATGTCAGTGGTGGCATCTTCAGCGACCACCTCATCTCCTGCAGCTGTATGAACAAACGGATTATAAGACGAATCATTAGCATCATATTTACACACATTGGCCTGCATTTCATTGGTATCTCTGGACTGCCTCGAAGCTACGCCTTTAAAGTTCTCATCGAAGCGATGCCAACACCTATCCACTAGATGACCAATCTTCCCGCATAATTGACATTGATGCCTAGGTCTGCCCTTGTATTTATTCACGTTCTGAGTTTTTTCGCGAGAATCATTTGTCCTATTACTAGTGTAATACCTGTCACGATTACCATTGGCATTTCCTCCATTGTAATTATTATGCCTGGTCAAGTTTATGCTGACCGCTGTCTTCATAAGGTCACCAATCCTCGATTCAGCATCAATGAGAACCAAAGTGACAATGTCAAAAGTATAAGGTTCACGACTCACTATTATGGCAGCAACAAACGGTTCAAAATTGCCTGGAAGCCCATTGAGTAATGTAACAATTTTATCAATCTTAGAAATCGAGCTTCCACTTGTCGCAAGTAAATCACAGATCTCTTTGATTTGTGTGGAAAATTCACGCACAGATAGGTCTCCTATTTTAAGAGACCTGAGTCTTCCATGCAAGCTCATAATCTTTGTAGTGGAGAGCTTGGAGAACATGCTGAGAACCGTATTCCAGATCTTAGCAGAGGTATGTGCTCCTACAAGCTGAGGAAGAATGGATGAACTGATTGTTAAAAGAAGCTAGGATGCCAAAGAACTATCCTGTTTTTTGTGCCACCGGTACACCGGATTTACTATTAATTCACCAGACTCATCAACAATAGTTTGAGGTGGAACCGACAGCGATTCATCCAGCAGATGTTCCAGTTCGTGTCCTTGAATCATAAGGAGAACTTGCTGCTTCCAAAGAAGAAAGTTGTTACCATCTAATCAAACATTAACATACTTGTTCATTAATGGCGTTTCTACCATCCGATTATTGGCAGCAGTAGCACTGCTTCCTTCTGATATTGCTTCGACTGCAACAAACGAGTCAGGCATGATGAGCAGAAAGTAGAATCATCAAAGAGAGATCACCGTTGAATCACTGGCACTTGGATCGCTAGACATCTGATACCATGTTAAAACTTAGAAGAACACCTCCTGGAAAAAAAAGAGAACATAAATGAAGTGAAGGAAAACAGAATGTAGGCTAAAGATTATGCCCAGCCCTTGGTCAAAAGACCTGTTAATATAGCCACGCTGATTGCCTCCTTCATGGATTAACACTTGAAAGTTTAATCCAACAAAGGACAGCTGGCTTAACCGCCTAACGATTTACCAGAAACAGTTAGCAAAACCAACAGCTAACGGCTCCACCTGGCAAACCCTTCCAGTTGTCAGTGCTCAATTCTTAACATTTTTCACCATAGATATCTTTTATTATGGTTTCTTCTAAGAGTTTCTGGATTGCCATGTTGATCAGTTCGGTATCTTCACTGGATTCCATTGGATAAGGTTGAGATATGGAAATTTAACTACTTTTGGTGGATGATGGATGAAAGTTCTGGTTAATAATATTATTTGGCTTAGAGAGTTCCACAAGCTGAAGTCAAAATTCAATAAAGCTATCTATATGAGAAGAAGAAGAGGAAAATGAAATAAGGAAATTTGAGGTCAGTCGGCAATGATTTGAGCTTATCTGGTCCACTGGCCCATGTTGCAGTCGTCGAAAAGGTCTAATTCTGGCGGTGGATTTTCTTTAATATAAATTACTATATTATATGTAACTTGATTATAAAATTTTATTAGAATTTTAAAAATATAAATACATTATTTAACGATAAATAATTATTTTTTCATTAATTATTTGCCTATTATATTTTTCAATTTAATGTTTTATTTATAGTTTTATTGAGATAGAATAATTTGATATAATTTACTCTATTTTTATGCAACTGAAACAAGTTGTTGCTAATGGTAAAAAAGAGGCATTGAATGTGGGTGTTGTTCTTATTTTACCAGAAGGGTTTGAGTTAGTCCCTCCTAATCGTATTTCACTCGAGATAAAAAAAGATAAATAATATGTCTTTTCAGAACTACCGTCCTACTAAAAAAATTGTAAGACCCTAATTTAGGGACTAAATTTAAGAAATTATAAAGTGGTGAATTTAATTGGAATTTTGGAAGAAATTGAGGATTAAATTGAATAATTTCAAAGTTGGCAGATCGTTTTAAGAAGTGAAGGAAGTTTAGTGGCTAAACCCATGATTTAACCATTTTTTATATATGTTGAATTATAAATTTCCCCGTGCGCAGGTTTAGCTGAGATTTTTCAGTTTTTCCTCTCTGATCAACCAACTTTCAACTCCGATCGACTCGCCGTCCGACCTCCAATCGACGAGCCGAAACCACCATCGTGTTCGTTGTCAACCAAGGAACATAACCCCTCAAACCTTTCGTCGTGAATCATCACCGTTCGTCGTTAATTTCAATCGGAAGTATCGTCGGTAATAACTCGATTTTAGTTGGTTTTTCATCGATTCATGACAATCGGGACATCCGTTTACGACACCTCCGGCACCATCGTGTTCGTTGCATCGTTCCGAGTCCGCCGGTGTCATCCTTGGTCTCCGTAGACGGCGGCGCGTGAGGAGGTGAAGCGGTCAAAGTTTTCGATTCGTTGAAATCGAGCTCTTCGCCGTTCAAAAATTTGAACCGAGCTTTGTAAGTATCTCGAAATCGCTCAAACTAATTTTTAAGAATTTTTTCGTGATTTTTAGGCAGTCGGAAGGGGCCCCACGTGCCTCCATACGCCGCCACTGCGCATGGGGATGGTCCAAATGACCGGTTTGACCAGTTTTGGTTCATAGTTGACCGGTTTGACCGGTCATAACCCGACCCGACCCGACCTGCTGACCCGACCCGACCTGTTGACCCGACCCGTTGACTCGTTGACCGTTGACCGGCGTTGACCACCGTTGACCGGCTTTGACCGGGCATTAAACGACCTTTGACTTCGACCGAGTATACCTATCCTGCTCTGTTTTGAAAACCGGACCAGACCGGCCAGTTCAACCGGGAACCGTTGCTTAGTCCGGTTTAATCTAAATCGGTTGAACCGCTATTAGTGAACCGACCAGAACCGCTGAACCGTTTGAACCGGACCGGCTGAAAACCGGAAAAAACCGGGAAAAACCGGGATTTTTGTTTTTTTTTTAAAAAATTAAACCAAACTTCATTTGTTAAACGAGCCAAGTCGAACTCGAGTATTGCTGAGCTCGACTCGAACTTGAAAACTTTAAATGTAAACTCAACTCAACTCAAACTCACAAGCTAAAAATTATCAAGTTCAACTCAAACTCGAAATATAATATTGAAACTTAAACTCAAAAAGGCTTGAACTCACTCAAAAAAAAAATTAGAAGCTCGATTGAAGCCTAAAATTCGAGCTTGATTGAAGTGAAAGAATAGTTCACTCAATGCTCACCAAAAGGCTCCATAATTTTGAATGCCAAATTACCTCTATTATTTATAGAAGTTAGTTGTGATGCGCTTCTATGTTTCTTAGCAATGTGAGATTGTTTTGTTCTCATATTTTTACTCTTTAGACTTTTGGGATGTTCTTCTATGTTTCTTAGTCATGTGAGATTGTTTTTTAAAAAAAATTAAACCAAACAATATCATTTTATTATGATTTTTTAACCCCAAATTTATTTTTTAATTATAGTTATATAATTATATTTATTATTTAATATGTTTTACCTTAAATATTATGTTGTAGTTAATTTTTTGTTTCACTTGATTTTATGGTTTTTAACTTATATATGTTATGACTTGCTTTGAATATGACTTGTGATATAAAAAAATTATTTTTTATTAATTATTTTTGGTATTTTTTATTTAATTTTTTAAATAATTATGACGTCGTCCGGTTCTTCCGACCGGTCAGACCGGTTGAACTAGTGAACCGGTAGCATGACCGGTTCGCTAACCGGTCCGGTTATGAAAACCATGCTATCTTGATATTTTTCGACGTTCCAAATCTGATTCTGCTGTCCGTTTCTCGAAATTCGAACCCGAAGGCCTCAAAATTACCGGTCAAACCCGTTGACTTTGATTTTGACCAAAAATTTCAAATTTCCGAAAAGTCATATTTTATACTTTCGACGTCCTGAATCCGAATCCGAAGTCTGTTTCGCCAAATTCGAACCCGGTAAGCTATCTTTCACTAATTTATCACCTGATTCGATCCGTTTATCGCAATTAAGCTCTGTTTCTGATATAATTTATGTTGATATGTATATGAGGAATTATTGGAAGTTGAATTGAAGATAAAAGGCGTTAATGGAATTTTTATGGTCGATCAGTATTGCATGGAAATTGAGGTAATACTTTACTACCTCTTTATGCTTTTTGGAACATGTGAATATTGGTAAATGCATGATTAAGATAATGTTGGTCTCATTTGTGTAGTTAATTAGTTTCTACACTCGATATGAATGTGGTAGAAATTCGGTATTTGAATACGGATCGAATGATTAATATAAGAGATTGAAGATTGTTAGAATTAAATTATAAGTTTGTGATTAGTGATAAAGAAATCAAACATGGATTTGTAAATTATATTTTATATCATCAAAGGTTAAATGTTAAAGGTACTTGGATGGGAAATTATGAGAATACTTCGGTAGGGTAAAAATACGAAATTACCCTTATATTGGAAAATGATAAGAATTATCCCTGGAAGTGGATTAATAAATCTGAAAAGACATATTGATCTGATAAATATATTGATGTGCATAAGAAATGTTAGTTGTACTTGGAAATTATAGATAACCGGTTTTTAACCCCAAGAGGGCTTATACAAGATACTAGAAGTCTGTTAAGGGAATTATTTCAAGATCAGAGAGTGTTCAAGAAAGCAATTAATCATAAGATCTCTAAATTATATTATTTTCGTTAAGAGATAATATCGAAATTATCTGGTTAAGAAATTTCGGAAATGCCCTTAAGAGGTAGAATAGTCAGAGTTAACCCTGAATGAGAAAGTACTTAGAAGATTCGTACTTAACTCGATTAAGTACGGATTTGATTGTTAAAATCCTGACTTAGTGCAGGAAAATTTCTGATGTTCCGTTTGTAAAATATGAGAAGACACTTGACCCGGAAATATCCGAGTTATGAGTAAATACCTGAAGAATAATTTGTCGGGGGTGTTCTGTTGTCAGAATTGTTCGAAAGGACTGAAATAAATGATAAGATTGAATTTAATAGTAAGATCAGACAGAAGGAAATGATTAAAGTACACTGAATCTGTACAATGACCAAAATACCCCTATAATGGAAATGACCCAAGAATATCACCAACCACTGGAATGATTGGATATCCTCGAGCTCTGAAATAAATGGAATAAAACTGAACACCAAAATTACCAAAATAACCTTATGGCCTAAACTAAGTAAATACCTTGGATTAATTAAGGAATCCAAATAAGTATAGGTATTGGACTACCTTTAAAAGTTATGGAACATAACTTAAGTGAGCCGATCAACCTTAATAATATGTCAGTACCTGAACGACATAGATATTACTTGAATGCATGTTCGTCTACTCAAGTTTAGCTCAATGATAATTTTGGAAGTATTCAACTCAGCTCAACTCTAGATCGCATTCAGTACTAAGAATTGGACATTTGTTCGACAAATCAACCACGAACACCAAATTGAATGGAACGGAAATACAACATGTACCTTAAATTCATGAACGTTTGAATTACTCTGGAAAATCCCGAAGTAACTGGTTTTATGGGAACACACTAGATAACATATTCTGATCTCCTGAATTCAGTTATCCGAAATATTTCCATCTGAACTGAAATACCACCTGAAATATCAATATGATCTCTGCTCAGCATAAAAATCTGTAAATGTTCGGAAACAATAAGGAAATATATATTTATCTGTATCTGTACGTTCATCAGCATCATCTGGTAGTTCTGTATTACTGAGCTTTTCGAAGCTCACTCTATTACTCACTTTTTCAGGTTAAAAGAATTGTACCAGTGCAGCTATCGACTTCAGCAAGGGAGTTCTTCCGGCGTTGCAGAGTATGGTACATGTGATTAGGGGGCATGTAATTGTATTTTGATTTATATACGAGTATGGAAATCTGTTTTATTTTAAAATAGTGACAATTGATTTTATAAGTTACACGTTTCAATAAAAGTTTTAAATTTTCCGCTATTTTTACAGTGAGTTGCTCCGGTGGCCCTAATGTGACACCCCAGATCAGATCGGGTTATTCGCATCGGTTTGTGGGGTTACAAAAATATTCTTATAATAAGTCTTGTAATTGATAAAAATATAGTGAAATCACATTTTCTATTATTTTCCCACGCCCTGGTAAAAAAATATGAAGATTCTTTTAATGAAGTTTTTAAAGTTGATGTTAACTTTTAATCCTAAAATATTCCAATAGAAGAAGTCCCTTCATTAAATCGTTTGTATTATTTAATACAAAAAGAATCTTTTGCGTAAAGAAAATTTCATATGCATGCACGCAAAAATTGCTTAAGGTGTTTTTCCACGATTTTATGTTGTTTGTGGTGCTTGTAGTACATTAATTATTTTGTATTAACTAATCTTTTGAAATAGCTTATTTGTGTTTAGTTTGTTTTTATCTTTTTACACGTTTGTTCGAAATTTCATTAAAGTGATGGGAATATAAATATTAATTTATTGATTATTAAAAGAGATTTAATTAATTTTATTTTAGATTTAAAATTATTCTTGTCCGAATAAAGTGAATCGTTTGGAGTCATCCTCTCACGTTGTGTGTAACATATAATATGTTAGAATTAATGTTGTGAAGTTTACAATATCTTAAAATTTCGTAGTACTCTTCAAGTTAGGAGCTCATAGGTCACAATTGCAATTTTCTATTACTCCATTATTGATTTTATTATTGGATAAATTTATAGTGGAGTTAATTGGTCCGATTACATAAATATTTTTTTATAAAATAAATTTTGCAATTAAATTCTTAAAATTGGTTGTTATAATTAATATTTTAGGAATAAACAAGTGTAGAGTCTAAAATAGGTTGAAATAAATTATGACTGTTAGAGTATGATGAATCGTACTCTAGTATAAAATTGTACAAAATACAATTTATTGGAAAAGATATTAGGAATTTACTTTAATTCACATTGAAAAATCAAAATGGTTTAAGATTGTTTTTATAGGTGTAGTCCAAGGAGTCCTAATTACAAATAGAGTAGAGTTCTATCAAAGTCAAGAGTTTTAACTGATCTAAAATTATTTTTATCTAAGAAGTACGCTGCTAGAGTTAGTGTTAAGATAAAACATTAATATTTACAAAGTAATAATCATAATATAACTCACACTCCCCTTAAAGCCGAGGAGTAAATATTATAAAGACCCAGCTTGGATGTGATTTTTTCGAAAGTAACCCTTGGAAATGCTCTGGTCAAGACATATGCTAGCTGATTTTTTTTCCGAAGAGATGTAGTTTATTCTTATTGTTCCACCATTCACCTTCTCAGGAATAAAATGTCTATCGATCTCCACCATTCAATTGTAACTTAGTTAGAATCCTTTGTAACCAAACTTCTTCACAAATTCCAAGTGCTATTGCTTGAAACTCTGCTCCAGCACTACTTATGGAAACCACAACTTGTTTTTTGCTTCTCCAACTCACCAAGTTTCTCCAAACAAACAAACAATAACCCATAGTTGACCTTCGATCCGTTGGCTCTCTAACCCAATTAGAATCTGAGAAAATTTTTATCGTCCTATCTTCATGTTTTCTGAAAATCAATTCATGTCCCGGTGTCATTTGCAAATACCTCAAGATTCGATTCACAACCTCTAAATGTTCTTATATAGGATCATTCATGTATTGGCTCACAATACTAACAGAAAAAAACTATGTCCGGCCTTGTTAGTGATACATAAATTAGTTTATCCACTAACCCTTGGTATTGTTCCATATTTATTGGACTCCCCTATTTTTGTAATTTCATGTTCGTTTCCATTGGAGTTTTCGAAGGCTTGCAACTAGTCATCCCAGTCTCAAACTCTCTTGATCTTGCCACTTCTATGCCCAAAAAATTCCACGAGGTCCCTAAATCTTTGGTTTCAAACTCTTTTGCTAGCAATGTCTTTAATCTCTTTATTTCCATTAAGCCATCACCCACGATGCTGATATCATCAACGTAGACAATTAAGATTGCTTTTTTTCTTGTTTGGTGTAGTCTTTACAAATAGAGTGTGATCAAATTATGATAGAGAAACAACACCGGAGAATATGGAAGTTGCTCGAGTTGAGTAAACAAACATAGAAAGCTCTAGACTCGATGAAGAAATGAGAGAAATTGATGGAACAATGGGTGACGATAGCTAGGTAGTTTTTAGGGTTTTATATGCTAGAATTAAGACAATGAAACAAGAATTAAGACAATGAAACAAGGATTAAGATAATGAAAACAAGGGAAATGAAACAATTAAAAAAATAACGACAAAGTAGAAACAAGAGTTATAAAAGACAACTAAGGGGCCGCTTGGTTCACGACATATGGGATTACCGAGGGAATAGAATCATCATTCCCCTGTTTGGTTGGCCAGCATTCCCAACTCCCAGTAATATTTTATTACTAACAATGGATTTTTTGGGGTATATTACCAGGAATGTGATTACCCCATTCCCTTAGGTATTGCTGGATTACCGACGTTTTGGATTAAAATGCCCTTAATTTGTTTTTCAAAAATATCATTTTTCTGTCGTTGAATAATAAAAATTCTACGAAGGTTAAATTACAAATTTATCCTTAAACTATTTTAGATTTACAAAAAAAAGTCAATAATTAGAATTTTATATGAAGTTCAGAGGTTAAAATAAAGTTTTACCATTTCATTAAACCTATTTATCTTTTCAATTTTATAAAAATATTATATAAATTTTATGAATTTAAATTTTTTTAAAGAAAATATATAAATTAATTATATTAATATTATAGTGGAATTCAACTTGTTAAAAAATAAATATATAATAAGGATAATTTGGTAAAATATATATTCCAATAATCTTTTATTCCTTTAATCAATCACTGTAATCTTACATTCATACTAAACTAACCAAACACAAAATACCAACATTCCCAATAATCCTATTCTCCGGTAATCTTTTATTCTCACTGGTAATCTTACATTCCGTGAACCAAAAGCATCCTAAAAGACAAAACATGTAATGAAAAACTTGAATTTATCTCTTTTAATGTAGACGACCAAGGGTAAGTTGATCTCAGATTTCAACGAATAAATATTCATTGGAAAGATATAAATTTAAGGATTGTAACTGTGAAGACAGAATTGAAATAGGATGGTCGAATTGATGGGAAAATTGATTTGAAATTCTACCCCTGATAGGTATGATATTAACGCAAACCTTAGAATATGGATGAAGATGACGTGATAGTTTGAGGAAAAAGGTGATGTTGTGGAAGATTGATATGAAGGATAATTGTTATATCGAAAACTCCTAGTCGTAATGAAAAAGATAAACATTATAATATGGCTCAAACCATTCCTCTTAATCATAATGAAAAGATAAACTAGATTATAAAGATTTTTCTCTTAAAAATACTAAAGAACTAAAAGGATAGAAGTTTCAGACACACTAGATTATCAGCTCTTGTAAAAATGAACTTTCGTATTGTATATAAGAAAAGAATTGATGATTACAATGGTGGGATGAACATTTTTATATAGATTTTGAGTCTTAGTTATAACATGATTAAAGCACAAAATAATAATAAAATCTATCCTAAATCCATGTGAAGGTGGGCGTCTTGAATGTAAGCCCTTGATGAAGCTTTGATCCGACGGTGTTGATGAAAGCAAGCATGATGAAATCCTTGTAGTTTGATGGACGGTCCATAATATTAATCATGGAAGGGAAGGAGTATTATGTTGGCAAAAGATATACGATCGGATTTCTCAGTCACTGGAAAGCGACGGACGATCCATAATGTTGCCACGTCGCCATAATACTGCCACCATTTCAAATTCACTTATTTTTCTCTGAAAGAACTGTTGTTTTTCTCTCCTTCTTTTCCTCATAAACCATGGCGGATATGGTGTCGGTGGTGATAGTGGTGGTGCTGTTTGTGGTGCTAAGTCCGGGACTGTTGTTTCAGTTGACGGGTAGGAACAAAGTGGTTTGGGAACGTGCAAACCAGTGGGGTTTCGATTCTCGTCCATACTGTCATCTTCTTTGGGCTCATCACTATCTTCCTCATCGCCATTGGTGTCCACATCTACACTGGATAACCACACCCTTAACTCGTGTTTTATAAGATTTGGTCGCTTTTTTAATGTTTTGTTTTGCTTTAAATACCCTTGCGATTGGTTAATGTTATGTTTAACCCGGGGGAAGTGATGGATGCTTTTGTTTTATGTTTGTAATCAAGTTAATAGAAATGATTGGTGAAAAACTAACAAAAATTGTGCTTTTATTGTATGTTTGGACTCTGGGTTTTTACCTCTGTTCTTGCTTCACTAACTTGGAATATCTGATGCTTAAATGCCGAAACAAAAGAAGACAACAACAGTAACTTTGTTTTCACTTAGTTAAGCTGAGTTCACCACTAGGGCGGTAAAGAGTCGACTCAACCATTGTTTTGAAATTCGGGCCGGCCGGTTCAATCGAAAATCGTTGTCTAGTCCGGTTCAATCGAGATCGATTAAACCGCTATTAGTGAATCGGTCAGAATCGTTGAACCGTTCAAATCGGACCGGCTGAAAACCGGAAAAAATCATCAATTTAATTTTTTTTAAAAAAAATTAAACCAAACGACGTCATTTGTTAAACGAGCCAAGTCGAATTCGAGTATTGCTGAGCTCGACTCGAACTTGAAAATTTAAAAGTAAGCTCAACTCGATTCAAACTCACGAGCTAAAAATTATGGAGTTTATCTCGAACTCGAAATATAATATTGAAACTTGAACTCGAAAAGGTTTGAACTCAAAAAAAATTTAAAGCTCGATTGAAGCCTACAATTCGAGCTTGATTAAAGTGAAAGAATAGTTCACTCAATGCTTACCAAAAGGCTCCATGATTTTGAATGTCAAATTAACTCTATTATTTATAGAAGTTAGTTGGGATGATCTTCTATGTTTCTTAGCCATGTAAGATTGTTTAAAAAAAAATTAAACCAAACAATATCATTTTGTTATGATTTTTTAGTCCCAAATTTATTTTTTAATTATAATTATATAATTATATTTATTATTTAATATGTTTTACCTTAAATATTATGTTGTAGTTAATTTGAATCATTTTGTTTCACTTGATTTTATATTTTTTAACTTATATATGTTATGACTTGCTTTGAATATGAATTGTGATATAAAAAATTATTTTTTATTAAATATTTTTAGTATTTTTATTTAATTTTTTAAATAATTATGACGTCGTCCGATTCTTCCGACCGGTCAAACCGATTCGACCGATTGAACCAGTGAACCGGTAGCATGGCCGATTCACTAACCGGTCCGGTTCTGAAAACCACACTCAACTCAATCACCAAGTACCGTTGATTTAAAAAGATAAAATTTGAATTGAATTCGATTTCAAAGTTTATAAGTTTAAATTTATAAAATAAGATTCGAAAACATAATTTAAAAATAAAATTCGATTTGACTTTAGTCTCAGTTAAATACATCAAAATTTTATTATGCATTTTTTAAATAACATATAAATGTTTATTTTTTTAAATTGTTTGTGAGTTTTTTTAGTTGAGTGGTAAATAGTTTATTTTAATAATTTGAGTCGATTTTAAACTCAAATTAAATCTATTTGAATCAAATATTAATTGAATTTTAATTGAGTCTATTTGAATCAAATATTAATTGAATTTTAATTGAGTCTATTTGAATAAAATATTAATTAAATTTTAATTGAGTCGAACTTGATAATTTATTATTTTTAATCTCATTTACAATCTTATTCACGGAAAAAATAATATTAAGAGAAATATTTTTTTTCGAAATTACATTCTATAGAAAAATTATTAACAGCAAATATTTTTTTCTTAATAGTAATATTTTTTGTTAAAATAATGAGAATGTCATCAGCTCTAATTTTATTTTGTATTAGACAGTTTTTACCACTTTAAATAAAGATACCCTTAAATTAATGAATTTTTTATAATGATCATTTTTTCAATTCTTATTTATTTTATTTTACTCAAAATTATAAATATAATAATAATATACAAAGATTTTAATATGATAAATTATTAATAAATTTGAATATTTAAAATTATTTTATATTTTATATTTTTAATATTTAATATATTAATTATTTATAATTTTATGCGGTAAAAAATAACATGATTGTAAGATATAATTATTTAAATTAATCTTTGACTTTAAGTTATTAAAAAATAGATCTTATACATTGAAAAATAATATCTTTGTCCATTCAAGATTATAATATTATTTTTTATATAAATAAATATAATACTTATAAAAATATTTTTTGAATTTTCATTCAAATATTAATAATTTAATATTAAAGTTTAACTTTTTTAAAAATATATATCACAAAGATAATTTGATAAATATATATTCAAGTATTTTATATTCCCCAAACAAGGTAATACAATATTCTCATAATAATATTACATTCCAGCAATATTATTTTAAAACATAATCTTACATTCAGTGAACCAAATATCTTTTAGAATTTTAGAAAATATAAAATTATAAAATTTTAAAGATATTAATATAAAATATATAAAGAAAATATATAACTATATTATGGACGTCCAATCCATCCCTTGTATTCTATCAGACAAAGAAGCTACATAACTCAGTAAGCAGAGTGAACCACACTCCATGCATAAGGCGTGCAATCAATCAAATGCTGTTGCAGGCCATTTTAACTCTCTGACTAAACCCTGTTTTATCATGCTGCGATGCAAATGAGGGTAAACGATTGATGAGAATCAGAGATGTGCAGTATAGTAATTGATGAAATTGTGACGGGGATAATGAGAATAGAGGGGAAATTCGATGTGTAATACAATATAATTATCAACCCAAATCTGCACCAACATCGTATTCAAAAAGAATCAATGGGAAAAAGAAAATTACCAGGAATATCCTTGGGCGGCAAGAGAGGGGCGATGGCATAACAAAGAATCGAACGGCCAAACAGTCGAAACAATCCCAGCAACGTAAAGAACAATGGCCAAACCAACAACCCAAGGCATCAGCATCAACCCTATGAAGAAAGTGATCGATCCACAAAACATCATCGAAACAGATATCCCCAGCATCAGCCATCCGAATCCCGCCGGCGTTATCGTCCGGGGATAACGCCTCCTCTCCGATCCCGGTGATTGATCGGAGAAAAACAGCGCCGTCGCCGTGGGAGGTACTCCTAGAAGATTCAGGACCAGCGCCGATAGGTCGTGGAAAACTCTCGATTGCTGGCCCTGATTTTGCTGTTGTATTGTCATCTTCTTTATCGCAAACAAATTCGTAAAAGAAAATGTCCTGAAATCTATAATCCAACGAAGAATGAAAAAATATTTGATCAGACTTTTTCTTCTTCTTCTTTTCCTTATGTTAAAACGAAGCAAATGGATAAACTCGGGCAGGTATGGAAGAAAAAAATGAACAAGAGTTGTAGCCAAGACTATGTTTGTTTCTCGGGAAAATTCGGAGGGTAAGTAAGAGAGAAAGTGACGCAGGCGGTGCTGTAATTCCGGTTGGGATTGCACTTCTCTCTTATTTTAGACTTTGAGGAATAATATAAAGTTAAAAAAGAAAAAGAGGAAAAAGAACAGAGGTTATGCCCGATACGAAAGGAATAAGGTTAAGGCGTGAAATCATCTGCCTCTACCTAAACCTTCCACGTGGCTTTAATCCACTAGCAGTTTCCAGTACACGCGCAAAATATTTATTAGGGTAAACTACATTTTTAGTACCTAAACTATTACTTTTGTTCCGTTTTGATACCCTAACTTTTGTTTCTCAAAATCATACCTAATATTTAGTTTAAGTTTCAGTTTGATACCCCAGCATTAAAAACTTAACGACGACGTTGACATGTCACCAGAAGGTAATATTGCATAATTATTAAAAAAATTAAAAATATCACGTCAATAATTATGTTAATCTTTTAATGTCAGGGTACCAAATTAAAACTTAAACTAAACGCCAGCTATGATTTTGAAAAAAATTAAAGTTTAGGTACCAAAATAAAATAAAAATAATAATTTAAGTACTAAACGTATAATTTACCCTATTTATTACTATGATTGATATTAATTTTAATTTTTTAGTAATATGAAGTGATTTTAAAATAATATAGGTTTAAAATCCATTTTTTATTTATTGACAATGTATATACTTCAAGCAAATACACTTTTTCAAATATAAAATTTATAGAATAATATTTTTATTATTATTGAGACTTCAATGGATTCTATTAATGTTTAAATTTAGATGTGAACAATATTTTTTTAATAGAAATATTTGAATTATAACGAGTTCTGAATATGGGTTTTTTAAGGTAAATGTAATTTCATTATTGAAAATAAAAAGGGATAATATTTTGTTTTTGTTTTTACTCTATTATATAGAAAAAATATTGTTACTTTACCTAAGAGATACATTGTACGTTGTCCAATGAAGAGTGGAGACCAGGCCATTGATTGCTTTACTTATTAACAACAATTCATTTGAACTAGATTTTAATGCACGTTTCTTTGAAAATGGGATCTTTTAAAAATGGCTTATTTATAAAATAAGAGCCCTAACTATAAAACTTTTCCTAAATAGGTGCCCAAACTTTTTTTTGAATCATTCAGGTGTCTAACTTACAATCATTATCACTTTAGGTGTTTGGACCGTAACAACCATTAAATTTTATCGTTAAGAGACATATGTCACGGTCTGGTAATTTTAAAAAATTTATTTAAATAAAAATATATATTAAAAACCCAAAAAATCAAAAACTTTAAAAAAAATCAAAACTTTGGAAACTCCAATTTCAATCTCGAAACCCACACCGGCCTTCATCATTTGACGTCAATCGAACCTCTACCAGAACCTTCACCCAACGACAAGCCAAACCCGATCATAAATGTCGCATCTTTGACGAAGGAAACAACAAAATCGAAACCCAAAACCACGCCTCCGATGAACTCAAACCCCTAAATTCATGACACCTAAGTGATCCAATGATGTGCACGACAGTAAGAGAGACGACGATCGAATAGGGAGATGGTAAGAGCATCGTCGACAATGGTGGTCATGGTTGGATGTTAGGGTTAGGCTTAGACTTAGACTTAGGGATTTGAGATTTTTAGGGTTTGGGGCTTTTTAGTAATTTTAAAAAATAGGTTTTTTTATAAATACAATAATTAAAAAAATAAAATTACAAAAGCGTGACATGTGTCACTTAACGAAATTTTTAACGGTAGTTAGGTCTTGGACACCTAAAATGGTACTGTTTATAACATTAGGCACCTGAATAATTCAAAAAAAAAGTTTGGACACCTATATGAGAAAAGCTACATAGTGCGTGCACTTATTTTGTAATTAAGCATTTAAAATTATTTAAGTATTTAATAATAGTAAAAGATAATTTACACATGGTGTTTTTATATAATAATTCTTATTTTAAATTTTAGTCTAATTTATATTAATCTTTATGCTACGAGTCTATTCTAAATTGATCCTTAAACTTTAAAAGTATTCTATATCAATCTTTAAACTATCAATATGGTTTTATTTTAATCCTTGTTAAGGTGACATTAATTTTATTGTTAAAAAAATTAATTTGTTTTTGAAAATCATAGAATTTGAACCCAAAATCTTCTACAAATTAGCATAACAATCAAAAAAACAAATTACATTTATTTTAGAAGATCGTGATTTCAATTCCCAATACATTGAAAATATATTAATATTTTTTAAAGACCATAAGTTTAATTCTCTGGACTTTCGAAAACTAATAGAGTTAATGTCGCCTTATCTAAATGATCAAAATATAATGATATTTTATAGTTTAAGGATTAATATAGAATGCATTGAAGTTTATGGACCGAACTGGAAGGGGACTCATAATTTGGAGACGAGTACAAAATCTTTTAAGGTTTATAGATTAATTTAAAATAAAAATCATAGTTTGGGGACATCCTGTGCAATCAGTGGCGATGCACTAAGCCCCCATAGGGCCTAGTGCATCTCCATTATTTGGGGAAAAATGGTTAAATTTGGCTTAACGTGTTAAGGAAAAAAAGAAAAAAATTAAATTTTTTGCATATCCATTATTTAAAAAAAAAGAAAATTAAAATTTTGGACCCTAATTTTTAAATTTATGTATCCACCACTATGTGCAATTATCTTAATTTTGCAATTACAATTGTTTTTTAATTGATAATTTATTTCAAAATAAGAAAAATAAAATTTAATATGAATATGTATTTTTACTTTAAGTAGTTCCCTACTTCCTTGCCTTATTCAATATATATTTGTTGAATATATATATATATATAGATGTTGAATATATATGTTGAAAATGTTAAATTAAGTAAAATGTAATATGAAACATCATCAAAGAAATGATACGAGAGAACATAAACTTTAATAATACAGGGAAAAGGAACTCATTAAAAATAAATAAAATAAACTTGACAGCTAGAGGAATTGAAATTAGAATAGTAAAAAACAATATTTGGAAAATAATATATAAAATACAGATTTTTAGAACGATAAATAAATGACGTTTAATCAAAGTCAATGGTTGTTAATTATTAACTAAGCGTTTAAAACATTAGCTATTCTCTTGGAGGACGCAAACCTCAAGAGTAAGTAAGCAGTCAACGTCATTAATGAAGAGCTATGAATGCCTATCGGAGAGACGATGGTAGATGTAATGCGACATTGGTTGACTGATTATTTTTTAACGATGTTTGAACTTTTAGGTTAATGATCACTGAAAACAGATTTTGAAAAAGTAATTAACTTAGCCATATTCAAAACCTAACCCCACTAAATACAAACATGGCTATCATACATATGTCCACTGTAAAATGAAAAGATTTGAAAGGGATGAGAGAGATTCATGAAGCAAGAAAATAGATATCAGAAGAACTAAAAAGGGGTTATGATGGCTAGCATCACCATTTGCTATTGGTCTAATGTAAAGCATCAAATTTAGGGGAAGTAGATGCTTCTGTCAACCTTAAAAGGGATAGCAAATAGACAGTTTAGGTTAACCTTATGATCTTTAGTGCTTGATCAAATCAGACATGCAACCCCAAACCAAATTTATCTCTGACCAGCTAAAGATGAACATAACAACAATTCTCATAACATAAATATAAGGAAGTATAATATAGCCTTTAAAATAAATCACCTTATCAAAGTTTCCTCTGATAAATTTTAAACTTTGTATAATGAAATATCGGCACTAAAAGAATCAAACAGACTTGCAAACTTTCAACGATAAGTAATTTAGAACTGCTTTTAAGGAATATGAGAGATCATATGATAAGATAAACTAAAAGCAAGGCGAATTTAAAGCTGGGAGAAACTGCAAATAGATTCATGCACTTTTTTCTTTCTTATATTTTTTTCTATATTTTCTCAGGAATCAAACAACAGCCAACAAGAAAAAAAAAATCAAAATAACAAAAAAAAAAAAAGCAGAAAAAAGATAAAGTAGAACTTTCTTCTTCTTCTTAGAAACAGAAGAGAAAAACAGTGAGAAGTTGAGATAACAACAACAACATCAACAAATATCTAAATGGATTGATGGATCAAAATATTGAAAAGGATGATTAAAATCAAAGAAAAAAAATTCTCTTTATGTTTTTATTTACTTAAAATCAAGCAAAGAGATGGACTTTCCGATGAGACTCTATGCATCAAGTATTATAATTACCTGTGAGAAGATGAATGATCGTTTAAGTAATCGTCATGGATGAGTCGCCGAGGAGAGTAAAGTGATGGTTTTTGGTTGGATGATTTTGAGTGTCAAGAATTGTGAAGGGTGGAATTAGACTTGTAAAATGACTTATCCATTTTCAGAAGGTAAGTTGTTTTATGGGAGGAAAAAAAAAGGATCTTTTTACCTTTGAAAGTTAAGTGTTTTCAATTGACCAAAAAGTTTTCCTTTGAACCAAACACAAGAAAATTATAAAAACATTTTGCGTAAAATGTTTTCTTTCTAAACAAACAAACCCTAAGTTTTATTGTTAAAATTATTTTTTTGGTTTAAAAATATTTGGTTAATAAATGTATATATTTTTTAAAATATTTGTTTATAAATAAATATCTATAAAATCAACTTTTTCTAACAAAAATTAAAAGATAGTTTAAAAATCTGCCTTTACATTCTGAGTAAAAAAAAAAAATTTAAGAGTTGATTACGTCTCAAAGTTAAATTATCCTCACAACTCTCAAATTGGAATTGAGCGACCTCAATGGTAAATAAATTATTGTTATTCTTTGAGGTCCACCAGATTCAAAAAACTGTCAAATTAACTTTTTAATATAATATGTGTTGCTAGTTTTTCAAAAAATTATGAATATAAATTTAACTTTAATTTTGATTTTCAGAAACATGAAGCAAATCTAAATATATGTACTGAACTTTATTTGGAAAACGAAACATATTTAAATTAATTTTTTAAATTGAAAAAAAAAAATCATAAAGGCACTCGAGGTCCCTAAACTTAAAAAAAAAACGTGTCCTCATCCTATTTTTTGGATCAATGTGGTCCTCCAACTCAAAAAGAGAACCCAATGTGACTCTTTGACCAACGGTTTCGTTAATTCCTGCTGTTATAAATTGGATAAATTACACCATTAATCACTTAACCATTTTATTCTCTTCTATTTTGGTCACAAAACTCTAAAAGTTTTCAATTTCGGAAATCTTAGATACTTCAGGTACTAAATCTGTAATTAACCCATTTGACCCCATTTCTCTAACTTTTTCCCTCTCCTCATCTGTGAGAACGCAAATTCTGCTTCCCTAACATTCCAACTCTTCCATGAGTATCCCATAAGTGGCGACATTCGGCCAAACCCTATATTCCAGCATCGTCCTAAACCACTTTGCACCCATCTCAACAAGCCCCCTTTTAGAACAGGCATATATCTTCGTATTGAAAACCTGAACATTAAGTTCACAGCTCGAGTCACCATTCGCTTCCCTAACCATCGATTCCGCCGCGTCTCAATCTTCTCTCCGACCCAAAACTCGAAGGACCAATCTGTAAGCAGTCACATTTCCTTCTAGTTTCCCATTGCTCCTCGTCCACTCAAAAAATCTCAAAGCATTACCATCATCTGATCATCAGACTTCTCAAGTCTTTTCAATATAGAATTACAATGCTCCAATTTGAAAATCCAACCCGCCATTTCTAAATACAAGAAAATCGCCTCTTTCTACTCCATAAGTAATCCTTCTAAAACCAAACTTGAAACCCAAATCGCCTCTGTTGAACTTGGCTCGCTACGGCAGCGAGTAGGAGAGGGAAGAAGTTAGAGAAACGTGGTAAAATGGGTTAACTATATCTTTAGTCCCTGAAGTATCTACGATTTATTAAATTGAAAACTTTTATAGTTTAGTGACTAAATATAAGAGAAGAAAATAGTTGAGTGATGAATGGTGTAATTCACCCAATTTATAAAAGCAGGAATTAACGGAACCATTGGTCAATGACGGAAAACGTTTGTCAAATGATCACGTTGGATTCTTTTTCAAGTTGGAGGGCTATATTGATCCAAAAGATATGATGAGGTTCATATTGATTTTTTTTAAATGAATATCTCTTTTTTATGAATAATTAAAAATATCACAATCCAACAGCTTTGGACACTGTCTTTAGTTATCATAGCAAAACAACAAATTTTTTATTTTCTAGAAATAAATAAAACTTTTATATCATGTATGCTTTAAAAATAAATGAAAACAAGAAAACAATATGTATTAATAACAATCAAATAAATAACTAAACATGTTGATGTTTAAATTGGGTAAAAATAGAAATTAAATCAGGTTTAAAACAATTAATTCATGTAAAAAGATTAAATTAAATAAATTGAAAAACTGAAATACTCAAATTATAATTAACCTCAATAACAACAAGATATTACTCAAATTAGATATTGGTTCAATACTGTTCAATCCAAGCTAAAATATCATTATGAGTTATAAGTATTCTCGTTTTTAAACCCGAAATATCTCATTTAAGGTGTTTTCATTTTTTTTATTTTTCTTTCTTTTCTTTTTCTATTATCTTTTTTCCTTCTTATTTTCTCTCTCATTGCTATACTTTAAGTTTTAAAATATTCGGTTAACTACACGGATATCACTTATATTTGTGTTATTTGGTCACTGATTTCAAAATACATGAGATATTGTCACATTCATTTTTATTTAATTAAGATATAGTCACTTTTTTATTTATTTATTTAAGATATGGTCACCACGGGTTAAATACGGTTAACATTTAACATATTAAGTGGCATGATATTTTGGTATAATCTCACATTTGGTCCCTATTATTTACATATTCTCTCAATTTAGTCATACTTTTTAATAAATTAAAATACATTTAATCTTCCAATCGAATGATGTCACATGTGTGGTGCCACGTGTCATGATTCGGTTGGAGAACTAACTTTATTTTAATTTATTTATTTTAATTTAATATATTTATTTTTCACCAATTTGTTTTGCTTTGTTAAATTAAAATAATATAAATTAAAATAAAGTTAATATTCCAACCGAATGGTGACACACGACACGACACGTGCAATGACAGTGAAATCATTCAATTGGAGGATTAAATTTATTTTAATTTATTAAATGTATGACTACGTTGAGAGAATATGTAAATAATATGGACCAAATGTGTGATTATACCAAAATAATTAACGACTGTTAACTCGTGGTGACCACGTCTTAATTAAATAAGGACGAAGGTGACCATAACTTATGTATTTTAAAATAAGTGACCAAAAGTGGACTAAACATAAACATAAGTGATCATCCGTATAATTAACTCTAAAATCACTAAGTGCTAAATTTAAAAAATACCCTAAACCTTTAAACAAAATAAACCTAAAAATTGAGCTTCAACGAGCCCGAAACTAAGCGCAATATACTCCAAATTAAGGACATATTTGCTTGTATTGTGATTAAAAACTAAATTACGTAAACGAAGCTCAAAGATGGAATCTTCTTACAGGCAAACAACACATTATTTAAAAAGGAATTGAATTTGTCAGAGAGAGAGAGAGAGATGCGCAGTGGCATCCTAATTAAAAAAAAAAAGTCACGAAAGTTAATACTATTAAATCCACCATATTACACACAAATAACCACGCAAACACAGATGATAAAATGCGCTGATATTCTTGCATGCATGCATTTTCCCCATGCATGCTTTCTTATATTTATTTCATGTATCATCATGGTCATCGTAGCCATCCCGCCATGTAATTATTCACACTCGGACCCCGGGTGATCTCCGGTATCGTATCCGGCTGATATCTGCAATCCAACATAATCGGTACAATTAGTTAAACCGTAGATTGTTATAGCTACTAATTCAAATTCGTTGTCCGTGTCACATATGAAAATATGTGATACCCGATATGCAATGTCGGCTCGCAGTCCAATGGATGGAAGAAGACATCGCCGGCCTGAGGCTGATGAGCTGATTGTCGCCGTAGCCGACATCCTCCACGTTTGGATTCGACTGAAGTGAATTTACTTGATACCCTTCCATCAACTGCAAAAACAATTGGTTCTCTCTAGTCATTGAATATGGTCTTCGGTAATCTTAAAAGTTGTTAAAAAAGGAACTTACCCTTTGTTTTAGGGTCCTGTTGGCTTCATTAAGTAGATGTTCCTGCATCAACATTTTGAAAGTAAATAAGTTAAGGGTATACCTTTCGCTGGAGGTCAGTGAGCTGATCCAACATTTATTGAATCTACAACAGAAGATCAGATTGATTATTATTTGAAAACACAAACAAATAGCAAATTTCTTTCACTGCAATTTCCAAAGAGGATTAGAAAGCAATCTGATCAGCGTACCCGAGTTGATCGGATCAGCTTTAATGATGAATCGGGCTGCCTCTCGAGTGACTCAAGCTCTTTTCTGCTCAAAGGGCCAAGATCTTCTCCTAGTAAATTCCCTTGGGACCTCTGGAAGGCTTCATATCGTGCTTTGAGCTTCAGATATTCCTGCTAACTGCTCAACTCCTACATAGACACCATGAAAATGATGAATTTAAAGCATGGATTCGCTTGCCACTAAATACCAGATTTGCAGAGAACTTAAGCATTGAAAAACATATGCACGTTCTTACGGACAAGCACATCTGTTCCTACCATTGTATGAAGCTGTTAACAATGGTTATGGTAGATATTGACTCAAATTTAATTATGTTGGATTTTATTGTAACTTTATTAATTTGAGATATACATGATTTTGACATAAATATCAAGTCTTAGCTTTCATGGTCTCTATATTTATAGTGAATTATTATTTTTATCATAAAGATTAAATCAGATTATATCTTGTCTCTTATGCGTATCTTATTTTATATTAATCTCAATTTTTTATTTCCTGCTTACAAATTCCTAATATTATCTAGACTATCATACAAACAAATGATAGCCTTTAAGCTTCAACTTGGTCCTAGATTCATGTGACAATTGGATATAGATACTAATTTGACACAAATTGATTTAGATATTTTGAAATTCTTCATATATATGTGAAATTTTAAATCTCCAATTTGCGTTTCAATATGAATGTATCATAGATGTAAATAATAACGAGTTTAACTGTATTAGATATAAATCTAAATTCTAATCAATAATTAATTTGGTTGAAATTTACTTAATAATTAATTAATTTTGTTTACAAAAGTTGCAGAGATGAAACATTTGTCTCGGGAGCTCCATGGCTGCACTTCTGGTACATCTCCAATGTTTTCATCATGCTGTATAGCCATATTATTGATTAAATAATATATAAGATTCAGTAATTTTCTCACAATGCAAGGTGCATCAATGGAAAAAGATGAAAAAAAAACATAATTTTTTTGAAGTTTCCTAAAAAATATAGATCTGAGAGAAACTTGGGTGTTTAGAGCTTCGTTTAACCTGAAATGGTTGAAAATGGAAAACCCTAACCTGTGGGGGGAAGCAGCTTTGGGGAAATCAAAAACCCTAGAAAAACTCAGAACCATCCATGGAGATCATGTCTCCATCCACTTTCAAGTGATTAAAGTAACAATTATAATTCCCAGAAACAAAGAAAGAGAGAAATACAATATAATCCACTGGAAACAAAGCAAGTTCTTTTGTGTAAGGAAAAGAAAAGAAGAGAAAAGACGCAACTGAAAAACAGAAACGACGGTGGTGAAGTCTCTTGTTTGTCTTTCCTGTTTTGATTTGTTCGAAAACATCTCTAACAGGTATCCATTGGTTCGTAAACAGAAACTGCACTGATCAAGCATGATTTATAATAACTTAAGGGGGGAAAATGAAGATCTAAACTTGACATGGAAAAAAAGAATTGGTTCCTGAAATTCAAAGCTAATCGTCAACAGATCTCCGAGTTTCTTCAAGTTAGATCAGAGATTGAAGAAAACCAGACGATGAAAGAAGAAAGAGATGGAATTAGGGTAGTCAATATAACAGTGATCTTCGTTTAGATGCTTAAGAATTACAGATCTAAACATCAGCAAGAAGGGGAAAAACAAAGAGGCACTGCCGTAAACGCCAAGACATTCACCGAAACGGCAAAACTCAAACATCACTTTATTTCATATATTTTCACTCTTCTTCCTCAAAATTTTCTCTCAAAACTCTCAACACCTAAAAACTGCAAAAATCCCACCGTTTCAAGGTCAGAATTCAAAGCCAGCTAAAAAGAATGAGAAAGAGAGAGCTTCGCTTTATGACCTTAAAAAACAAACCCTTTAGCTTTTAGAGAGAGAGAGAGAAAGGATAGATTTAGTTGTTTTGGTGATATACCTTGAACTACTGCAAAACTCGTACAGTTTTCCTCTATTGGAGAAGATGACCAGAGTAACCTCGGCATCACAAAGAACCTAAAGCTCATACGCTTTGTTCAAAAGCCCTTTCCTTCTCTTAGCAAAAGCCACTTGCCTGTTAATCTTGTTTTCTATCCTCTTCAACTCAACCCTACCTCTCCCCATTTTTTCCAACACTGCAAATAACACTATGTTTCTCTTCTTCTTCTTCCTACCCTTTTTATTCTCTTATCATCATTTTCTAACCTAATTCTAATCAAAACCAAAATCTTTTGCTTTGTTTTACACACTAAACAAAATGATAAGACATCCCTACACAAAAGGAGTTTTATTTTCCCTCTCCCCTAAGGGACCTAGTTTTTTTTGTACGTTCAACCGTTGGATGGTTGATCCAACTGACCATTTTAGGGTTCGGGCAATCGTGTGACTAGGGTTGGGCATGGGTCGGGTTTTTGGTCCACTCGACCCGACCCGAGAACAATGACTCCTCCACCTGACTCGACCAAACATTTTGAAATAAAATCCGAACCCAACCTGACCCGAAATAATAAAAACATTATTCTATTCAATAAAAACAATGATTTAATTGAAAAAAATAATATATAGAAGGGTATTATTGTAATTATTTTTAAATATATAAGATAAAATTATATTTTTTCGGGTCGGGTTGGGTCGAGTATTTTTAACCATAAACCCGAACCCGACCCTAACACCACATTTTAAAAAACCCAACCAGATCCGACCTGAACCCAAAATTATTTTTAGAAAAACCCAACCCAATCAGATCGGGTTGGGTCGGGTCAAAACCCATCGGATTCGGGTCCTATGCCCATCCCTATATCCAACTAACTGTCATGTTCTGCTAAAGAGACTTAGTTGTCCTGGTTGTTCCCCGAGTGTCGAGCAAGGCTAGTTTTATGTAATCCTAGCTATTATTATTTCTACCTGTTATGAAATTAATTATTGTTCTCACTTGTAATTTTATCTAATGATATATTGATGTTATTGATCCCATCAAGTCTAATCCATTAACCATTGGATTACCTATCCAAAATTGTTCACTGGTACCGATACTAACCCTTCAATATCGATACTGAACCCTAAATATCGATACCCACCTTTTGGTATCGATACTTGCTGACTATTACATACTGATAGGGGAGGGTGGTATCGATACTCTTGGATGAGTATCAATTCTCTAGTGTTGGGGTATTAATATTGTCCTGAGTATCGATAACAAAATTAGGTTCGATGTTTTGAAAAATATCTCAGTATTGATACCCCTACTGGAGTATCAATACTCTACCATGTGTATCGATACTCCTTTGAGTATCTATACCAAAAATGTATTTTGGAATCTGAGTTATGCCCCGGTATCACTACCATGAACATGCTTCATAACTCATGTAACCTACCAAAACCTATATAATGATTTACATGTGGTAGAGTTGAGTTAGAAATATGTAACCTTTGATTCTAAGCTGTTGAAAGACACCTTAAGGTCACCAAAGCACAAACTTTTCCTTCCCTCTAGATTTGGAGCTTTCTCTAACTTCTCTCACTAAAAAAGAATCAAACATAAGGGTTACTATATGGGTTTAGAGGTTAAGAACACTTCCTAGAGCTAAAAATATCTGAAAACAGATCGAAATCTCCAAGTTCCTTAAATCCCACAAGACCCATAATACCATGGCCAAATCCTGTAAGAGAGGGCTTGAATTGAAGCTTAGAAAGAGATGGTTAGGATTATTACCTTTGGAATGCCAAACTAGAGATGCAAGAGTACCAAGTTATTACCTTTGGTTAAGCTCTTGGTGAAATGAGAGGAAATGAAGAAGAAGGAAGAAGAAAATGACAAAGAGAATTGAGAAAAATAGGTGTTCCAGACGTGAGATCATTCTCATTAAGGGGTTTCAACCTTTTAAAATAAAAAGGGTATAATTACCTTCTTGGTCCTTCTAATTTTAGCCACAATCTAAAAATGCCATTTTTTATTCTCTATTGGGTTAAATCCAAGCCCAATTTCACTCAAACTTGGGTCAAGACTTCCTACAAGCCATGAGATTTATCCAAAGCCCAGTCTGAATTAACCTGAAACTCCTAACACGGGATTTAGGGCGTTACAATTAATGCAGACCTTGTATTATTTTTTTCTCTCAATGTGACTCTCTAATTCATAAAATAAATCTAATGTGGCCTTTTGACCAATATTTTTCGTTGTTGATCATTACGGTGATGACGTGATAGTTCATGGTGCTGACATGGTGATCCAAGGTGTTGACATGATAATACACAGTGGCTGATGATGTGACAAATGAACTAAATTGATTTTTTGATCAAATTGTTTTTTTAAGTTCAAGAGCTTATTTAATTTTTTTAGAAAAATAAAATTTGTTTAAATTTTAAATATAAAATAATTTAAATATTTAAAAATTAAATATATAAATACTAAAAAAAATTAAATTACTAAAAAAAATTAATATACATATTAAAAATGCTAAAACTATTATAAAAAATTAATTTTTGTTTAATATATATCATAGGTTATAAAATGCTAACTTATAAGTTGTTAAAAAAATTTTAAAAATATTTTTAGAAAGATATATTATACATAATATATACATGTAATGTACAAACATATCATTAACACTTATACAAAGCATTCTTATTGGATTAATCGAGACTTACAAAATTTAAATTAGTCGAAACTTATAAATTTTGGATTAATCAAAACTTACTATGTTTTGTAATTATCTTTTATGTTGAAACTTATTATATAATTATATTTTAAATCAGTGGAGACTTACAAAAAATAATAATTAGAAAACATAATAAGTTTGGACTAATCTAAAAATTATAAGTCTCGACTAATTTAAATTTTGCAATTCTTGATTAATCCAATAAAATACTCTGTATAAACGTCGATAATATGCATGTATGTTACATGTATATGTTATGTACAATATAAAAAAAATTAGCTGACCCTTTTTCCCATATGTAATGGGATAAGGGGGAGATATGGTAGTAGACTGCCTCCAACACCAGGTTGAGAGCAGCTTCCGTGGGAGACCTTTTTCCCATATGTTATGTATAATATATTTTTTGAAAATACTTTTTAATTTTTTTAATAATTTATAAGTAACGTTTTATAAGCTATTACATATATTCATTTTTCAATTAATAATAGTTTTAGTATTTTTAATATGTATATTCAATTTTTTTAGTAGTTTAATTTTTAGTTTTAGTATTTTTTATATTTAAATTTTTAAATATTTAAATAATTTTATATTTATAATTTAATAACTTTTTTTAAAAAAATAAATAAACCCTTTAACTTTAAAAAACAATTTGAACTTCGAACAAAATAAAAAAAAACTAATTTAGTCCATCTATTATGTCATCAGCCATCATGAACTGCCACGTCAACACCATGAAATGCCATGTCAGTATCATAAACTATCACGTCAGCATTGTAACGGTTGAAGATGGACCAGTTCGTCAATTTGGTTTATTTTCTGAGTTGGAGGGCCACAATGATAGAAAAAAATAATACAATGACCACATTGTTTTTTTAAAGTACAGGGACCTCTAATGCCTTTTTACCAAAAAATATTTTAATATTTTTATTATAATTAATAATTTATTTTAGTTTTTTTATTATCAAATAATATTTAATACCATACGTTTGAAAAGTTAAATATTAAAAATTATAATTAATTAACTTAAATATTTTAGTTTAAATATTTCTTAGACACTCTCAGTTTTGAACTCAAATTCTAATATTCAATGTTGGAGCTCATTCCAACCCATTTTCGAATTTTATGATATTTACCTTTTATATATTATGTAATTTATATTCTATGGGAATTGAATATATACTAGTATAATATACATAGTGGCGAAGCTGGAAATATTTTTAACAGGGACCAATTTTAAACTATAATTTTTGGAGGGGATCAAACTAGAATTTTTACAATTACACTAAATTATAATTCCATAAAATATAAAGGATTTGAATGTAATTTTACTTTTGGTGTCCATGGCGACTCTGCCTGCCTTGCTCCACCTCTGAATGCACATGCTAACAGAAAATACTAAATTACTAAATATTCAAAAAAAAAAAAAAATTAAATAATGGCACGAACCAAGCGACCTCGGCTATAAAGAAATTATTGTTATTCTTTAAGGTCCCATGTTCGAGCACTGTGAATGTCAGGGGTGTGAGTGTTCAATGTCAAATAATTAAAAGTTATATTTGAACAGATATTGCCTTATACTTACATCAAATTAATCAAAATATATATACAAAAATAAATAATATAAATAAATTATTTTTTGATAAATTTGATATGAATATAAAATAATAGATATTTAAAGATTCTTAACTGTTTTACAATAATTAACAAGCTGAAACGCATCCACAAGAAAATCATTGGAACACATTAGAAGAACTATGAAGAAGGAAAGAAAGAGAATAGAAGGAAAAGATAATTTAGAATTCACAAGAATACTTGTATGACGATTGTGTGGTAGAGTAAAGATTATTCAAATATATCTAACCTAGTGTTTGTGCACTCTGAATTCTAGTTGGATATTGTGCCGATGCTAAGTGGCACGAGCACATCCCGAGTATTCTAGAGGAGTAAACTAGTCGAGCGAGGTACCGATGCTATGTGACCCAAAATTAGCTCAAGGTATAGAGAGATATTGATGCTATGTGACCTAGGTCTCGCCTAAAGTTCTTTAGTAAGCAAATAGGGGTGTGAGTTCTGTGATGCTAAGTGACCCTGAGCTACACCTTGATCCTTACTATGGTTATTGTGTTTAGTGTATGTCAATGTTCATAACCATACTTGTAGCATGCTTATATGTTGGATGCATGTAGTTTACTTGGGTTATTTGTGTGACATTGAGCTTGTGAGCTCAGCATATGGAATGTGTTTCCATGTGTAGGTTCTTAGGTTCCAGTTGAGGAGCTCGTCGCCATACTTGGGATTTACATACTCGTTTTTCTTACAGAGTACGTCTCGAGTATTATAGTGGGCATGCACTGTCATAGACCCTAGTTATTTATTTGAGTCATAAACTCTGTTTTATACTTACGTATTTTTAGAGATTGTTATTGGGAGCTCCCCATATTTTAAATACTTATTTTTGTAACCATATTATATTTTGGTATTTATATTATGTTCGGATGTTAATTTTGTTAAATGTTTTTTCAAATGTTAGTCACTTATATGGTCGCATTCTAATCATCTAAATTTGGGTCGGATTGGATTAGGTTGTTACATTGAAACACAATTTCCTCTGGATGTTTAACTAGGTGAAATGATTATAAAAGATTTTTAGGCCTCTTTCAAACCATTTTTAAAAATATCCAAAGCATAAGCATAAGAAACTTGGATTTGATTCAAGAGACTTACTAACTCTTCATAGAATTGATTCATTGAATCAATTTGTCGAAGACTCACAAATTCGGCTATGGGCTCTTAAAATCCCTTAGAAGCAAACCTCACCCACATCAATTCCACATATTATGCCCGACTCACATGATCCGGTCCACCATGTTGTTTTAACACAAACTGATACCAAACGAGAACCTTTCCATCGAGATTCAATATCACCATATGAATCCGTGATTTTTTTGGTATTGCTTCAGCTTCCAAAAATCGCTCCAACTTAGACCTCCAACCTCGGAAATCCTCTCCATCAAAACATGAACATTTGAGCTTGTAAGCAATATTACTCGCCTACTCTGAATATCCCCTTGCAACCTCATCTGACTCCCCACTTGTTTTACTACTGAGAGAGTGTCCCAAAATTCCCTTTGAAAACTCATCTGTGATCTCTGAACTTTTCATTTTGTTCAACCTTTTCAAGAAAGATTTCAACTCCTGAAATCGATCATCAACCTTAGCTTCTAGTCTCACCATCTTAGTTTGCAAACGCGTAACATCCTGCTGCAATTGATTCGCTGACTCCACTTGACTTCGCGTCTTTACATCGT
The DNA here is from genome assembly GCF_006381635.1 of Hibiscus syriacus. Lineage (NCBI taxonomy): Eukaryota > Viridiplantae > Streptophyta > Magnoliopsida > Malvales > Malvaceae > Hibiscus > Hibiscus syriacus. The sequence continues at coordinate 156,519 of NW_024062249.1, read as the reverse complement.
CTATCATTGCCAGGTCATAAGCTCTGATACCCTTGTAACAAGCTAAAACAAACCCACAAGAAAATCATTAAAACACAAAAGAAGAATTATGAAAAATAAAAGAAAGAAAATAGAAGGAGAAGACAATTTAGAATTCTTTCATTTTTCCAGTTTGTTCCACCAATTCTGTTACAACCGAATATATTCAATTATTCGCAAAAACATCATCATTTTGCTAAAACAAATCACTCAATCAAAACGACAACGTTTTATTAATTCCCAAATAACACAATAAACGTTTATACTCGTGGTATATATAGCATTTGAATCCTAGACCACAAAAAATAACAATATATTTTTTATCACTAAGGTTGCTTGGTCCGTGCAATTTCAATGAATCTAAACGAGTTTAGATTAATTATTTACAAATATAAATAAATTTTATATAATTTAAGAAGTTTGATATGACTATTCACGAAAACTGACATCGTGATTAATTTTTTTAACAATTACAACTCTTAGTTTGATTTTTTTAAAAGAATATAAAATATTTTATCATTGCACCAAACGTTTGATAATGTATAAAATATAAATGAGTTATTTAAAGACTTGAAGGAAGGTTCTGTTAATTGTGAATTTAATACTGATGACCAGATCCGTTGATTGGGCATTTAAAGGAGAGAAGGTGAAATGAGGTCTGTTCAATTATGGACATTTTGTTTTGATCTGTTTAAGGTTAAGCAAATAATCTGGTTTTAGTTGTCGCTGGGTTTTTTTTTTGTGGGGTACGGTGCACATGGTAGTTTCAAATATATAATATAACACATAAAATTTTATTTAATGCATAAAACTTTTATTTTTATTTGATTTTGACATGGCAAACTACATATTGTATTTTACATGAGCTATTTTACCTTTGCACATACAATGACATTTATTAAATATAAAAATAAAAGTTCCACGTGTACATTACACACATTAATATTTAGGTAAGATAAATAAAATTTCTTGGAAATTTGTGTACCTTCGAGAGAAATGTAGGCCAAGTAAATAAGAATCATTCTAATGACTTTTTTAGGTAGCAGAATTTTGTGGTCATAAGTAACTTTTAGGCGAAATCCAAGTTTCTTTTAAGATTTACAATTACCCAATTTCTTCCTTATTTTGACGAATTCACAGTTTTCCAATTTGCTCGATTACTTGTGTATCTATTCGGTCTTTTAAAAATAATTTATAATGATTTTTATAGTATAGATATGGATTAAAATATTAAATTTTAAACGTTGTTGATATGGCGGTCTATGCATAGTTTATATAATTTTATTTAAAAAAATTAAACTGTAATGAGATCGGAGATGGTAATTAAGTAGTAATTAATTAATAGACAAAGTAGAGTGTATACATGTAGAAACTAGCACATTAACATAAATTCAAGATTGATCAAAACTCAAAAATAGAAGATACGATCGCTAGAATGACTAATCCATTCTCTATATCATTTACTGGTACGTGCTGCCATGGGATCATTCATTCAATCAACTCCATCGAGCTTAAAACGGCGTTCTCGGACGTTCGAAATGAAGCTGGCGGCCTTGAGGTCCACATTTTCGTCGGCGGGACCCCAAGTCTTATTCGCGAGCCCATTGATCTGGTTGGAAGAACTCGTCGGGTGGAAGCTCGCGTAGGTCGATACCCTCTGCATCGAGAACGGAATTCGATTCGGAACACTCGTGTGTTCATAGGAACCGGTAGGTTGGTTGGAGCTAGCATATGAATAGGGAACCGCCTTGCTGGATTGGTGATGAGCAGCGGTGGCTCGTGGCTTCGCCGTGACTCGAGGCAACGACTTGGTTAATAGACTGCCCAAAGGACCCTTCTTCTTAGTTGTCTCCATTTTGGGGTATGTGAACAATGATGAAACGCAAGAGTAAGATCTTTTAGTGGAAGAAGATGGTTAAGTTTGGATGTTGGATGGGCAAACTCCCATGTATATGTATATATATAGGGAGCATCGCAATGTGATGGTAATCCAAACGTTTGACCAACAATCCCCATCACCGTCAGAATCAACTTTTAATACACTAAAGAAACTAATAACAATGAATCCTTATTTTATTATTGAAAATTAGTATTTCTTTGTGTGTGAAGTGATTAAAAAAAAGGGTGGGGTTTTGACATTGATATGGAGATGAAGAAGCCTTGTTGGGCCACGCCGTCCATAATCTAGAAAAGGAAACACAAAATCTGATAAATCCAGGACACAAGCAGTTAAATGATAGGAATATATTCGCTGCCTATAACCGTGTTGCACGACCCAGAACTTGCCCTAACACTTCCTTAAGTATTCCTATTCTTTGCCTATAACCGTGTTACATGACCCAGAACTTGCCCTCACACTTCCTTAAGTATTCCTATTCTTTGCCTACAACCGTGTTACATGACCCAGAACTTGCCCTCACACTTCCTTTTTTAAGTACTAGTTAAGCTTGCAACAACGACGTACTAAAATGAAATAAAAAATTAAATATTAGATATGATTTTAAAAAAAATTAAAATTTAGATATTAAAATAGATCAAAACTAATAATTTAGGTACTAAACACATAGTTTACCCTTTATTAAAAATATTAATATGCAAAATTGAACCTAAAAGAACATATGAAATTAGAACACAAAAAGGTATTTTTAAAATAAATAATTATTTAAAACATACCCCTATTTTCGAAAAATATTATATTTTAAAATGAAAATAATTTAAAACATAAAAAGGTATTTTAAAGATAAATATTTAATTGTACGCAACTTTATGTATCACTAATGAACCCTACAATTGTCATCATTAAAAATGATTAAATAAATTAAATTTTAAATTTTTATAGTGATGTGTCAATTTCCCGTAGACAGTCTTAGCATTATATATAGGGATGAGTATTGGTCGGATCGGATCGAGTCTTCCATTCATCCGATCCGATCTAAAAATTATACATTTTTCACTTGATTTCAATCTGACCTGAAAAATATTTACCTACACCCGATCCACCTTTTTGAGATAACATCTAAACTCGATCGAATCCGACTCGAAATAATATATTTATTAAAGAATATTACTTTTATTCAATAAAAATTAGGATTTAACTAGAAAAAGTAATATATAGAGGAATATTATTACAATTATCTTTAAATGTATAAGATAAAATTACAATTTTTTTGATTGGGCCAACTCGGATATTATCACCCTACACTTAAATCTGACCTGAACCTAACCTCTTAAAACACTCAACCTGACTCGATCTGAACCTAACCTCTAAAAACACCCAACCTGACTCGATCGAGTCGAATTAGAATCCATTGGGTTCGGGTTAGATCCCTAATTATACACCATCAACGAATCAATGGTATTTTGTTCCCATTGGCATTATTTTACTGAATGGGTACCATTTCGATAAATAATATTGTTTGGGTGTCATTCTGATTAAGAAAATATTATTTTTGGTATTATTCCCTAATTAGCCTAACAATGGAGTCAAAACGAGACTAGACTTTAACAAAACCTAATCCAAATTAAACCAAAACAATACCAATGAGATTGGTTTTCAGTTCTCTCAACACTTTTGCTTTTCCAGGTCTGTGATTTGTTCTTTTGAATAACTTCATGGAGATTTCTTAAGCCTAATCCTCTTTGATTAGTCAAGTTCTGCAATATACGTAAAAGGTAAAAATCATAATTTCTTAATAAAAGAAGGCGATTTACGCGTTAATTGCCAAACCCAATTAGGTATTTTGCCTAACCCAAAGAATTTGATCCACCGACCCTTTCATTTTCATTTCATGTATTAAAAAAATTCCGTAAAATGAATTATATTTTCTGAAAAATATTTTATGGATATTTTTTAGAAAACGTTTTACGATGTTTGAAAGATGTTTAAACCCTTTTTCCACTAGTTGATGAATTTTTTAAAAATTATTTATTACAAATATTAAATACAATAAATAATATTATTTATCATAAAAATTAATATATTATTTTTAAAATATTAAAATAATTTATTTATTATTAAAAATATTATTTTTATAATTTTATTAACGAAAATATTAATATTGGTATATTTTATTGAAATAAAAATATTATAAATTATATTAATTATTTATTAAAGTAATAGTGTTATATTATATTTTAAAAATATTAATTAGTATATTTTAAATATCTTTATTAAAATATTATTAGATTATTATATTAATATTAAATATATAAATAATATTATTCATTATTAATAATATAATAATATTATTTCTATAAAATTAATAAATAATATAAAATTTATTAATAAATTATTATATATTATTAAAATAAAAAAATAAAATCTTATATTATTATTATATAATTGATTATTTTATTATAATATTAAAAATATAATATTCTATTATTAGAAATATTAATAAATATATTTGAAATATTTTAATAATTAATATTTTGAATAAAATGATATTTAAATATTTTATTAATATTAAATTTATAAAATAAAATTATTTTGAGTATTTATTCTTTGAAGTGAAAAGGTCGGAAAATGACTTACGAAAAATCAAACCGTAAGTCATTTTCCAAAAAACACAAAGGAAATTCTGTTGACCAAGAAAATATTTTACGTTGATCAGGAAAATATTTTACGTTGACCAATTAATTTTCCTTCAACCAAACACTGAAAAATGAGAAAAATATTTCCAAAAAACGTTTTACGAAAAATATTTTACGTGAAACAATCCGACCCTAATTTTCTAAATCAAGTGCTGAAATCTTTTTCCTAACATGTTATATTTGATAAGGCAGCGTTTTAGTTTTTAATTAATGATTATGTGGCTTCAATGGATAATTCGGGAAAGACAAAAAGAATGGTAAAGGAAGGTAAGGACCAAGTTTACGAGGGTGAAATTATGATGAGAGATGTAAGGAGCGAAGAAAATTAGAGTGCTTTAACGACATGATTAGTTGTTGTCAATTAAATGATGTTGATATGTTGGGGGAATAATAAATAATGCAGGGTAAATTTATCAGTTATGGATATGGTCCTTTTTAGTATTTATATTTTTATTTTTCTTAAAATTACGTCTAACATTTAATTTTTATTTTATTTTATTTTAGTATCTTGTTAAAAATTTAATGTTAAGTTTTGGAAAAAAACTGAAAGTTTATGTACCTCGTTAAAAATTCAAAGTTGATTTTTTTAAAATTACGTCTAACGTTTAATTTTTTATTTTATTTTAGTATCTCGTTAAAATTTAAAGTTAAGTTTTGGAAAAAAAACTGAAACTCGTTAAGTTTTTAACAGAGGGGTACTAAAATGAAACAAAAAACTAAACGTTAAGAATAATTTTTAAAAATTGAAAAATTAGGTACTAAAATAAACTAAAACTAATAGTTGAGGTACTAAATGTGAATTTACCCAAGAATATATTAAGGAATCGAAGAAAGAACTAGAATTTAGCATTAGTAGAGTTAAGGTGCGTGAGTATATGTATATGTAACAACTCAAGGGAATTAAGGAGAAACTAGAATTAAACGAACCAAAAATTCATTTTCGCTCGTGAATTTTGGCAGAAAGTTTGTTAATATTTTTTATTTATTAAACGATTGAATATAAATAAGATTTTATGTTTGTTTAATTTAATAAATAAACACGAATAAATGGTTCATTCGTCTATTTACGTTTATGAATGTTTTGTAATTTGCTCATTTATGTATGTTTACGTTCAATAATTTGTTCATTTATATTTGTTTATGTTCGATAATTTGTTGATTTATATTCTTTTACGTTCAATAATTCATTCGTTTATGCTGATTTGTTTAATTAAATTTATATTTATATTTATATTTATATTTATATTTATATTTATATTCGTTTAATTATATTCTTTTAAGATTTTTTGTTTGATTTAAAAGAAAGTTACATTTTATGTTCATTTGTTTATGTTTGTTTGTGTTCATTTGCCATTTTAATGAACGAACATAAACGAATACAAATAAACTACATTTCTTAAGAAATGAATACAACAAAAAAAAATTGTTTGTTTAGTTGTTCGTATTTGTTTAGTTAAAATTAAACGAACAAATATGAATATACCATCATTCGATTCATTTACAGGCCTAGCTAGAAGGGATTGATTGTAAATGGATGATGAAAATATAAACTCTTTTCATAATATTTTTATAAGACTCTAAATTTGATTAAAAACAACGTATTAAATTTTCGAAACAGTCAATTGTTGAATTGAGATTTTGATATAAAAATAATTTGTAAAATTGATTTTGTCAAAAATTTATCAAAAATAATTTAAAGTCCAAATTAACTTGAAAAATATATTTTTAAATGTTTTCCAATTTAGTCAAACCTTTTCAAAAACATATTTAATCATTTCGAGCTTTGAAGTCAAGTTTCCAAGCATTTTTTGCTCAAAGAATCAATCTCTTAGCAAAATGATCGACCCCTTTGACCAAAGGATCAATCTCCTTGAACAATGATCAATCCCCTTAAACAAACGGATCGATTCCTTGATGAAAATGATCGATCCCTTCCCCTAAAGGACATATCCCGAATTATTTGAAAAAGGATCATTCCCTTTCACCAAATGATGGATATAATGATTCCTAACGGCTCCAAACGACTAGATTTGATGGATAATGTATAAATTGAAGGCCAAAGCATCTCAATGTCAACATTAACCATATTAAACAAATATACCAACATCGAAGAGGTCTTTTGTGTTTTATTTTTCAATCTTTTCATTGTAACATACTTGTGAGATTCGTTGTATATTTTGCTCAAGTGTGATTTGGGTGAGTGCTTAATTTGTGCAAACATATTTGCCTTGTGAGGTTTTCTCAATTGTCTATTTTATTTGTATTTTTTCTTGTGGAGAGAGTGTAAGCAAGGTTTTTTGGTATAAACTTTGTGTGTTGTTATAAGGTTACACCTTGCCCTCAAAGGTTAGCAAATATAGTGGATTTGAGATATTTTTAGTGTGAATGCTAAGATAGTGAATGTAGACTTGGTTTAGAAGTCGAATCACTCTAAAATCATTGTGCAAATCTTTCTATTTTCGGTTGCTTCCACAAAATTTTTAAAAGATCAATTCATCCCCACTTGGCTTTTTCGGTTATTCATAAGAGCTAACATCAATCAATTTAAAATTAATTGTTCCATGTTTTTTTAAATTAACCATTGGTATCTAATCTATGGACAAATTATTCAGATAGAATTTTGCAGAGGTCCATTATGAGAAGTTTGCTCCATAAGCAAACATCATAATTTCATAAACGTCTTTAAATTAAAAGCATGAAAATTTTGGGGTACATCCAAAACTCTATGTATGATTAAGGGGATGAATGAAACTATGATGGCAGTGATTCGTTACAAAGACCTGAATTAGTATCTCAATTTCTTCTAACAAACTCCATCCTACTCTACATTATGCTTTGTTCATGTCCAATTTAAAATGTGTCGGTAAAATTAATTAGGAACTCACTTCAACAAGGGCAACATAATAATTGAAAAAGGGAATGCATCTGCTTTAACAAGAAAACATTCTGATTTGAAGTTAAATAGGAATGCCTTATATTTTACTCCCATTAGTAGAGTGCATGTAGATTACCACTTGCAGACGACCCGGTTCGGAAAAATTCATGTCCATGTCCATTAGTGGCTAAAATAGTCCCCACATTCCCATGCCTTTATATTGCTATAACATCTTAGACCAGTACGACACACAATCGACCGATGTAGGATGCCACATGAAACTAAAGAAGTGGCTGACCAACTTTTTCTTACTTTCTTTAAATATAAAACACATGTAGAACAAACTGAAGAATAATACAGACCACTCTACTAAAACTACAACTCAACTGGACAATAAAGTTTACAAATATACATGCTCTTTCAAAAATGTTGAGACATACTCTGAATCTACACTGGTCTGAACTGGGTTTTGGTCTATCTACTGCTCCTCACCTGCTGGATCTACTGACCTGCCCATGAAAACAATCTAAAGGCTGAGTTAACTAGTTCAATGACACACTAATAGCTGAAACATACTAATTGCATATAACTGAAAGGCTAGCTATCAAGTCTACTGATTTGATCTGCTTAGTGAATATCCTTGCGATACTCACTATCTACGCTACTGTAGACATCATGGTGCGGCTAAGGGATTACTGCATCTCGGAGTTCACACACCCCTCTCGTCTAATGAGATATGGCCTCCAAAATTCTGCATCAGACACCATACCCCTGACTAACCCCCCTTGCGAGTGTCAGGCCTCGGCCTTAGTTAGTCAGTTTTAAGGGCCTTGTACCTTACTTAAGGATATATTCGGATTTCATCTATACTTTCGACTATGCTATCTTTTCTAAAGGAACTCAAGTGTCTTGGTCATTTTCCCGAGCATCAAACAAGGCTAGTCTTATTTGGCACTAATTATTTGGTTTCTAAGTTTGAATTTACATTAATATTATTCCACTTGTAGTCTTATTTGATGATATAATGAAATGTTGGGGTACCTCGTGTCTAAATCCCTCAAAAACTGATCTTTCTGCCCAAAACAGACTGAAAGTATCGATACTATCCCTGGAGTATCGATACTCCTGCTAAAGTTTCGATACTTTATATAAGTACAGATTCTTTTTAGCCCTATGCTTTGGAAAGTTTCGATAATTGCCTGAGAGTTTCGAAACTATTCCTAAAGTATCAATACTCTTGTAAGAGTATTGATACTCATACCCAGAAAACATGCATTTTGCTTGGAATGATGAACAAGTATCGATACTATCTCTATAGTATCGATACTCCACTTGCAAAAAAACACATTTTCACTCGAAAATCTCCTATTCATCTAACCCAAAGACCTTAATCAGGTCCCCAAACATTCTTAAAGTCTTATGTGATTAAAGATGAGCATAAATAAGACTTACAAACATGCTAAAAACATTAAACATAAAGTCTACCATGGAAGGCCAATAAATATACTCATACTCAACTTTTAAGCTAAACTTCTTTCTAATGATCCTACTACTGGTATGGAAAAGCTAATAGTGTGTTACCTAGATTCTGTGAATGCTAGAACACTTCTTGAATCAACTAGGGATCCATTCTTCATTTTCCCTTGGTTTGAACTCTCTCTTCAACCTCTTTAACTAATCAAGATATAAAAATGGATTACTTACTTAACTAGGTGTTGGAAAAAGCTTAAATACACTCCCTACAACTCAAACACTCTCCTAAAATGACTTAACACACTTATTTCTAAAAACCCATAAAAACCTATTTCATAAATCTTAACAAAAACCTAAGATTAAGAACTTGAAATGAAGCTTGAGAGAATGAGAATACGACTTTTACCTTGGTGGATTCGAACTAAGCTTGAAATTCCTTAAAACTTGATCTTAGCTAAGTAGAAGAAATGAAGAAGAAGAAAATGGGAAGATACTTTTGGAGAATAACTCACATGAAAAAATAAGGGAGATAAAGGGGTTTTAACCTTTAAAACAAGCTAGAGTAAACTACACTTTTAGTCTTTTTCCTTTATAATTTAAATTAAAAACATCACTTTCCTTGACTTTTGGGCCAACCTTAAGCCCAATACCCTCTCTAAATAGTCCCAATTATCTTAGGAAGTCTAATGAGTTCTACTGACTGTTTTGGGTTGACTGAAACTACTGACTTAGAAATCAGGGTATTACAATTGTAGTCTAGGGAAAAATGATGAAGTTGTGGCAGACTGCACCATGGGGCTCAAACTAATCTCGAGTCTCAGTCGGTTGCTGTGACAGAAGAGAGAGAGCACGATTGGACTCGAAAGTCTGATTTAACTCATTCGAGAACATTTTCCGCCTGCTGCCACCATTGCTTGATGAAGGATTAGTACTGATAAGTGGTTGACAAATAGATAGTCCAGGGAGTGATGAATTAGTACTCTGTAAGAATGCTAACTAATTTTCTCCTTCACGGTTGAGAGATGAGGATCCGATTAAATTTAACGATGAGCCTTTATTGGTTTCGAGTTTTACTGCCCTGGTCGAATAATCGGTTATGGATGCAGCGGAAAATATTTGAGGGCTATTGAATAGGAAATGTCTGGTACCTGCAGTAGTGTCGAAGTTATATCAAAATACATCACAAATAAGGCCATTGCATACTATATAAAAGGATATATCTGGGTGATATGGAAGAAACCTTCCGGAATTTACTGATAAAGCATCGGGCTGAGGCTTCCTCCGTCGTCGGTTGTGACTGTCGAGATGATTTCAGTATCTTCGTTTCCCTTCATCGAACTCCACTAATGAATGAAACGTAATAGAATCACATTAATCAGAAACAAAACTCTTTTATCATTCATCAAACAAAATAAGCCAAAGATGAAAGCATGAGACATAATCTTCCAGAGCAGGAAATCACATTGGAACGCTTACTAATTCAATTAGCATTCTTGGTGAATAAGGCAAACACTATGCAGGTAGTAAAACCACAAGAGAATGGACTCGAATTCGATTCCAAGTCCGAAAACAACAATTTGAGCAGAGATTAAGCAGTTGCATCAGCTCTAATCTCAAGATAAACAAGTCATAAACCCTTAAATCAAAAAGGAAAAATACACAAATATCTTCAATCTGCATAAAGCAAGTTCTAATAGTTACCTGTTGCACTGCTGGAAAAAACGTTGCTCTTGACCCCTAATGGAGACTTTTGGCGTTTTAGAGCGGACTTCGCATACTTTATGGCGAAGATAAAGGAAGCACGGGGACGGCAAACTTGTGCCGTTTCACGTACCCGATACGTCCCCGGTACGGGGATGACACGGGGACGGTTGGGGTACGTACCGGGGACGTGCCACGGTGACAGGGTACGGCTGAACGACGCCGGGGACGTTTCACCGAGTCTTGGGGACGTTTCGAAGACGGCATTTTCGATTTTTTTGACGTCGGAGGAGGTGGTGTCGAGGCTGTTGTTTGACTTAGCTACGTCTTTAGATTCTTGCCAAATCCATGCTCAGATGCGTTAGCCCCACACCGCATTCAACACCGGCCCTCTCAACTCATTCATCCCCCTTTGTATATAAGTTCTATAAGTTGAAAATCTCCATATAAACGATCTCTTTTGCACCCTGATTTTCTTCCTCCCCTTCCCCTACTCGTTTCATTCATTGCTTTACACAGCTTACAGCCATGGTTTCTCACCTACTCAACACTATCTGTAATGTAGTTGGGGTCACAGGTATGTTGGTTTACCATACAACGATGTTTCCTTGAAACCCGCCTGAAAAGTAAACTAATGTGGGTTTTGTTCTACTTCTTCACAGGGAACGTTATATCACTCTTCCTCTTCTTGTCTCCTGTGTAAGCTTCGCCTGACTTTTGTTTCCCTGTGTTTAGTTGATTACATTATCTTTAATCTCCTTTTGATTGCAGGCCAACTTTTGCTCAAATTTGGAAGAAAAATTCAGTGGAGCAGTTCTCGCCAGCCCCGTATCTAGCAACCTTAATAAACTGCATGGTTTGGGTCATTTACGGGCTGCCTATGGTTCACCTAACTTTAATATTATGATTTTATTATGGATTTTATTATTCTAGAATTAATATTATGGTTTGAATATTGAAATTTGACATTTTAATATTGTTGTTTGTTTATGGATTTTACTGTTATAAACTTAATATTGTTGTTTGAGTCTTGATATTTGACATTATTTATGATTTTTTATATATATTTATAATTTTAAAATTATTTTATATGCCGTACCCTTGCCGTCCCCGTACCCTGTAATTTTTAAAATTATCGTTTCCCGTCCCCGTTTCCGTCCCCGTATCCGTCCCCGTATCCGTATCCGTGCAACATAGGCGAAGATGGTAGTCCCTGCATTTGCCGAGGTCTTAGGTGCAACCATTAATCGAGCATGAAGGCGTCCGAGTCCTTTTAAACGAAGCTGACGATGGTGCTGACTCCATCGATGGCGCCTCAGGACACTTAAGGTATATTCAAAATAACCCAAGCTCTCAAATCCAACAATGGCAACTTGATCTAACCCTGATTCAGCTACTGAGATACAAGACTTAACAGCTCATCATTGCTGATAACACACGAGCTTTTACTTATTTCTTGTTCTTCAACACCATCAACTTAATCAAACAATTAACATAAAAAATCAAACAGCTATTGGAAAACGTTGCTTGAAAATAAACAATGAAAGTTAAAGTAATTCTTAGGAGAGTTAGGTGTTCAAGTTTGTTTTGAGTTAATTGAAGAAGGGGATTGGTGGGGTTGGAAAACTCATAAAAGTGATCCGCCTACTATAAGTGATTCATCATAGATGACCAGGAATTTAAATAACAGTCTACTACTATAATATAGCGATCGCCTGATACCGTTATTACATGACTAAAATATCCACAATCAATACAATAGTATTCGTCATGCTCGTAATTACTTTCGTAATCGGTTTTCGTCCGGGCACGAAATATTAATTTGGCGGAAAAAATTGATGTGAATAAATGGTTTTTAAAAATAATTTGGGAGTCGCCATCGGCCTTTTGGGTCAGGTAGGTCGAATACCTAAAAAATTTATCTTTTAAAAGAGTTTTTAAGAAAACATCAGTAAAAAAATGAACTGATCTGCGTTTATAACCAAAAATTCGTTCTTTTTAAAAATAAAAAGGGATTCGTGGTCGGTTACGTTTAGGGAAGAATTAGCACCCCTACAACGCCCAAAATTGGTACTTTTTAATTATAAATTGTCTCTATTATTAAAATTTTAAAAATTCAAAATATATTTAATTTATAATCCTATTATTTCAAAATTATATAAAAAAATACTTAAAAATATCAGAAAAGGACTTCTAGGTGCCTTAAGACAGCTCTTTTCTTTGATATTGATAAATATTAATTTAAATTAAATAATATTTTTTATAATTTTTAATTTTAAAATACCAGAATAGGACATCCAGTTGTATTAAGACTGTCTTTTTCTTCGATATTGAAAAAATAAATATTAAAATAATTTATTAAAAATATATATAAATAATTATTTATTATATCTATTTATAACTATATAATAATATAAGTATTTAAATATATAAACAAATAAAACAATAAAAATACAATTAGAACGATATATTTAAAAACAGTAAAATAAATGAAAACATTTAAAATTAGTGACTAAAATATAATAAAATTAAGATTAAAAATCTAATTCATAATTAATCAAAATTATAGGGATTAAACATACTATTTTTTATTTTATTAATTTAATGACTAAAATAAAACTATATAAAATTCGGATATTAGATTAAAATAAATTAAAAATATAAACTAGGGATCAAAATATTACTTATTAAAATTAAAGGATTAAATCTGTTATTTATCCTAAATATATTATTTTAATACAAAGGACTAAAATAAATAAAATTACAATTAAAGAACCGAATTAAAAGGATTATTAATTGATTTAGTGACTAAAATGTAAAGTTTACAAATTAGGCTGACTGCGGAAAGGATTTAACTATTATTTAATTACACGAATAGCCCTCCCCGAAACGGCGTCGTTTGGGAAGGGCTATTTAATGCCCAAACCGGCTGGCCCTTCGGGCCAGCTATCTCATTTTTCTTTTTTTTTCTCTCTCAAACAGAGAGAGAGCCAGAATTCTCTCTGGCCTCTCTCTATATTCCCTCACCGGAGGGAATCCGGCAGCCGTCTGCCGCCGCAAATTCTGCCGCCGACCACCGCCTCCGGTGGTCGGAAATTCCCCAAATTCACCTAAAATGTAGATCTAAACACCCTAAGACCGAATCCGGCCTTTGTTTCCCCAAAAAGACTCCTAATCGGAGTAAATCTATGAAAATACCTTCGGTATTTTCTGTTCTCCGGCGATGTTTAGTGCTTCCGTGGTAAGCTTCTCTCCTTTTTTTTGTTGTTGCTGTGTTGTTGTTGACTGGGATCGTTGGTAGTTTTTTTTATCTCTCTCTGTCTCTTTTGTTTTCTCGTCTCTCCCCGTTCTTTTTTTTTTTGCTCGCAGATGGGGTGATGGCTTTATAGCCATCACCGGTGTGGCCATCGGACCTGGTAAAAGAATACCCTTCGGTGAGTCACCGAACTCCCAGTGGTGACTCACCCCATAGCCATGGCGTGGACGGCTGGCGTTGGAGCTTCTGGAGCCTTCAGTTGGGACGTGGCAGCGGTGGAGATGGCGAGAGCAGCTGCGGCGGCCGCGTGGCCCTAGGGTATCATACCCTAGGGTTTACATCTGGAGGTTCTTGGACCGTTGGATCATGCCAGATCTAACGGTCGATGGATGATGGCGGCTGGGTTTAGATACAAACCCTAAACGGGTTTAGGGTTTACACATTTGGGTTAACTGTTTGGGCCATTGTATTTGGGTTAACTGGTTGGGCCAGACTTGGCCCGTTTGTAATAATAAAATAATAATAATAATAATAATCATAATAATAATAATAAATAATAATAATAGTAAATGGAAAAAAAAATAGTATCTTCAGCTGCCCCTCTTTGCTCATTCTTGTGTTAACAAAAATAGAGTAAAGATAAAAAGATAATAATATTTTTTTATCCATTTGAATTCACTTGACTATGATGGAGATGTTGAATAAATTCTTCTCTTTCTTCAGATGAGTTCTTTTCATTATGAACCTTCTGCTGGGGATGATGTTGACCTATTTCCTTCTGTGATAGAGTCATTCAAAAGGTTAAATAAGCTCTTCTCATTATGAACTTTCTCTGGAAAGGCTGATGCTAATCTATCTCCTTCTGTGATAGAATTATGCAAAAAGTTGAACAAGCTCTTCTTATTATGAACTTCTTCTTCTTCTTCAGATGAGTTCTTCTCATTATGAACTTCTCTGGAAAAGCTGCTCCATCAAGTGATGGATTTAAGCAAAAAATTGAACAAATTCTTCTCATTATGAATTTCTTCTTCTTCAGATGACGAGTTCTTCTCATTATGAACTTTACCTGGCAATGTTAATCCATCAAATGATGAATTTAAACAAAAGGTTGAACAAATTCTTCTCATTATGAGCTTATTCTTCCTTCTTCAGATGAGTTCTTCTCATTATGAACTTTCTCTGGAAAAGCTGATTCATCAAATGATGGATTTGAGCAAAAGATTGAACAAATTCTTCTCATTATGAACTTCTTCTTCTTCTTCAGATGACGAGTTCTTCTCATTATGAACTCTACCTGGCAATGTTAATCCATCAAATGATGAATTTAAACAAAAGGTTGAACAAATTCTTCTCATTATGAACTTATTCTTCCTTCTTCAGATGAGTTCTTCTCATTATGAACTTTCTCTGGAAAAGCTGATTCATCAAATGATGGATTTGAGCAAAAGATTGAACAAATTCTTCTCATTATGAACTTCTTCTTCTTCTTCAGATGACGAGTTCTTCTCATTATGAACTCTACCTGGCAATGTTAATCCATCAAATGATGAATTTAAACAAAAGGTTGAACAAATTCTTCTCATTATGAACTTATTCTTCCTTCTTCAGATGAGTTCTTCTCATTATGGACTTTCTCTGGAAATGCTGATCCATTAAATGATGGATTTAAATCTTTGCTAAAATCTTTGAAATTCCTGTCAAAATTCAACATGAATAAAATGAATGAAAATGCACCTATTTTTGCAAACACCTAATTATGATGCATGAATGTTAAGTTTATTTGATTTTAGATTGGTGAATTGAGTATTTCTTCAATTGTAAAAACCCAACAGATCTTTCTTCTTCAAAACAGAGAAACTATCATCTTTGACAAATGTAGATGTAGATATAAAACTTCTTGAGAATAAAACTCAATAGTATAGGCTCTTGAAAAGCTGGCCTTCATGTGACATGTTGATTCTGATAACAACTCATCGGATTATGAAATGTTCTTTCAAGATGATTTCACAGATATCGATAGTTCTTTTAATACCAAGAAATCTTGAATTCTGATTCTGATGAGGAGAATAAACTGTTATACTTGACAAAAATGGGATTCTCAGAGGCTGAAACTTCAATAGCCATGGAGAGATGTGGTCCAGATTCATCAATTGTAAAATTGACGAATTTTATATGTGATGCTCAAATGGCTAAGGCTGCCGACACATTTCTTCCGGTAAAAGATGGGAAGCCATTATGCAATGATCCTAATTATAAGAAAAGGCGAAACTTGGGCTATGATTTTTGGGAAAGGAATAAGCAAAAGAAGCTTGAAAAGAAACTTCTTAATGAAGATGATCATGCAATTCATCTTTTAATTCCAATGATTGGTTCTGGGTTTTATATCAAATCAGATTAGACAACTCAAAGAACACTTCCAGAAGATGCTATTGGCAAATTCATCTTCTAAATTCAATAATTGGTTTACCAAACCAGATCAGATAACTCAAAGAACACTTCTAGAAGATGCTATGAGCACATTCATCTTCCAAATTCAATGATTGGTTCTGTCCAACCAGATTAGATAACTCAAAGAACACTTCCAGAAGATGCTATGAGCACATTCATCTTCCAAATTCAATGATTGGTTCTGCCAAACCAGATCAGATAACTCAAAGAACACTTCCAGAAGATGCTATTGGCAAATTCATCTTCTAAATTCAATAATTGGTTTACCAAACCAGATCAGATAACTCAAAGAACACTTCCAGAAGATGCTATGTGCACATTCATCTTCCAAATTCAATGATTGGTTCTGCCAAACCATATCAGATAACTCAAAGAACACTTCCAGAAGATGCTATTGGCAAATTCATCTTCTAAATTCAATAATTGGTTTACCAAACCAGATCAGATAACTCAAAGAACACTTCCAGAAGATGCTATGAGCACATTCATCTTCCAAATTCAATGATTGGTTCTGCCAAACCAGATCAGATAACTCAAAGAACACTTCCAGAAGATGCTATTGGCAAATTCATCTTCTAAATTCAATAATTGGTTTACCAAACCAGATCAGATAACTCAAAGAACACTTCCAGAAGATGCTATGAGTACATTGCATTTATTCCAGTTAATGTTTGGACTGGGATATCACAGTACTTATTAGATGTAAAGCCATAATTTGTAGATTCGAAACATTTTCATGCTACTACACTGAAAAGGGCTATATTCATAATTCTGCCAATTGAGAACAGATTTTCTCTTATTCTGCTTCCTCTATGTGCTGATGCTTTTCCATTGACAAAGAAATGATGGCCTTCATAGGATCCAAGAACAAAGTTGAACTGTTTATAAACATGTACAAGAAGTGCCAAATTGACAGAAAGGATCTGTAAGGCTCTTGAAGCTTATGACAATGAGCCACCTTCGAGTGTCCAGAAGTATGTTCTTAATGAGTGCTGAAAATGGAATCTAGTATGGGTTGGAAGGAATAAAGTTGCTCCACTTGAACCTGATGAGGTGGAAATGCTTCTAAGTTTCCTTAAAAACCATATACAAGGATCTGTATAGAGACATGTTTCCCAGTGATATCAATGTCTTGTTTCTTTTTGCTGGAATCAGTGCTGCAAAGATCGCCTTCTACTGTCTTAGTATATCTTTGAAAACAGATGTGCAAGAACTGAATGGTGATCGGTTGGAGCAATTGATGAGTAGATTTGTCGAATTCGACCTTGTTGTCGGTTGTATCCAGCATAACAACCTTATTGTTCATGGCTTTAAGATGGTGATGATTTGCTTACTTTGTATTCCATGTATTTAAAAGTATTAACATAAAGTGATATTCAGAAATCTTTAAATTATTTCAAAATTATGTTAATTCATATAAAAGAATAAATTGAATTTTCGAAAATAAATTGAATCTCAAATAAATTGAACTTGAAATAGATAGAATTGTATTCAAAGTTATGGCAAGCATAAGAATGATAAAAATTCAAATGTCTCAACAAATTATAAGCATAAGTATTTCTAAATTAATCAAGTTGACACAACTTAGAGAAATGATGTAAGCTTTTGTCTGGAAGATCTCAAACATTGTCGAAATGCTTGTAGATGTGAAGTTTCTCCCAAACTGTCAAAATCTTAAGAGAGTTCAATTGCCAGATGCCTAATATCAACTTGCATTTGAGCCGCCTTTTCAGGTTTTCAACTCAAATCCTTCATTTGGTTACAAGATGCCCTTTGCGGGTTTTCACCTTGACCCCCCTTTTTTCTTTTTGTTTTGTTTTTTTTTGTTTTTTTTTTGTTTTTTTGTTTTTTTTCTTCAAGCATAATATTTCTTGACAGAATCCGAGTTTATTGGATTTCTCAGAATTTTTCCATCCATTTCTGCCAAGATCAATGCTCCTCCGGAAAAGGCCTTTTTTACAACGTATGGCCCTTCCCAATTAGGCATCCATTTCCCACGGAAATCTTTATGTATAGGCAAAATCTTTTTTAATACTAGATCATCCTCTTGGAACTCTCTTGGATGTACTTTTTTGTCATGAGACTTCATCATCCGTTTTTGATACATCTGTTCATGGCAAATAGCTTTCAATCTTTTCTCCTCAATAAGGTTCAATTGATCAAATCTAGCTTGGATCCATTCAGATTCATCCAATTTTATTTCTCTCAATATTCGAAGCGATGGAATCTCAACTTCAATTGGTAAGACTGCTTCCATCCCGTTGACTAAAGAAAAAGGCGTTGCCCCAGTAGATGTTCGAACAGTAGTTCGATATGCATATAGAGCAAAAGGTAACTTTTCGTACAAATCTTTGTAAGTTTCAGTAGTCTTTGTAATGATTCTCTTGATGTTCTTATTTGCTGCTTCAACTGCCCCATTCATCTTTGGACGATATGCCACTGAGTTTGCATGTTTGATCTTAAACTGTGTACAAAGTTCGGTCATCATTTTGTTGTTCAGGTTCAGAGCATTATCTGTAATAATCCTTTCTGGTAGGCCATACCGGCAAACTATCTCTTTCTTTATGAATTTGCAGACTGTGGATCTCTTAATATTGGTATATGAAGCAGCTTCAACCCATTTGGTAAAATAATCAATTGCCACAAGGATGAAACAATGTCCATTCGATGCTTTTGGTGTGATTGCGCCAATGACATATATTCCCCACATAGAAAATGGCCAGGGTGCTGTCATTACATGTAAAGGAGATGGGGGTACATAAATCTTGTCTGCATATATCTGGCATTTATGACATTTCCTTGCATAATCAATGCAATCAGTGTGCATGGTAGCCCAATAGTATCCATATCTCATTATTTTTCTGGCCATGGAAAGACCATTTGCATGTGTTCCACATATTCCACAGTGTACTTCTTCAATGATGCTTCTAGCTTCGCTGGTATTTAAACATCTCAATAGCATTTGATCATTGCTTCTTCTATACATAATCTCTCCATCAAGAAAATATCCAGCAGCCATTCTTCTCAAGGTTCTTTTATCAATTTCCGATGTATTTGGTGGATAACTTTGATTTTTGATATATTGCAGAATATCATGATACCATGGTTTACCATCTACCTCTTCTTCCACACTATAACAATGTGCAGGAATTTCATATACTTGCATTTTGATTGGCATCATATCAACTTTCTTAGTTGCCTGAAACATAGCAGCTAATGTAGCCAAAGCATCTGCCATTTGATTTTCTTCTCGAGGGAGATAATTGAAGGTAACTCTCTCAAATTCTTTCACTAATTCGAGGGTAAAATTTCGGTATTCCAACAATTTGGGATCTTTTGTTTCCCATTCTCCTCGTAATTGATACACCACTAAAGATGAATCTCCATATATTTTGAGACATTTGATTTTTCTTTCTATAGCTGCTTTCAATCCCATGGCACAAGCTTCGTATTCCGCCATGTTATTGGTGCAAAAGAACTCCAGTCTACTTGTAAAGGGATAATAAACATTTTCGGGAGAAATTAACACTGCCCCGATTCCTCGTCCCAAAGCATTGGATGCTCCGTCAAAGTAAAGCTTCCAAGATGCAGATGCATCATTTGTTCTGACTTCTTCATTTGTTCAAAGGCTGATAATCATTCGATACACGACTGGCCAGAAAATCAGCTATTACACTTCCTTTTATTGCTTTTTGGTTGACATATACAATATCAAACTCAGATAATAACATCTTCCATCTAGCCATTCTGCCTGTCAAAGCTGGTGATTCCATTAAGAATTTCAAAGGATCAAGTTTTGATATCAACCAAGTAGTATGGTATAACATATATATTGTCTGAGTCTTCGAGTAGTCCACACCAAAGCACAACATAATTTTTGTATTGGTGGATATCGAATTTCACAATCGGTAAATTTCTTGCTCAGATAATAAATAGCTTTTTCTTTTCTTCCAGATTCATCATGCTGTCCTAGTACACATCCCATCGAATTTTCGAAGACCGTCAAGTAGAGAATTAATGGTCTATCAGGCATTGGTGATACTAAAATTGGGGCATTGGATAAATATTTCTTAATAATATCCAAAGTTTCTTGAAATTCTTCATTCCAGACTTCAGGATTGTTCTTTCGAAGTAATTTGAACACTGGATCACATTTGTCAGTTAATTGAGAAATGAACCGAGATATATAATTTAATCTTCCCAAAAAGCCTCGAACTTCTTTTTTTTGTATTGGGTGGTGGAAGATCTTGAATTGCTTTTACTTTATCTGGATCAATCTCGATTCCTTTTTTGCTGACCACAAATCCCAAAAGTTTCCCGGAAGTTACCCCAAGAGTGCATTTAGCGGGGTTGAGCTTTAACTGATACTTCCTCAATCTCTGGAAAAGCTTTTTCAGATTTTGAATATGTTCTTCTTCAGTTCAGGATTTGGCAATCATGTCATCCACGTATACTTCAATCTCTCTGTGCATCATGTCATGAAACAAAGTTACCATGGCTCTTTGATACGTTGCCCCTGCATTTTTCAATCCAAATGGCATCACTTTATAACAGAATGTGCCCCACATGGTTACAAATGTTGTTTTTTCCATGTCTTCAGGATTCATTTTTATCTGATTATATCCTGAAAAGCCATCCATAAATGAAAACCATGCGTGCCCTGCAGTATTGTCCACCAATGTGTCTATGTGGGGTAATGGAAAGCTATCTTTCGGACTAGCTTTGTTGAGATCTCTGTAATCCACACACATTCGAACTTTCCCATTTTTCTTTGGTACGGGAACAATGTTGGCTATCCATTCTGGGTATTTAGCTGCCTGTAGGAAACCTGCATTGATCTGTTTCATCACTTCCTCTTTGATCTGCAATAACATTTCTGGCCTCATTCGTCTGAGCTTTTGTTGGACCGGTTTATATTCTGGATTGATTGGAAGCTTGTGTATCACATATCTGTGCTTAAACCAGGCATATCTTGATAAGACCAGACAAAGATATCTTTGAACTCTTGAAGGAGATTTATCAATTCTTGTTTTATCTGGATTGTCAGAGTAGTACCAATTTTCACCTCTTTTATTTCTTCATCTGTTCCCAAATTCACAGTCTCAATCTCTTCTTTGTGGGGTAGAATTTTTTTGTCTTCTTTTTCTACCAATCTTAATAGTTCAGTAGGAATATCACATTCCAGTTCATCCTCACACCCATTGATTTCTTCCAGACATATAGGTTGCTCTAAATTTATCTCTTGATTAAATTTAGGAATAAACATGCTATTAACATGGTGACACCTGCAAATTTAAGTCGGACATATTTCCGAAAGAATATAGTAAATTTATGAAATAAATAAATGTATAAATGTAAGAAAATGTAAAGAATGATTTCCATCTGAAAATTTTAAAGAAAATTTCTTATATTTAACATAATTTCTTTTACAAGATAACAAAAAGTTTTCATATTTTTGAGCTAAACATAAAGATTAGTTCTGAATATTACTCTGCGTTAATATTAAAAACTATAGGAAGATCTTCAGTGGTCCAATTGTTGAGTGTTTCTCCAGGAAAACATGGGCGAATCCTATCCAAGTATTTGCCAGTCTTGTTGTCATTCATGATCATGTTGATAAATAATCCATTCATAGCTTCTTCAACTATGTCTTGATCTTTCGTCAACTTTTTTTCTTTAAAGACTTCAACAAGCTGTTGTTCTACATTAATTGTTCCCCCTGATCTGAATGTGGTCTTCAACTGTGGGAAAAACATGTGTTCCCAAGAATTTCTTTCCCTTTCGACCTTGCCTTTCTGTCTTCACATCTTCTTTTCATTTCTTTGTTCTTTTGCTGAAAATTGGGCTTAAACCCAAGCCCAAAACGATCTTTCTTCGTCTTTATACTTATAGGAACTGAAATCCCTTGAAGATTCTTTCCTAACCCTTTCCCAGCTTTAGCTCCGATGCCTAAAGTTTGTCGTACCATCATCTTGGTGCAATCAGATAATTTGGGATATGGAATTTTGCTTCCTTCTGCAATAAAGGTTGCATTGACAAATTCAAGAGCTCGAAAAGAGCATTCAAGTGCATCATCATTGGTTTCAATATATGGAACATCTCTTGTTACAGACGCAATGATTTCTTCTTCAGCTCCGACGCATATTAGTTGTCCATCAACAACAAATTTCAATTTCTGATGTAATGAAGAAGGAACGGCTCCTACTGAATGAATCCATGGCCTCGCTAATAAACAATTATATGTAGGGTGGATATCCATCACCACAAAGTCAATATTGTACACGACTGGTCCAATTAACAACGATATTTCCATTTTCCCAAGCACCTCTTTTTGAGTACCATCAAATGCTCGCACTACATTCTGATAACTCTTCATGTGTGATTGATCCAGAGGCATTCTTTGAAGTGTGACTAGAGGCATCAAGTTGAGAGCGGATCCATTGTCAATCAATACTCCTGGCAACACATGACCATGATAATGTGTCGTGATGTTCAAAGCTTTTACTGACCCCATTCCGCCTTCTGGTATTTCATCATCCGTGAACGTTATGTAATTGTCAGCGGCTATATGTCCCACAATTCTGTCAAGTTTATTGAGGGATATATCTTCAGGGATAAATGTTTGATTGAGAATTTTCATCAAAGCATTTCTATGTGCTTCTGAATTCATCAATAGATCAAGAATAGAAATTCTCGCTTGTTGTTTATGTAGTTGTTCAACCACACTATACTCACTATGTTTTAGGAATTTCAAAAATTCTTGGGCTTGTTTTTCTGTCACAGGCTCATTGAATGCTGGAGGGGATTCATCATCAAATACCTTCTGAGGTATTGTCATGGCTTTTCCTTTTGCT
This sequence comes from Hibiscus syriacus, assembly GCF_006381635.1. Classification (NCBI taxonomy): domain Eukaryota; kingdom Viridiplantae; phylum Streptophyta; class Magnoliopsida; order Malvales; family Malvaceae; genus Hibiscus; species Hibiscus syriacus. Next base: position 133,301 of record NW_024062249.1, on the reverse strand, counting down.
TTCACTTGTTCTGAAGCATTGGATGTTTCGGGAGAGTAACATCTCCCACTTCTTGTAAAGAAACCGACTTCGCTTACTACTTCAGACGTCGATGTTGTACCCAAACTCTGTATTTTCTCTTCTGTTTTTTCTAGAGAAACAGATCCTCCTACCATTGAAACATTGGTAGTATAATTCCAAGGTACCCTGCGGGTATCTTTGTATGGAAATGGTAGAGGAGTGGTGATAACTACTTTCGGCTTTATTGGTGAAGGAATCGCCGTAGATGATTTCACATTAATGATCACAGGATCATTTATTCTTTGATTAGGTTTAGAATCCTCTGATGAGCAAACATCATCTTCTTTTTTTCCTGGTTCTTCTTCAAAGAATTCTATTTCTCTGTTGTTCATCAATTTTTACACCAAATCTCTAAACTCAGGACATAGTTGAATTTTATGCCCTTTCTCTTGATGATATTCACAATAATTCTTGCCTTCATTCTGCTTTGGCCTGAATTGTTGTGGAATTATACCGGCTAAAGAGAGTTGTTGGAATACCCAAACAAAAGGAGATTTAATTTCAGAAATGTCAGTTTTTGCTTTCTTTCTGTTCTCTTCCTGAATTGCATTCACGTTTTTATCTCCATGATTTGGCAATGGATGATTTGATGCAGATGGTGTATTGAATTCCAACTTCCCAGTGTTGATCAAATTTTGAACCACCCTTTTGAATGCCAAACAGTTTTCAATAGAATGACCCGTAATTCCTTCATGGTAAACACAATGTGCCTTTGTATCATACCAAGGAGAGAATGGTGGTTGCATGGGAACCAAAGGATAGGGCCGTATGACATCTGCTTTTAACAGCGAATCATAGATCTCAGCATATGGTACTGGTAAAGGTGTAAAAAACAACCTTTCATTTTCCTTTCGAGATCCTCTGGACTCTGCTCGATTAGTGTTTGTTTCCTCCTTCTTAACCCTTGGCTGGGTTATTGTAACACTTTTCGATGAATCCTTGTTGTAAGAGTTTGCATTGTTAACTTCATTCTCTTTTTTCCGGTACATAGGTCTTTTGGAACTAGACCCCTCATTTGATTCAATTTTGCCACTTTTCAAGACATTTTCAATGAGTTCTCCAGAAATGACCAAATCTGCAAAATTTCTGGTTGCATTCCCCATTAGATGATTTAAATAAGGAGCTTTCAATGTATGAACAAATATTACTGTGGCTTCTTTTTCTGACAAAGGTGGTTGAACTTGGGCTGCCGTATCACGCCATCTCTGGGCATACTGTCTGAATATTTCATTATTCTTTTTTTTCCAAATTTTGGAGAGTCCATCTATCAGGGACCATGTCTGTTACGTGGCGATACTGCTCTAAGAATGCTTTAGCCAGATCTTTCCAGGATCTAATGTTGGCTTTGGTCAATTGAGTATACCATTTTAAAGCTGGTCCTGTCAAACTATCCTGAAAGCAGTGAATTAACAATTTCTCGTCTTTCACATATCCTGCCATTCTGCGACAAAACATAGTAATGTGGGATGAAGGGCATGTAGCACCGTCATATTTATCAAATTCGGGAGCTTTGAACTTGATGGGGAGGATTAAGTCTGGAACCAAACTCAACTCACTAGCGTCAAACCCATAGAATGATTCAGTTATTTCCACGGATTTCATTCGTTCTTCTAAGCTCTTGATCTGTCTGGTCAATTCTTCATTTACTTTTTGTTTCTCATTCAGTTCATTCAAATTTGGGATTAAATGCTCAGTATTAAGATCCCCTATTTTCACATCTGATATAAGTGGATTTTTGCTTGAAGATGCAGGATCCACTTGTTGATTTTCATGTGGTTTGGCTTCTTGTAATGCAGATGTACGAGCATTGATTTGTATAGGTGTAGTACCAGAGTGATAAATTGGTTCTGGTGGAAAACCTAGAGGATACATAGGTTCTTGGTCGAAAGATACAGGATTTTCATGCATTTTTCCAATGATAGCCTGCCTTTTAAACATGTCCTCTATTTTCTGCATCATGCTGTCTTGTGAATTTGCAATACTGTCTTCAATTTTCTCCAGCTTCATTCTCATTTCTGCTTGTTCTTTATTATGCTGTTCCTCAATACGTTGTATTTTATCCTCCATAATTCTCTTAGTAGCTTGTCTAGTACCGTAGTGATGTTGTATTTCTCTTTTGGCCAGAATAACTGCGATTGAAAAATCTTTTGATATTATTTTTTCCAAATTTTAATTAATGAATTTTATCTTAATAATAAAAATTATACATAAAGAAAATCATGAAATGAATAATGAATGTATGCAAAATGCATGTATGCAAAAAGGTATTGATCCCAAAAAGTTAACTATCATAGAACAACTTTCATCGGCATACAAAAGTTTCTTTATAATAATTCATAACTACAGATAAGGCATAGCTTTCCTATTAAGCTCTATAATTTCTTTCATTAACCATGACACCTTCTTTCCACACTTAGAAACTGGATCAACGTGATGCTCAATTATTTTGGCTTCAACAGCTAGTTCCCCAACATATCTAGCAACTTTGCTCATTTGTACCATGGCCTCGAACACCATATTACTTCTTTCTTCACTTCTTTCAACATAGAAATCAGTTGACTTTCGCCATTGTTCATTCGTTCCTTCAAGAGTTTTCTCTAACTCAGTGATTCTGACTTGATAATTGTGCAGAATTTTTTCAAGATCTCTAATGCGTCTTCGCAGTGAAGCACTTTCCTCATTACTTTCTTTGAGATCATTAGGTCCTAGACGAACCTTTTCTTGAAATAATGATTCTTCAAGTTGCAAAATGTAAGCATTAAACTCTGTTTTTTTATTTCTAGATTGATCCAGATCTTCTTCAAGTTTTGTTCGTGCTTCCTGCGTTCTTTGATTAAGCTTCTGGATTTGAACATCCTTGTTTCTGCATCTTTGCATCCAATTGCTAGCCACTTCCTGCTCTACCTCAAGTCTGGTGTTGAAATTTTTTCTTTCTAGCTCCCATTTTTCTTTTTCAATATTGTATTCTTCCATCTTTTGGCCTCTGACTTCAAGTTCAGCAATCAGCTGGTTCATTTCAGATTCAAATCCCTTGAACATGATATTTTTCTCACCTTCAAATTTATCAACGACGTCATTCTTCATCTCTTCTAAATCTTTGGCTCGATCCCTTTCTCTTTGCATTTCATTCATGATCTCGCGGTGTTCAGCCTTGTGTTTTATAATTCGCTCTCTTCTGTCGACCTCAAAATCTTCCATTTTTTGCTTTCCTTTCTCAAGGCTTTTGAGTAGACGACTATTCTTTCCTTTCAGATCTTCAACTCGACTTTTCTCGATGTTCAACTCTCTAGTCATCTGTACCGTTGATTGGCTTGGTCTTGATGCTTTCCGGGATTTATATAACTCCTGGTAATTTTTCTGTAATGCTCTGAATTCATCATCAACTTTTTCTTTATCTTTTCTCAACATTGCACATTGTGATGAATGAAAGTCAATATCAACACCCAACATAGCTTTATCTCGTCTCATTTGCTCTAATTCTCTTGACCATCCTTCTTTTTCTGCTTCAAACTCAGCTCTCAGGATTTCAATCTCTGATGGAACCACCTTAATGCGATCTTCCATAGAGATATCCTCATTTTGATCTGGTAGAGGAATATTTTCATTTTTCCTGACATATCTCCATTCTTCATAATCAGGAGTTAGCATTTCTTTTGCTGCTTTAGCTCGGATACAAAAAGTTGTTTTCCAAGCTGTAACGGCTTCCATGATATTTCTTTTATAATTTTTGCTGTGGAATGCGAACTCAGATGACTGTAATCCAGCAGTGACATGTACAAATTGACGACCTTCATACTGTCTTATGACCAGAAGTGGTGCATATCCAATTCCTCCCCATAATCCGAGCAGCATTATCCAATTGTAATCACCACATTTGTAAAAGAATTCCCTTTGGATTTGCCACGGGGCTCGCCAAACAACGTCATTGCTTTGCAGATTTCGAAAGGCATTAATCCACATATCTTTCTTAATTTCTTTCGGCCATTCCTGCTCCAGAAATTCTTTTAATGGTGAGTAATCCGTATTAAAGCGTCGGTATGAAACTTTTTCTGTCCTCCAGAAATGACTACGGATCCAAACATATAACAACTGGGTACACCCTGAGAATCGTCCACCTCCTAACTTTCTACAAGCATTTAACGATCTGAAGGTCTCTGCTAGAATTGCAGAAGCAGGATTAATCTTTTTTGGTAGCTGTTCAAACAAATCTACCACTGCAGCTTCAACATATCCCAATACTTTTGGGAAGATGACCATACCATACATACCCAGAGCAAATAGATCGAATCGTACTTTAGTATCTGGATGACTCTGAATAAGTTCTTTAATGTTGGTCCAAGCAATGCCTTTGCTTTCGCCTTTTTGTTTTGTACGGGATGCCACCCATTCTTCTCGTACCCCGGCAATCTTTGCTAATTTAACTCGAAAGGGTTGAGTTTTAATTGACTTTGAATAGATTCGATTCTCCAAAGCACCTTCGATATGTAACAAAGTTGTGTATTCTTCAATAGTAGGGACCAAGTCCTCCTTATTGAGAGTGAAGCAATTGTACCCTGGATTCCAGAATTGAATTAGGGCTCTGAGTAATTCATCATCAACTTCTACATAGAGCAAATATGGGATGTCTCCGTAAGTCTGATAAAACTGCAATTTTTTGTTTGAATCCCAACTTTCCCAAATGCTTCGCAAATCTTGCATATCATTTCTTTTTAGCGAAACTGGAGCATAACTGGCCAAGTCAGATACATAATCATCCTGCAAACTGTCTCCTTCTTGTCTTTGTAAGTCCTCAGCCCACTGTCTTACTTCTGAGTTTAGAATTACTTGATTTGAACACTTTTTATCCATGGATGAAGGCTTTCCAATGAGACAATTAACACAAGGATCAATGCCTTTTATCCTGTATGATGATATGCAAACAGAAAAAAATAAAGAACACACAAAAAGAAATGAATTAGTTTATATAATAAAGAAATTTAATAATAACATTTACCTAAATATTTTTATTTAAACATGTTTTTTCTAAATTTAAATAATTTGAATATACATGTAATTTAATCAGTAAAGAAAATAAATAAATTAACAGGAAAGTTAGAATTCATTTCTCCTGTGTGTACACCTATTTTGGGCATGACTTCAGATCGGAAGAGTTTCTAGGGTTTTTTATATGCAGGGTTTCAGATATAAGAATAAAGGTACCCGAATTGTCCTTGTTAGTGCCCCCTTGGGTTGCTAACCCTCAACCCTAGTCCATCACAGACTAAAGTGGATCGAGTTCAATTCGAGGGGATACATTTCTCTATGCCTGACACGGAGAATAAATTCTCACGAAGACATAGAGCATATGAACCCCGAAAGTTACTTGCTAGGTCTGACACGGAGAATAAATTCTCACGAAGACGTCGCTTTCACTCCCACTTAAAAGGGACAACTCAATTATAGAGCTTTATGTTATGCAATGCAAGTGTTGTGTGTGAGGAGAAATGTTCAAACCTCTGACAGAAAAATAAATAATGAAATAAAATACTTGTAAATCAAATGAAATATTAATAATATATATAAATACTATAAAAATAATATGTATATATATAAAAAAATTATAAATTAAATATATGAAATTTTAATTTATAATTAATAGAGACAGTTTATAATTGATTTTTAAAAGTTTGACCAGGTCCCCAGCAGAGTCGCCAAGCTGTCGTAACCGGTTTTCGTCCGGGCACGAAATATTTATTTGGCGGAAAAAATTGATGTGAATAAATGGTTTTTAAAAATAATTTGGGAGTCGTCATCGGCCTTTTGGGTCAGGTAGGTCGAATACCTAAAAAATTTATCTTTTAAAAGAGTTTTTAAGAAAACATCAGTAAAAAAATGAACTGATCTGCGTTTATAACCAAAAATTCGTTCTTTTTAATAATAAAAAGGGATTCATGGTCGGTTACGTTTAGGGAAGGATTAGCACCCCTACAACGCCCAAAATTGGTACTTTTTAATTATAAATTGTCTCTATTATTAAAATTTTAAAAATTCAAAATATATTTAATTTATAATCCTATTATTTCAAAATTATATAAAAAAAATACTTAAAAATATCGGAAAAGGACTTCTAGGTGCCTTAAGACAGCTCTTTTCTTTGATATTGATAAATATTAATTTAAATTAAATAATATTTTTTATAATTTTTAATTTTAAAATACCAGAATAGGACATCCAGTTGTATTAAGACTGTCTTTTTCTTCGATATTGAAAAATAAATATTAAAATAATTTATTAAAAATATATATAAATAATTATTTATTATATCTATTTATAACTATATAATAATAAAAGTATTTAAATATATAAACAAATAAAACAATAAAAATACAATTAGAACGATATATTTAAAAGCAGTAAAATAAATGAAAACATTTAAAATTAGTGACTAAAATATAATAAAATTAAGATTAAAAATCTAATTCATAATTAATCAAAATTATAGGGATTAAACATACTATTTTTTATTTTATTAATTTAATGACTAAAATAAAACTATATAAAATTTGGATATTAGATTAAAATAAATTAAAAATATAAACTAGGGATCAAAATATTACTTATTAAAATTAAAGGATTAAATCTGTTATTTATCCTAAATATATTATTTTAATACAAAGGACTAAAATAAATAAAATTACAATTAAAGAACCGAATTAAAAGGATTATTAATTGATTTAGTGACTAAAATGTAAAGTTTACAAATTAGGCTGACTGCGGAAATGATTTAACTATTATTTAATTACACGAATAGCCCTCCCCGAAACGACGTCGTTTGGGAAGGGCTATTTAATGCCCAAACCGGCTGACCCTTCGGGCCAGCTATCTCATTTTTCTTTTTTTTTTCTCTCTCAAACAGAGAGAGAGCCAGAATTCTCTCTGGCCTCTCTCTATATTCCCTCACCGGAGGGAATCCGGCAGCCGTCTGCCGCCGACCACCGCTTCCGGTGGTCGGAAATTCCCCAAATTCACCTAAAATGTAGATCTAAACACCCTAAGATCGAATCCGGCCTTTGTTTCCCCAAAAAGACTCTTAATCGGAGTAAATCTATGAAAATACCTTCGGTATTTTTGTTCTCCGGCGATGTTTAGTGCTTCCGTGGTAAGCTTCTCTCCTTTTTTTGTTGTTGTTGCTGTGTTGTTGTTGACTGGGATCGTTGGTAGTTTTTTTTATCTCTCTCTGTCTCTTTTGTTTTCTCGTCTCTCCCCGTTTTTTTTTTTTTTTTGCTCGCAGATGGGGTGATGGCTTTATAGCCATCACCGGTGTGGCCATCGGACTGGGTAAAAGAATACCCTTCGGTGAGTCACCGGACTCCCAGTGGTGACTCACCCCATAGCCATGGCGTGGACGGCTGGCGTTGGAGCTTCTGGAGCCTTCAGTTGGGACGTGGCAGCGGTGGAGATGGCGAGAGCAGCTGCGGCGGCCGCGTGGCCCTAGGGTATCATACCCTAGGGTTTGCATCTGGAGGTTCTTGGACCGTTGGATCATGCTAGATCCAACGGTCGATGGATGATGGCGACTGGGTTTAGATACAAACCCTAAACGGGTTTAGGGTTTACACATTTGGGTTAACTGTTTGGGCCATTGTATTTGGGTTAACTGGTTGGGCCAGACTTGGCCCGTTTGTAATAATAAAATAATAATAATAATAATCATAATAATAATAATAAATAATAATAATAGTAAATAGAAAAAAAAATAGTATCTTCAATTACGATAAACGCAACAACAGAAAATGCGATCACAATTTAAATCCGTGTACATGACTCAATCAAAAGAGTAGTCCACAATTAATACTCATTTGTAAGTTTTTTTATTTTTAGAATTATATTCATTTGTAAGGTTTTTTAAGAATAATACTCATTTGTGAGTTTAATTGCAGAAATGTGGGGTGATGCCCGTTGGACATACAAAAAATTCATTGGGAATGTAGTAAACAGTGTCTTCAAAGAAGTAGGCAGATGGTGATGGGTAAAGTTACTTCAGATCGGATTTTTGATTCGTCCCAATTTACCTAAAATTTAAATTTCTTGATCCACACTCGACTCGACCAAAATTCAACTCAAATTATAAAATCTAAACTCGTATCCTGACTTGACTTGATATATAGCATATAATTATAAAAAAAGGGATAAAATATGAAGTAATTATAATATTATACTGGGAAAGAAATTTTTATCTTATACTCAAACTCGATCCAACTTAATTCTTTAAAAAACTCTATATAACCTAGGGTGCTTATTGAGCGAGTCGATCGCGAGTTAGGCAGTGCTCGACTCGTACTTGTTAAAAAATTTTGTTGCTCAACTCGACTCGTTGCTCGTTAAGCTCATTAACATTTTGCTCAACTCCTAGTCATGAAGAAAATTTGTTGCTCTATTCGTTGCTCGTTAAGCTCGATTCTCATTGCTCGCCTCGTTGTTCGTTAAGCTCGTTGAAATTTTTACCTTATTTTCTTAACTATAGGTAAAATCTACTAATACAATATAGAACTTAATATAAACATAAATCAATAAATTTAACCAAAAAAATATCTTAAGAGTGTATGAAAGTAAATTTAAAAGTCTAAACTCTAAAGTAACAATCCACAAATACATTAAAATATTATATTTATTAAATAGTTTAATTATAGTCCACACTTTATTTAGAAATTCGACACTTAGTTTAACAACAAAGGTTAGGACTTGGGAACAATACAAACTAGGGTGAATAAAGCACTCAAAAGAGATTGAATTTTGAAATTTGATTTATAATTTTATAAACTCGACTCAAAAAATAAAATTTGAGTAACTAAATTTTTTAATAATTAGTAGATTAATTTTCAAGTTCGACTTGAGTCTCTCAATTCTACATGTTATATATATATGATTACAATGAATCGTTTAAATTATAGGGTAAACTAGGCATTTAATACTTAAACTATTATTTTTGATCATTTTTAGTGCCTAAACTTTTATTTTTTTTCAAAATCATACCTAACGTGTAGTTTTTGTTTCATTTTAATACCCCCACCTTTAATGTATTTAGTACCTAAACTATCAGTTTTGGTATGTTTTAGTACCTAAACTTTCAATTTTTTTTTCAAAACATAATAAAATTTTGAAAAAGGGTACTAAAATGAAATAAAACCTAAACTTTAGGTATGGTTTTGAAATAATTGAAAGTTTAGGTACTGAAACGGACCAAAAATAGTAATTTAGGTACTAAACATGTAATTTTCCCTAAATTATAACGAACATATATTAGAAACATGTTTCATTTATTGTGAATCCCAAAAGAATTCATTATTCTCATTCTTTTATTTCCTTGAATTTGAAACTCTTGCATCCGAAATTTTTTCTTCATTACGTATGATTCGAACGGTACCCCATCCGAGTCTTCAAATGTTCAATTCACTTTTAAATGGATAAACTTTCTCGGATATATCATAGCTTGTGTTAACTGTGGTTTTAATAAAATTGTCGAGTCATTCGAAATAGGTAGTTCGCAATTGAGAGAATTCTTAATGCATTGAAGAGCATGAGTCTATTAAATGCATTTGGGAGTAATTTGTACAAGTTTAGGCTGGCATACGTGGGTCTTGATGTGTCAAATTTTTATATTTTGAATGTGAGTTCACCTAGCCAAAATCCATTATACAAACATAATATTGACTCTTAAGTATTTTTAGTAATGTTGTCTATGTGTTTGATAATGTTGTCTAAGAGTATTTTTAGTTAAAAAATTCGTATTGATCGCAAAATCAATATCAAACGGGTAAAAAATTCAAAAAAAAAAAATGATGTGAAAACAATGGTTTCAAACCTACAACAAAAGTTAGGATGTATAGTTTTTTCATTTTCAACTTTACGTTTAGAAACAACTTTGTATTTTTACCATTACTAATGCATGAGCTCCACTCATTTGTCCTTAAAAGAACTTTGAAATCAATTTCATTTATTAATTATTTATTTATATTTTATTTCAATGATTTAATCCTTAAAAAATAATTTATGCTTTATTTATTTTAATTACTTAAAATAAATAAATTTTATGATTTATATATTAAAAATATTAATAGTGAGTTATTATAAGATATATTTTTATTATAAATACCTTTTCTATTTATACTTTTATTATAGTTTAAATTATATGTTTTATATATAATAATATTTTCTTTTATATTTATTTATAATATATATCCTTTTATTTTTAAAGAGTTAAAAGGATAAATATATTATTTAAATTATTTTATTTTAAATTTTAAATAAGTTATTGTGGTTAAACTGAAATAATTAAAATATTATTTTAAAATTCAAATGTTAAAAAGTATTGATAATATATTTTTCTTAATAAAATATTTCATATATAAAAATATTATCAATATGCTATCTTAAAAATATTTTTGTAGAAGTCATTAATTTTATTCAAAAATAGGAAATATCCAAAATTATAATGAAGATTTAGAATCATATCCGTAAATTAAGCATATAATTAGAACAATTTACTATAATCATTGAAACAAAACTAGCAACTTAAGATCACATAAAGGAAAGATTAAAACATAACCAAGAAACTCGAACAAAGATAGGAACAAAAATATTTGATCATATCGGCAAACGAACCACAAAAAGATATCAAGCTACTGAAAGACCACCGACAAATTGGAAATCATACTCGAGTGATACGAAAACTTTCCACGAACACATAATGGGTATCCTAACACATGAATCACAAGGCTCACATCAAAGGAAGATGGACTAAATCTTCCAATGGACTCACACGATCAAGCCTTGGAAAAGAATAACAACATATCAATAGACTTGCAATTGCTTTTTCAATGGTACCCTGATGTTATTTGGTCAATATTCTTTTGAATTTATGATTGGTTATCTCTCATATTTCCAACGGTTCTCGAATCACCTCAATACGATATCGGGAACTCAAGATATGGTCATTTTAGTGAAGACAGTGCATGCAAAAATTCCTACACTAGATTATATTGGATTTTGTAATTAATTACGTATTTTCCTTATTTTCATCCTGGGAATAGTTTAAGTTAAGGTTATAAGGGTAATTTTCTTGTGATGACAAAACCCTAGCATCCTCATCTTATTCTCCAAGCCTCCACCTTCCAGAAGTTCGACCTGGACTGTTCATCATATCCAACAGCTGATTATCAAGTCATGCATTCAAGTTTCTATTTTCCATCTGTACCATCAGATCAAGCACTACATCAAGGGAACATATTGATGATGCCCACATCTCATGGATTAGTATAGTATTTTATTATTATTTTTATTATTAGTTAGTCATGTTACTACAAGGACTCCTCTAAGCCTATGTAAGGAGGCCCTGCCCCTCATTGTAATCACCGATTATCAACTTTTCTTATATTTTATATAATATAACGAGAGATCATTTTTGCAAGAGCTGATTGCCTTGTGCCTTTAAGGCATTTTCATCTTTAGTTCTTTCGAGTTCTTGAGAGAGAGATCTTCATACTCCGATTTGCCTTTTCATTGCGACTAGGAGGGCTTGTTAGAGTTGTATTGTTGAGTTTAACTTTTTATTGTGACTAGGTAGGACATATACATCTATGTTATCATCTCCACATGCCATCTTCATCATCAAAGATCATCCACATTCCAACTTCCACCAAAACCCTAAGTTATTTTATCATCATACTACCGAGGTAAAATTTCAATTGAGATTTCCCATCGATCTAGCCATCCGATTTTAACTCTGTCTTCTTTGTTGAAATCCTTATCACTTTCTCTTTCCAACGACTACCCACATCACCATAACAACTCCTCCAACAACTCCATAGTCGCATACCTCTATTAAAAGGCTAAGTCTTTCTTTTTAGTTTATTACATAAATTTACTTGTCTTTATTTTACCTTATTTTTGTCATAACCGTCTTTCGGTTGGGCCCCAAAATTAGGATTCGACTTGAAAAATATGGATTGCAGTTGTCACTGACCATTTTAAAACGAATTTAGGTGGGTCGGACACTATCTTACCTGATCTGTGTTTTTACCATAAATGTGTTGGGTTCGGGAGTCGGTTACGGTCAAGGAAGGATTAGCACCCTTGAACCGCCCTTTCAGTACCAATTAATTTACCGGTTGTCTTTTATTTCCTTTTTGAATCGTTTACAATAGCTTTGCCTTTGTATTTTTTCGTGCTTTCTTCTGTATCTTGTATGTAAATCGTGTCTTACAAATAGGGAGGATTACATGTATTTATAGTGAAAAAAACTAACTATTTTTAGAATCCTATTAACAATAGAATCCTAATGCAAATAGACTCCTTGCTCGGTTGTTGCACGTTTGTTGGTGTGGTTGTTGCTTTAAAAGATATGGTGGTAGAAGAGTCCTCTTAGGAGATGAACTCTTGCTAGTTCTATCTTTTGAGAAAATAGGTGTCTACAGTTGCCCCTCTTTGTCCTTTTTCTTGGAACGAAAAATAGGACAAAGATAAAAAGACACAAATTTTTGTTCAGTGGAGTTTAAGAATAACTCCCTATCGAATTGAGTTACGGATGGCTCCTACGTCGCGAAGTCGAGTCCATCTTGAAATGATTTGAATCAGAATGTGGCTTCTCGTTGTAGTCCGCTTTGGTCTTCTTCTCGGTTTAAAGACCTTGGTTAAAAATTTGACTAGAAAGTAATCCATTGACTCCACAATGTGGTTGATATGCTCTCGAGCTGAATGAAACCGAACTCGAAAAGTCTTCATTGACAGATAGCTTTTCTCGACTTAAGCTATGCTGACGGAAAAAAGGCTTCTTGCTACTAAGGCACGATTAACCCAGATCTTCTTCTCGGCTTGAAAACCTCGATTACAATCGGACAATAGTGTGATTGAGGTGTTATCGAACTGAATGGAATCAAACTCGACAATTTTCGTTGACATATAGCCCTTCTTGCCTTGAGCTATGCTATAAATTTGATTTACCTCTGAGTTGAATGTAATCGAACTCGAAGGTCTTTGGTGATAGATAACCCTTCTTTGTGTTGGATATCCTTCGTCATGAAGTTGAAATCCAATCTAGAGATGGATGCTGCTTGTGTGCACGATTCCCCTTTGTCGTGAAGTTGAAACCGCGGGTGGCCCCTTCGTCGTGAAGTTAAGCCTAGTAATTGGATATCCTTCATTGTGAAGTTAAAATCCAAGTGGGTAGTATTGTTCCGAGTCCAATATCCTCCGTCGTGAAGTTGAAATTGCTCTAGAACTGGGAAATTGTTTGTTGACAGCCAGTCACCCTTTCGCTGTGAAGTTGAGCTTGTGTTGTCTCGAGTTCAATATCCTTCGCTGTGAAGTTGAAATTGACTCTGAATGAAACTGAAAAGTTGTTTGTTGACAATTAGTCACCCCTTCGTTGTGAAGTTGAGCTTGTGTTGTCTTAAGTCCAATATCCCTCGCTGTGAAGTTGAAATTGGCTCTGAAATTGGGAAAATGTTTGTTGACAGCCAGTCACCCCTTCGTTGTGAAGTTGAGCTTGTGTTGTCTTGAGTCCAATATCCCTCGCTGTGAAGTTGAAATTGGCTCTGAAACTGGGAAAATGTTTGTTGACAACCAGCCGCCCCTTCGTTGTGAAGTTGAGCTTGTGTTGTCTTGAGTCCAATATCCCTCGCTGTGAAGTTAAAATTGGCTCTGAAACTAGGAAGCCCCTTCGTCGTGAAGTTGAGCCTCAAATGGCACGATATCCTCCGTCGTGGAGTTAAAATCGTGGATGTGTGGGTACGATATCCTCCGTCATGGAGTTGAAATCGCGGATGACTCTTTCATCGTGAAGTTGAGCCTTGACTTGAATATCATTCGTCGTGAAGTTGAAATCCAAGTATTGTATGTTGCGGGTGGACACGATTCTCTTCACCGTGAAGTTGCAACTGTGGATGAACCGTTTATTGTGAAGTTTGGTTTCGAGTTAGATATCCTCCGTCGTGAAGTTGAAATCTACTCTCGAGCAAATTGTGTCGCTTTGAGTTCAATATCCTTCGTCGCGAAGTTGAAGTTGACTCTAGCTAAAACCTAAAAAAGTTATGCATATATGTGATGCTATGGATGCAATGCTCTTAGGTGTGCCTAAAATGCATATGTAACATATGTTATCTTGGGGCTCTGGAGAGAAATCTCGATCTCCGGTTTCTTTTCTGGAATCTTGATTCTTGAATCTTCAAATTCTGATCCCTGATCTTGAATTCTTCAAATGTTCAAATCTGATGTGTACATTCTATTTTTGATTTGAGAAATACTTATCGACCATCTCAAGTATGTGTCTGAGCTGAGTGTAACGGTTCAGATGATGCTTCAAGGGAAGTTGTCTCGAAAGAGATAGAATTCATTTCAAGGGAAACGATCTCAAAGATATCTGTTGTTTCATGAAAAATGATCTCAAGGGAAATAAAATTTTGTTTTAAGGGAAATAAATTTGAAGATTTTGTCTTTCAAGAGAAACTATCTCAAGGGAGACAAAATTTATTTTAGGAGAGATAAATTCAAATATTTTGTTTCAAGGGAAACTTGGAAACTGTCTCAAGAGAGACAATGGTGAGCACGATTCCCTTCGTCGTGAAGTTGAAACCGTGGATAACCCCTTCGTTGTGAAGTTGAGCCTTGGAATTGGATATCCTTCATCGTGAAGTTGAAATCCAAGTAAGTTGTATTGTTCCGAGTCCAATATCCTCCGCCGTGAAGTTAAAATTGGCTCTGGAACTGGGAAATTGTTTATTGACAACCAGCAGTCCCTTCGTTGTGGAGTTGAACTTGTGTTGTCTTGAGTGGCATGATATCCTCCGTCGTGGAGTTGAAATCGCAGGCGGCCCTTTCGTCGTGAAGTTGAGCCTTGACTTGGATATTCTTCGTTGTGAAGTTGAAATCCAAGTATTGTACATTGCAGGTGGACACGATTCCCTTCGCCGTGAAGTCGAAACCTTGGATGACCCCTTTATTATGAAGTTTAACTTTTAGCTAGATATTTTTCATCGTGAAGTTGAAATCTACTCTCGAGCGAATTGTGTCGCTTTGAGTTCAATATCATTCGCCGTGAAGTTGAAATTGACTCTGACTGAAATCGGAAAGTTGTTTTGTTATCAGACAATTGCCCCTTCGCTGTGAGGTAGAGCAACCACCATGTGCTTTTGAATCGAGCATCCTTCATCTTGAAGTTGAAACTTGACTCTAAAAGCTGCAAAAACTTATATATACAAAAAATTATAAATGCGATGCTCTTAAGTATGTATAAGATGCATGTAACATGAATTAGTTCTATTTTATCCCCTGGATGGAGTCTCGTGCTTTGTGTGCTTGTTCCTGCATATGGAGGAAATGCCTTCAAAAGGTCTGATAATTTGCATCAGGATGTTGAATTCCCAAAGATGCCTCAATATTCGATGTTGAATCTCAAAAAATGCCCCAACATTTGATGTTAAATCTAAAAAAAATGCCCTAACATTTTATGTTGAATCTTCAAAGATGCCCTCATTGTTCCTGATTTCTTGTTTCAGCATTGATTCTAAGCATGAGTTTTGTGTTTGAGAGCCACATGTCATTTACCAAGATCTACTCTAGAGAGATTGTTTTGTTTTGAAAAAAATGTTTTTCTTTCTTTTTTATTTTCAAAGTTCTGAATATATCAAAAAAGAGTTTCGAAAAATGTTTAACCAAAAGTTTTGAAAATATTGTCCCTTTCACGGTTTTACAATTGAGACAAATCATAAAACTAGAGTTCATTGGATATCAAAGAATTAATTATATTGTTAATCCTTCAATAAATTATAGCCGTTTGACATGTGCCAAGATCAAATATATTTTTGGGAAATGGTTAAGTAAGGAAATGATATAAATGTCTCAGGTTATTGTGTTTGGTCAAAGGTTTGGCATTTTTGTTTATTTGATGCTCAAAGGTTTGATGGAGTATCTTGCATGCTCCTCTTATTGGAAGTGTTCTCTGATTCCCAACTTTCATGATCAAGCTCGGATTGTGCGATGCCTTATTGAGGAATTCGTGCGATCGCCTCAGCTGCCCAATTTTTATATTCGAGCCGCCTTTTCAGGTTTTCAACTCAAATCCTCCTTTGGTTTCAAAACGTCATTCAGAATTTACGTCTTGAACCCTCCTTTGTTATTTTTCTCTATCATGCATTAATTAAATTATTTTCTGCAAATAAAGATTAATCCTGATGGGCGGGATGAAATCTGAAGATAGTCTCTTCTGTTAAGAAATCCATGTATGATTAGAAGGGACTTTTAAGGCACATAACGTAGGTAATGGTTCATGGTTATGAAAGAAATGGATAAAAGGCCCAAACAAGTGTTTAAGGGTGATTGAACCAAGAATCAATTCATTCTGATGTCTTCAATCATATCTTGCTCAATTTGAATCTGCACGTATGTGTCTCTCTCTTGATGCTCTATGATCTTCGAGTGAAGTGATTCAGTGATTCGAAAATGATTGTGCTTGATCAATCTCATTTGATGCTTTATGATCTTCGAGTGAAGTGATTCGAAAATGATTGTGCTTGATCAATCTCATAGTTTGAATTAAGAGAATCTTTCATATGCATCTTGTCTTTTTTTTCAATTTTCCTTTGTTTTTTTTTCTCTTTTTTTTTCTCTTTTCTTTTTCTCTTTGCTTTTTCTCTTTTTGTTCTAATTGAATCTTCGCACTTGGCATTTGGTTCACCTTTCGATATCTCATCTGAATCAATGTCTTCACTCATACGAGCATATTTTCTCCACCTTGCCCCCAGTGTGGAGGGTGATCCTTGGTTAGGGTTGAATCAGAAGAAAAATACTATAGGCTCAAAAGGGGACACAATTGATATATATTTTCTCCTGTTGTGAAGGGGTAAAGAAAAGAAAGTCGTTCATCATTTCATACATAGAAACTTTCACAGAAGAGGTATCCCCAGGGGGATAGATTTTCATGATTAATTTTATTCACATGAAAACAGTGTAATTAATACATGGTAGAATTATTTTGAGTGAATTCTTCTTTCTGCTTCTTTCCCCCAACATGTCTCAATGTTTAGGCTCCTTGCGAGATGCCCCAAGTTGTGTCTTAGAAGAATGCTCATGTTTAAATGAACAACTCAATGCCTTGGGTTTTAATGGTATAAAAATGTCAATTTTGAGTCTAAAAAGACAATGGTGTGACTTTATTAACTCAAAGAAAGGTATGGGTGTATCAAAAAGATAAAGGCATTATTAAAAAATTTCAAAGGGAGGTAATGTCAAAATTTGGTCTTTTTGGTAATGACCATGAGTTATTTTGGGTAAAGAATCAAGGTATTTTATTTTGGGGTTTGAGACAGGATAAAAAAAGTCTAATCTTGCCATATGTCAAAAATCTATAATTCTTGAAGAATTAAAAGAATCCTTAATTCATTTAATATTCGAAGAACTAAAGATTAAAATTTGTTCAAATGCTCCACCTTAAAAGGTATCATACATTCAATCGTTTAAAAGATTAAGAAAACATGAAAGATCAAAGACGTGTTCAAACAAAACAATCCTCTAAGTACAAATGATATATGCAATGCCCCCTTCTTCGGTTGTCCATGCCCCTGAATCCATCAGGTTTTGGATCTCGCGCTTCAGCGCCTTATAGTTCTCAAAGGAATGTTTGGAGCATCCTATGTGGTAACTGCAAACAGCTTCAACATCGTAGCCCTTAGGATATGTGGACTCTTTTCTCAGATCATCCTGGCAGGCTTAGTTGTATAACCAGCAGATCGGGCTCATTCATTGTGATTTCAGTTTTTTTTCTTTTGATGTTACAATCTTGCTTTCATGTGGTGTCATGTGGTTAAAACCACTTAATCGAATTCTCCATGAAGAAATTTCATGTTTATGAAAATGCTTAAAAATGAGATGTAGATGCAAAATGCAAAAATGCATGAAATGTTCGAGGCAATGATCCAGAAAAGTATCTATTATTATAAATAATCCTTATTTAGACAGAAATGTTTTATTTTGTAAGAGACATAAAAAACAATCAAAGGTATGTTCGGACTAAATCTTCTAGACCCCAAACAGTTTCTAGTAGGTTGACAAGTCTTCTTCCTTCATCTGTCATTAGTTGAATGCCTTGTTGAACCACTCCAGATTCCCTTGCCAGGCAGTTAAGACGACGGGCTGCTTTTTGAACTTGATCCAAGAAATCTCGGATGACTGCGTCTCTAGCTTTCACCCTTTGTTGTGCTTGCTCCCAACGGAAACACCACTGCAAACCTCTGTCGAAGGGTACTATCTGAAGCTCGGTTGCTTGCTTCTTGAATCCATCCACAATAACTTCTAACTCGGATATTGTTTTTCCATCTCTCTCATGTTGTTTTTCTAGGTCAGCCATCTGGATTCTCAAGCATTGATTTTGATGGTGACTATCTGCTAAGTGCCTCTGAGCAGTTTTCAACTATTCTTTCCAAGCTCTTTCATCAAACCTCTCGAACTTTCTTTTTAAGCTAT
This sequence comes from Hibiscus syriacus, assembly GCF_006381635.1. Lineage (NCBI taxonomy): Eukaryota > Viridiplantae > Streptophyta > Magnoliopsida > Malvales > Malvaceae > Hibiscus > Hibiscus syriacus. The sequence goes on along the minus strand of NW_024062249.1, from coordinate 114,749 downwards.
GAACTTCATCTTTCCAGTATTCAGAGGTTACTTTCAACTTGGAATTATCCTTGACTTTATCTTGATACCCTTTTCTCAAATCCTCGAGCTCAAAACGGACTCTTTTCTGTTCTCTTTCCAGCTTGTCTGCTCTATCTTTCTGAGATTCGACATCTAGCTTCCATTGATAACGTTCAGCTTCCAGTTCTTTAACCTTCTGTTTCAGCTCATTATTCACAGCTTCAAACTCCATCTTAGTTATCTCAAGTTCAGAAGGGACATGCCTGAGATGTTCCTCCATGGTCTGGGTGTCTTCACATTCTGGCACCGGGATGTTATCATTCTTTCTCAATCTTCTCCACTCCACATAATCCGGAGTAAGCATGTCTCTGGAAGCCACAACATCCATTCGATATACTTTCTTCCATGAATCAGTTGCTTCCTTGATCCTCTTATTATAACTGTCACCGTTATACACAAACTCTGATCTAGCTAGCTTGCATGTTACCGGGACAAACTGACGTGCCCCATACTGTCTAAGTGCTAACAACGAAGCATACCCAACTACACCCCAAAGTCTGAGTAAGGTCATAGTATCAGAATCCCCACACCGGAAAAGAACGTCACCGAAGAACAACCAAGGGGCTCTCCAGGTAATATCCCGATCCTAAAGATGTGTAAAAACTTTCATCCACTTTTTCTTTGAAGCATCTTCATGGCATTTCCTAGTGATGAATTCTCCCAAAGGTGAATAGGTAGTGTTAAATCGGCGATAGGCTACCCCATTAGTCTTCCAAAAGTCGCTGTGAATCCAGACTTGAATGAGCTGAATACATCCAACGAACATTCCTCCGCCAGTTCTTCTGCAATGGTTGAGAGATCAAAAGTTTTCGGCTAAGATGGCCAGTGCTAGGTTGACTCACCTTGAAAGTTGTTCGAATAGTTCTACCACGGCTGCGTCGATGCAGCCCAAAGTCTTTAGAAAGATAACCAGACCGTACAGACCTATTGCAAAAAGGTCTATAGTCTTCCATTCATCAGGGTGGTTCTTCATTAGTTGCCTTATGTGGATCCACTCGATTCCTTCCTCATTACCTTTGTGTCGAAGTCAATAAGTCACCCATTTTTTATTAACCCCTGTAATCTTAGCTAGTTCATTCTTGAAAGGCTGACTCTTGATGTGTTTGATATATGCCCTCTCTAGTCTAATGTTTTCGCAGTGCAGTAGGGTAGTATACTCTTCAATTGTGGGAATCATGTCCTCCCGGTTAAAGGTGAAACAACTATATCCCGGGTTCCAGAATTGAATTAATGCTCGGAGCAAGGGCTCATCAGTCTTGACATGGAGTAAGAGGGCAATATCACCATATCATTGGCTAAACTTTTGCTTTATGTCATTCCCCCAACTGTCCCAAATATTTCGCAGTTCTTGGACATCGTTTTGTTTTAGGCTGACAGATGCGTAACTAACAAGCTCTAACACATAATTTCCCTGAAGACTGTCTTTCTTCTCTTTCTGAGTCTTCTCGGACCATAGTCGTGCCTCAGCGTTTTTAATCTCTTGTATTACAACACCTTTGTCCATTATTTCGGATTTATTTTGTGTTTAACAAACGCTTTTTAAGGATCAATAGCCTCTTGTTATGATGCAAATGCTATAAAATAAACACAAAGGCAAAATGATTAGTAAAATAAAAATAAAAAAATGACGAAAGAAACAAAAAACATAAAAAAGAAAATGTTTAGGGTAAAAATATCCTAGGTTTTAGAAAGTGGTTTCGGGGTAGGCTCTAATTCTCTATGGTTTCCCGGTTTAGGTTCTAAAAACGGTACCTGAGTTCTCCTTGCTGGTGCCCCCTTGGGCTTGCCAGACCCTTAGTCCTAAACCCATCACAGGCTTATGTGGACTAAGTTAAACTCGAGAGGACACATTACCTTATGCCCGCACGGTGAATAAATTCACACGAAGACATAAGGTATATGAATCCCGAAGGCTACTTGCTAGGCCCGCACGGTGAATAAATTTACACGAAGGCATCGCTTTCACCCCCACTTAAGACAAGGTTTGGAGCTCGGGTATAGAGCCTTAAATAAAAAAGATTTGAAGGCTGAAATCACGAGAAAACGATTAGTACAACTATTTACCCAAAAATATAATCAAAAGTAAGTAAAAAAGGATCGAAATATTACCTTAAAATTTAAACTTACCCTTTTCGTTAAAAAGACAACTGGAAATTACCTTAGCCTGACTCACTTACCTGTCCCCAGTGGAGTCGCCAAGCTATCGTAACCGTCTTTCGGTTGGGCCTCGAAATTGGGCTTCAACTTGAAAAATGTGGATTGGAGTCATCACCGACCATTTTAAAACGAATTTAGGTGGGTCGGACACCATCTTACCTGATCTACGTTTTTACCATAAATGTGTCGGGTTCAGGAGTCGGTTACGGTCAAGGAAGGATTAGCACCCTTGAACCGCCCTTTCGGTACCAATTAATTTGCCGTTTGTCTTTTATTTCCTTTTCGAATCGTTTACAATAGCTTTGCCTTTGTATTTTTTCGTGCTTTCTTCTGTATATTGTATGTAAATCGTGTCTTACAAATGGGGATGATTACATGTATTTATAGTAAAAAAACTAACTATTTTTAGAATCCTATTAACAATAGAATCCTAATGCAACTAGACTCCTTGCTTGATTGTTGCACGTTTGTTGATGTGGTTGTTGCTTTAAAAGATATGATGGTGGAAGAGTCCTCTTAGGAGATGAACTCTTGCTAGTTCTATCTTTTAAGAAAATGGGTGTCTACAATTTTCTTACCCTTGTTTTGTATTGTCCTAATACTTATTTATTTGTCTTAAAGTCAGCTTATAAAACCCCTTTGTTGCCATATACTTCATCTTCACATCCTCTCGTTCTTAATCGAGTCTAGAACTTTCCTAGGTTTGTTCTCGACGAGAGCAACATTCACATCATCCGATGCCATTTCTCTATCTACTGGTATCAAATCTGGGACAATGCGTGAAAAGAATCAAAGAGATTTTGACTTGTCTCCAAGCATCAATCGTCGAAGTACCCCAATAGAGCTATTTCGCAAAAAAATCATTGTTTTTAGTTTTTTTTGCATTCTTTTAATTAAGTTTCAATTTCTTCTTGTTAGTTTGCTGTTTTTATTCATCAAAAGACAAGAAAACTATCAAAAAATAAAAAAAATAGATAAAAAGAAAACATATGAATTTGGAGTTGATTTTTTATAGGATTATACCTCATACAAAGAAGGTTCAACAGTCCAAAATTTACTCAAATCTGAGTTCATTCAACCCTTCAAATCGATTACTCAAGTTTGTTCAAAAGATTCGCATTCCTAGCATTGCCAGATTATTTTGGAATTTTCCTGAACGAAATTGGCTTTGAAATTTTCTATATATCAACTATATCAATTGGAAGACATCCAAAAAAGTTTCAAAATTTTTGGAGATTAGAAACTCCATCATAAATATTGATCAAGTTGATATTGTGTTTGTTCGGTTGATTCGAGTTCTTCTCATCGTCTGATTTTTCTAGAATTTTCCTGAAAGAATTTCGTGCTGAAAATTTCTAGATCACGACTAAACTTACTGAGGAGCATCCAAAAAAATAAGAATTTTTGGATATCAGAAACCCCCTAAAAAATGTTGCTCAATTTGATCTAACGTTTTAGATTTTGTTCCGGGTTTGGGATTTTTCATAAATTTTTCTTTGACCCCTATTGCTTCTAGGTTCTTTGTTTTACATTTTCTTGTTCTTTTACACCATCTAACACATTCTTTTCCTTATGTTAGTAGAATTCAAAGAGTTTGCATACTTCTTCTCCCTTGCATTCTCGTTCACTTGGAGTTTATCTTTCCTTGGCCTCTTAGAACTCCTAAGTTTTCTTATCTTCTTTTGTTAGTGGTCAAACTCCGATACGAACATCAAAAGACTCTTGGAGAGGAAAAGTTTTAAAGAGTACAAGATTGATTTTCTTGCCTCTCGTTGTGTTGTATCCTTGTAGTGACTTGTGAGGTTTTTCTTGTTTTTCTATTATTTTTCCACTTTAAATTTTTGTTTGAGTGTTGTGATTATTAGGATGGAAAATGAAGTAAACATGACCAAACCATTCAAGCTCTTTTGGCATCAATGGAAGCCATGAGAGAACAAACTGTTAAACTCAACACCAACTTGAGACAACAAGAACAAAAACCATAAATTACACCCCTGAGATTTCATATGCAAAACTTTTCGCAAAGCCAAAGTTCACAATTCCATCTTTCGATGAAGAGTATGATCCGAACGACAATATAGATTGGGAGAGCAAAGTCGACCTCATAATCTCTCATTGCAATTGTCCCATGAAAGAAAAAATACTATTGATCATCTCAGAATTTATAGGTTATGCTTGCACTTGGTGGATGCAAACAAAAAAGACGATACAATATTCCCGAATACTAAAGATCATGTCTTGGATAGATCTTAAACAAGTAATGAGAAATCATTTTCTCCTAATGCACTAAACTCGTGAAGTTAAGCAATGACTTCACCAACTTCGACAAGAAAGAGGATCAATAAAAGACTACTACAAGGAGATGGGATCCTTAATGAATCATGTAGACATACATGAAGCAAAAGGATATACAGTGAATAGATTTGTCATCGGCTAGCACCCAAACATCATTGATCTTCTTGAGTTAGATGGTTATGAAAGCCTTGAAGATACATTAAAGAAAACAATGACAATCGATTTATAACTCCAAAGGAAGTATCATCTCAGAGAAACTTACCAAGGTACTTCATCTACTTACCAAGGTAATTCATCTACTTCCACTTCTTCTTTTACTCCACCTTCTACCAAGGATACTGAATCAAATGATGACAATGATGACTAAGATGGTAGTATCCTTGCAATAGAAGATATTAATCTTCAGTTACTTCCTCCTACACCATTGGAATAAAAAATTGAACTTGAAAGTCATAAGATGAAATTTTGTGAGGAAGGTGTGAGCACACAAAAAGAAAAAGACACTAAAAAAAATTCAAACACAAAAGAGATCAAAACCAATAAAAGTCAAGAAATGACCCACGAGAGGTGAGTGATTCTATTTGTGGGAAAAAAAGAGTTACTCAAAAAAATAGATTTAAGCACAAAAGTATTGAGAGTGAACATTTTTTACAAAAAGACTTACATCCTTTTTCGCTTTAGGGAATCAATGGTTTTGATTTCTAACATTAATAAGGATTTGCCTAGTGTGTTTATTTATCTCTTACAGGATTTTCAAGAAGTGATAAGTGATCCACCTGGCAGATTACCACTGGAAAAAGGGAAACAACACCAAACTAATTTAATTCAAGGTTCTATCATACCCCACCGAACAAACAATCTTGAAGGAACCAAAAAGTTAAATTCATTGTGAAAAGGCTACATCCATGAAAGCCTTAGTCATTGTTCATCTCAATGATGAATCACGATTTTCAAGAATCCAAATATAAGCATGTTACAACTCATTTTAATGATATTCTAACATACTTGTTCTCTTTTATGCAGGCTAAGACACTTTGAAGTTCTCTTCTATGGCGATAAAAAAGGTAAAAGAAATTCAAGAATGGTCCACGCCATGTTCTAGCACTAAGGTAAGATCCTTCCATGACGTAGTGAGCTTCTACCATCACTTTGTCAAGGAATTTTCTACTATTTCTACACTTTTGATAAAAACAATCAAGAAGTTGAATGAGCTCAAATGGGACCACAACAACAAGAAACATTCGGACTACGCAAAGGTAAGTTAAGTTTTCCACCCATTCTCCGTCTTCTCAATTTTTCTAACAGTTTTGAGCTATAATGTGATGCTTCAGGTCTAGGCATAAACGTAGTCCTTATGCATGAAAGACAACCTATTGCTTACTTTTGCGAGAAGTTAAAACCTACACAATTGAATTACTCTTCTTATGAGAAATAACTTATGGCATTAGTTCGTGCAGTCAAAGTATGGCAACTCTATATTCTTCCTAAAGAGTTTTTCATACACTTGAACCATAATTTACTAAAGTGGTTAAAAAATTGAGGTAAGAAAAGCATAGTAGACGATGCACTATTCCAAAAGACAATCTTACCTCTCAAACACATACTACTATTCCGAGATTTAAACATATCAAAGATGCATATCATGATAAATTGGAGATTTCTCAAATATATACCCATTCTTTTAAAAGAGCTTTTAATGAGTTCTATTTTGTATATGGGTTTTCTTTCCAACTAAACAGGTTCTGCAATCCACAAAGTTACTCACGAGAATTCTCAACTCATAAACCACACTTAAAAGACTTTATGGATTACTATCATAAACCCCTTAACATGGTTTTTACACACCCTTTCTCACCACACACCAATGAAACCATGAAGGAAACTCATGTTGATTTTCTCATCGAGAAAGACAATAGTGGACGATGTCATGTTGATTTTCAACTGAAACACTGGATTTCAAGACTTGTGCTCAAAAGAGGATTTCAAGATAACAAGAATTTGATTCCTAAAAGGAAGAAACCTCTACTCAAGCGCATAAAGACACATCGCATAGACCCAGGTAAGTGTTTTTCAAGTTTTTCTTTCCTCACACCTATTTCTCTTTCTCTTGAATTTTCAGATTCTTGGATGAATCCTTTTGAGGAGTGGGAAAATGATACATATACTAGAGTCCATAACAATGCAACACATGCTTATTTGGACTAATGTTCATACTAAAACCTATTAGAAGAACAAAGTCACGAAGATTCAAAGCATTATCTACTCGGTAAGTATAATGTGAATGAATCTTTCCTAATGTTTCTCCCTTTAATGTTTTAGATTCAAGGTCGAATACTTTTGAATATAGGGAGAATGATACATGCATCAAAAGCCTCACATAAAAGGAAGATTGACTAAAGCTTCCAACGGACTCACACGATCAAGCATTGGAAAAGAAGAACAAAAGTACAACAGACTTGCAAATGATTTTTGAATGAGACACAGATTTTATTTTATCAATATTCTTTTGGATTTACGACCGAATATCTCTTATCTTTCCAACAGTTCTTTAATCACCTCAATCCGATATTGAAAACTCAAGATATGACTATTTTAGTGAAGATAGTACATACATAAATTCCTACACGGGATTATACGGTTTTTTTGCAATTAATTACGAATTTTCCTTATTTTCATCTTAAGAATAGTTTAATAAGGGTAATTTTCTTGTAATGACAAAATCATAGCAGCCCCATCTTATTCTCCAAGCCTCCACCTTTCAGAAGCTCGATCTAGACCGTTCATCACATCCAACGGTTGAGGATCAAGTCATGCATTGAAGTTCCTAGTTTCCATCTCTACCATCGGATCAAGCACTACATCAAGGGCCCAGATTGATGCTGCCCACATCTCATTGATTAGGATAGTATTTTTTATTTTTTTATTAGTTAGTCATGCTACTACAAAGACTCATCTAAGCCTATATAAAGAGGCCTACCCCCTAATTGTAATCACCAATTATCAATTTTCCTTATATTTATACAATATAACGAGATATAATTTTTGCAAGAGTTGATTGTCTTGTGCCTTTGAAGTATTTTCTTCTTTAGTTCTTCCAAGTTCTTGAGAGAGAGATCTTCACACTCCTGTTTACCATTTTATTGTAATTAGGATGGCTAGTTAGAGTCGCATTGCTAAGTTTGCCTTTTTATTGCGATTATGAGGGTTTAGTAGGACATATCCATCTATCTTATCATCTCCACACATCATCTTCATCATCAAAGATCATCCACATGCCAACTTCCACCAAAACCCTAAGTTTATCATCATACTACCGAGGTAAAATTTCAATTGTCATTTCCCATCGATCTAGCCATCCGATTTTAACTTTGTCTTCTCCGTTGAAATCCTTATCACTTTCTCTTTCCAACGACTACCCACATCACCATAACAACTCCTCCAACTACTCCTCCAACAACTCCATAGTCAGCCACCTCCATTAAAAGGCTAAGTCTTTCTTTTTAGTTTATTACATCAATTTACTTGTCTTTATTTTACCTTGTTTTCTTACCCTTGTTTTCTATTGTCATAATCCTTATTTCTTTGTCTTAAAGTCAGCTTATAAAACCCCTTGTTGCCACCTACTTCATCTCCACATCCTCTCGCTCTTAATCGAGTTTAGAACTTTCCATGGTTTATTCCCTCAACGAGAGCAACGTTCACATCATCTGATGCCGCTTCTCTATGATATCCAAATCCAATCCGATTATCCAAAGTAGAGAAGATCAACAATATAACATATAAGAGACATCTTGATCAATCATGGCGACATCAGATCAATCCTTAAAAAAAGATAAGTGAAAACAATGACCAAATGACCAACAAAATGCCAAAAGGTAGAAGAAAACGTGTCATAAAGGCAGATGAAAATGTGTCATACATGCAAACTTATTGAAAATGAAAATGAAAATGAAAATGACAATAAAGAATATTAATGGTCAACAACTAACATTAAAGTTAGTGTCACCGTCGATCAATAAAGATGAAAAAAGATGAACGACGTATCAATGAGAGAAAACTAGAAGGAAAAAAACTTAAAAGCAATGAATAAAGTTTTTATTTGTATTATAGTTTAAGTTGACATATTTTATATATCATAATATTAATAAGTGTAAATATAACTTAAATAATATATTTTTAATTTACAACATAATATCTAAAATGAATATTTTTTTTTCAGAATCACTTTATATCAATAATCTCAAATAGTTAAATTTAAACTATATTTTTTAAAATTACTTTTTAAAAATTCTTTTCTACAGTATTTTTAAGTCACTTTTCAAAAAGCAACATAAAAAAAACATCATGGTTATGGAAAAAATATGGAAAATTACTACTCCATCGAAGATTAATATAATGTTATGAAAATTCGTTCATAATTTCGTGCCAACAAAGTATATCTCTACATAAAACTACTGCCTCTTATTCGAAACGCCCTAGGTGTTACTCGAATATTAAGAATGCATTTCATGTAACGTGCAATTGTCCTTTTGCTCGACAGGTTTGGATAGCGATGGCATATGTGTGGCCTTCTGTTAATGATAAACAAATAGAGAATAGTTCATGTAATAGAAGATTGATCCATATATTTCAGCCATTATGTAACGTATAATTTTTTGTATGCACTAAATTTTATACTTCATGTAACGTGCAATTTTGCTTCTATTTATGACCAAGAAACAGGTTGGAGTCTATATATTTCAGCTACCTATGGTGCTTTATGTAGCTTTTGTGCATATGCTTATGTATGATCGATATATATTTTCTCTATTAAACAACAGACATTATGTAAAAAAATTAAACAAAATATAAGATGTAGAAATAACAAAAAATTTAATAAAAATATAACCTTTGAATAGGTGTTGTAGAGAATATTGGGGAAAAATAAAGTATGGCTTTTTTTATCAAGGCAAAAAAGTCACATTTTGGCATTAGCATAGACAACATGAGAAACCAACAAAATAAACCCATGGAAGTATTTTGCGTAGGCAATATGAGATTATGTGGTGCTCATTTCATAAACAAATATGAAAAATGCTTTATTTGGATGGTCGAATGAACTTTTGTTCGTTTATATGGTTTAAGAATTGAATCTTACCCTTCCAAATCAAGCATAAATAATTTAAAACAATCCAATCTAACTATATAATAATAATAATAATAATAATAATAATAATAATAATAATAATAATAATAATAATAATAATAAATAATAATAATAATAATAATAATAATGATGATGATGATGAAGTAATATGATATAAATAATTGGTTGGTGATGCAAGGCAAAAAACTATTGTCTGCCAAATGACAAATGTTATATATGATAATAAAAGCTTAGGGTAAAGAGAGACCACCTATTCACAGCCTACCTTCAGTCAGACCAACCAACCAACCAAAATAGAACATAAAGGTTCATTCATTGCAAGGCCGAACACGTGGTGACTTCTCTAGAATATATAATAAGATCAGGATAGAAAAAGAGGCCGACCACCATCTTCATGGTTTTTATTGACTGCTCCACCATCTTAAAAGTAATTAGAACCTTACTGCAACAATCCTCCCCTAAAAAAATCATTCTCCTTATGCCATAAAACCATTTTAGCATTAAAAGTAAAAAGAAAAAAAAGGGTTACACAAGAGTAACCAGACCCACACAATGCTCCCAGAAACTCTAAATGAATCGATATCATCTATACCTTTGATTGCTGGATCCTTTGGCTGTCAATGAAATATTGGTTTGGATGATTGACACCAACATCGCATGATGAGACATGAACAACTTCAAATGTTAATGTACATGCTAACTGCACACAATTTCATCATTGCTCACAATTATGATTCTCCAAGAAAATAAACCATTTTAGATAAAAACACATCGGAATTAAGGCTAAAAAGATAATTTTATGACCTGATAATGCATATTGTGCACTTTGTCCATTACATCCTCTACTCCACGACTGCTTACTCCCATTCTCACAAGAGCAACCCTTAAATTCTCCTCATTGTCTTGTAAATTGTAAGAAATGTAAGGTGTAAAATAGAGTGAAGCTGCCTATATTGTAATTGCTTAAGCTATGTTATCAACAACAATCAAGCATCTGCAATAGGACAGATAAATCGATTAAATTTTAACAAATTCATGCCTAAACTTATTTTATTAAATGTTGTTGTTTCTATTTTTTATTAGGAATAATCAAACTAATATAGCTTAATCCAAGGACATTAATTGAGGTTTTCCAAGAAAAACACCGCCCACAATGAAGCCTAGCAAACTCTCCTTAATAAAGAATGATAATAATAGTATTGACCTGAAATGCCTATAGGGATAACCATGATGATCTCCAATACCAGGAGTTGATGAGATAATTTTTGATAGGAATAAGGTGTATAATCCTAAAATAACCATCAAATAATCACATGATCAGATGAGATTCCAATCAAACCTAAAGTTCCCAAAAAAATGAAAAAAATTGGGGGAGCTAAAAATCTAAGAACCGGTAAATAATTTTTCTACCTTTTTCTAATGTGAATAAAAATATTTACTAATCAAAATTTGACACACACTAACACTTACATAGGGAAAAGATTGTATCTTATTGTTCTCTTCTTTTCTCTTCCATAACTATGGCGTATGTTGTATGCATATTCCTTGTCAAACCTTTCGGCCCTAATCAATAAGAAGAAACAATTTAGTGTGAATTATCCAGTATTCCACTGCATGGGCAGAAAGACAAAAAGCATTAAAGTCTACAAAATGCTAAAACCAAATAAAGTGGCACAACATTCAGATATTTTGTATCAAGAGGGGGAATTTGGAGAAAGGGTGGGTTATCAAATGTCCATGGATTTTAAATTGAGTTTCCTTTTGATCTATTTTTCCGTCTTGTAAATGAGAATAGAAACCAAATAATCAGAGAAAATAAAAACCACAAGGTTAACATACTTCTGTAGCACTATACATACAATAAAAAAATACATGTGTAGTAAACCACTTAAATTTTGGTGCAAACTCAGCTTTCCAAAATGCGACGGCATCATCAAGCTTCAGCCCAACACCCTAAGAAAAGGGAATGCAGAACAATAACAGAACATGAGAAAAGAGGAAAGAACTAGGACAATTTCATGATTTATCGGCACGCAATATTTACAGCTACTAATATGACCCCATATCAAACAACAAGTTTAGAGTTCCCACTGAAATTTAATAGAAATTGAACCTCTTTTCATCTTGTCATCAATTGGTTTCGGGTTTCCACTATACATGAAACACCCTAATCTGATCCAACCCGAAAACCGATGAATTATGATTTCACATGGGACCACTTAAGTGGACTTTTTTTAATAAAAAAAAACATTTTTCAAATGCATAACAAAAATATCAAATTCCATACGCATACAAAATAAAAGTTTATTCGTTACGGGGAGCTCCCGAAAAAAGTCTCCAAATAAGTTCAAATTAAAAAAATACAGAGTTTACAACTCAAATACAAATAAGGGTCTATGACAGTACATGCCCACTAAAATACTCGAGACGTACTCTGAAAGCAATCAAGTATGGAAAGTTGTGAATCGACGACGTGCTCCTCGAATCGGCACCTAAGAACCTGCGCACGAAAACACATTTCATACACTGAGCTCACAAGCTCAATGCCACATAAATAACCCTACTATACTACATGCATCCAACATAAAAACATGATACAATATGGTCATAAACGATTGTAACACTCAAGTAAACAAGAATCATGGTGTAGTTCAGGGTCGCTTAGCCTCGCGTAACTCACACCCCTCTTTACTTACTACAACACTTAGGAAAGACCTAGGTCACATAGCATCAATGTCTCCATAAACTTCGGGTTAAGCCGGGTCACGAAGTATCGGTACTTTACTATGCTAGTCTACTCCTCTAGAGTACTTGGGACGTGTCCAGGTCACATAGCATCGGCACAACATCCAACTAGTATTAGAGTGCCTAAGCACTTATTTAGAATTATCCGGATAATCCTTACATAATTATGCTAGCGTCGTTAAGTAACTCGAGTGTCCTTGTCGTTTCCCGAGCATCAAACAAATGCATAAGTCTTATGGAATCTTACCACATTAAGACCTTATGTTATCACACATTTAATTACTGTTTCACTTTAGTTTTATAGAAGTGTATACCCCTTGAAGGAACCTGTTGAACTATGTTTTGATATAACAATTTAAGGCAAAATGTTTTTGGACTTGAATTGAATTTGCAAAATGTTTTTGGACATGAATTGAATTTATTCAAAGTTTTAAAAGGTTTCATTTAATTCAAAGTCCATTAAAATTCAAATTTGAACAAAAATGTTACATAGTATCGATACTCCCCTGCAAGGGTATCCATACCCCACTGAAGGTTCAAATTCCAGATTGCTCGGATGGTATCTATACCCCCCATGGTATCGATACCTCCTGGCTGCAACGGCTAGTTTAATTTGAATTTTATGAAGGAGTACCGATACCCTATGAAGGGATACCGATAGCCCCTATCGTGGGCAGCATTTTGGAGTAGAAAAATCATCCCCAAACGGCTCCAAAACATCCCCAACGACTATATACGACTTCAAACTCATTTCAAGCTATAAATACAAGTTGAAGACACTTGAAGAATGGGAAGAACAACCAGCCAAGCAATCAAACACAAGAGAAGAGTTTTTCATTCTTATTTCATCTTTCTCTTGTAAATATTTTGTTCTTGTGAGCTCAATCTTGTAAACACCTACCTTAGAGAGGTCTTCTTGTTTACATTTTTATCCTTTTGTAAAGGGAAAATGTTTTAGCTTAGCCCGTGTAAAAGCTAAGGAAATGTTCTAGTTTAGCCCGGAAAAACTAGGGAGTTTGTAAGGTTACTCTTTATCCTCAAAAGAAAGAACAAATTAGTAAATTTGTTGAAAAATCCTTGGTGAGGAGCTAAGGTAGTGGACGTAGACTTTGGTTAAGAAAGTCAAATCACTATAAATCGTTGTGCAATTCTCTATCTTTCAATCTCCTTACTCCTTAAACACAAGACCGTTCCGACCCCTCTTTGCAAACCGTTCCGGTTGTCGATTTGAGCTTCCGAAAATCCCAACAATTGGCATCAAAGCCTAACTCGTTTAAAGGTTTAACCACCTTGAGACGATCCTAGAAGAAGCTCTACCAATTCCTGACACAAACCGAGAAGATGGCTTCCACTTCTAGCTCGTTCCACATGGAAGACTCCCTACCAACCGATAAACCTCCATACTTCAATGGAGTCAACTATTATCATTAGAAGAAATTAATGAAGGTATTCATCCAATCCAATGATCTTGATGCATGGGAGATAATCGAGAACGGCTACTCTCCTCCAAAGAAGAAGGAGAAGAAGAGGAGTGACAAAGAACGGAAGAAAGCTCAACTTAATGCCAAGGCCATGCACATGTTGTTTTGTGCATTTGGTCCTGAAATCTATGAAGGGATTTCTTCATGTTCAAGTGCCAAAGAACTTTGGAATAAGCTCGAGGAAATCCATGGAAACAAGAACGAAGAACCAACAAAGGTGGTGTCTCTAATGGCTCGTGAAGAGCCCGATGTATCTTCTAACTCAAATGAATTTAATTCATATACGTTTGATGAGTTACAAGATGCTTTTAATAGGTTATATCCGGAGTTTGTGACCATGAAATCTAAATATAAGAAAATGATTTCAAAATTTAAAATCGAAAACGATTTTCTTTTGAAAACAAAAATAGATTTTGAAAGCCAAAATGAAATTTTGAAAAAGGATTTAGAGCTTTCAAAAATAAAAATTTAAAGTTTTGAAAAAGAAAATTTTGATTTAAAAGTTAAGCTTGAATGCTTAACAAAAGAAAAAGAAATCATTTTAAATAATTCATTTAATTCAATAATGACAATATGCTCATATTGTCATTATCATGGTCATAAGGAACATACTTGTCCTTTGAAGAAAGGAAAACGTTTTAAAATTAGACAAGTATGAGTTCTGAAAGGAACAATGGGCATTAAAACTAACGTCCAAGGATCTAAAGCAATTTGGATACCAAAATCTACTTAAATGTCTCTTGTAGGTGTGTGAGAGCAATGGTAATGAAAATAATGATATTCAAGATGCTTTAGCCACACATGAAAAAGGAATGGGTAACATCTAAGCTTAATGTTTTAATTTTGGTTATTTGGTTGCTCATTTGATTTTAAGCATGCATAAGTTGTGATATTAAATGATTATGTTTTGTTTTAATCTCATGTATGTTGAAAACAATTGGTATGATAAACAATTTTAAAGTTTTAATAATTTTTCAGAATTTTTAGTTCATCATAATAAAATTTTAGTCAAAATTGGTTTTAATGCAAATGATATCTCTCTAACAATTGATATCAATTTTTTTAAAATACTTTGATTTTACAAATTTTAAATTTTTGACCTAAATTTGAATGTTTATGCATGTGGTTTAAATGAAAATGATATATCTCTAACAATTGATATCAAAATTTTCAAAATGCATAACATTTTTGGATAACTTTATGCATATGCACTTAATTTTAACAATTGGTATTGATATAAAATTTCAACAATTGGTATTGCATAAAATATTTTAGTCTTGGATACATTGAATTTCATGTGCTACTAACATGTTTGCTATTCTTTGTTGAAATTCAATTTTGTTTAAGTGTCATGATTTTAAAAGCTAAATTTTGTTTGAAATACTATTATTGAGGGGGAGCTTTGATTTATCAAATGATTTTTAAATGTCAAATTTACCACTTACTCTCCAAAGTTATTTTGAACTTCAAAGATTGAATTATTTTTGATATAACAACAAGGGGGAGAAATTTGGTTTGAAAAATTCAATTTCTTAATGAAAAAGGGGGAGCTTAACATTTTCATATATTTTCCAACAATTGTTAACAATTGATATCTTTTTCATTAAACAATTTATTAAGGGGGAGTTTTGCCAAAAACAATTTTTCAAATATTTTGTTATATCAAAAAGGGGGAGATTGTTGAACTATGTTTTGATATAACAATTTAAGGCAAAATGTTTTTGGATTTGAATTGAATTTATTCAAAGTTTTAAAAGGTTTAAAAAATAATTCAAAGTCCATTAAAATTTGAATTTGAGCAAAAATGCTACATGGTATCGATACCCCCCTGCAGGGGTATCCATACCCCCCTGTGAGCTCAAATTCTAGATTGCTTGGATGGTATCTATACCTCTTATGGTATCGATACCCCCATGGTATCTATACCCCCTGGTTGCAACGGCTAGTTTAATTTGAATTTTATGAAGGAATATTGATACTCTATGAAAGGGTACCGATACCCCCTATCGTGGGCAACTTTTTGAGTAGAAAAATCATCTCCAAACGACTCCAAAACATCCCCAACGGCTATATAAGACATCAAAATCATTTCAAGCTATAAATACAAGTTGAAGGCACTTGAAGAATAGGAAGAACATCCATCCAAGCAATCAAACACAAGAGAAGAGTTTTTCATTCTTATTTTATCTTTCTCTTGTAAATATTTAGTTCTTGTGAGCTCAATCTTGTAAACACCTACCTTAGAGAGGTCTTCTTGTTTACATCTTTTATCCTTTTGTAAAGGGGAAAGATTCTAGCTTAGCCCGTGTAAAAGCTAGGGAAAGGTTCTAGTTTAGCCCGGAAAAACTAGGAAGTTTGTAAGGTTACTCTTTATCCTCAAAAGAAAGAACAAATTAGTAAATTTTTTGGAAAATCTATGGTGATAGACTTTGGTTTAGAAAGTCGAACCACTATAAATCATTGTGCAATTCTCTATCTTTCAATCTCCTTACTCCCTAAACATAAAACCGTTTCGACCCCTCTTTACAAACCGTTCCGGTTGTCGATTTGAGCTTCCGAAAATCCCACTAAAATACTCAAGACGTACTCTGAAAGCAATCAAGTATGGAAAGTTATGAATCGACGATGTGCTCCTCAAACCGGCACCTAAGAACCTGCGCACAGAAACACATTTCATACACTGAGCTGACAAGCTCAATGCCACATAAATAACCCTGCTATACTACATGCATCCAACATAAAAGCATGATACAATATGGTCATAAATGATTGTAACACTCAAGCAAACAAGTATCATGGTGTAGTTCATGGTCGCTTAGCCTCGCGGAACTCACACCCCTCTTTAGTTACTACAACACTTAGGGAAGACCTAGGTCACATAGCATCAATGTCTCCCTAAACTTCAGGTTAAGCCGGGTCACGAAGTGTCGGTACTTTACTATGCTAGTCTACTCCTCTAGAGTACTTGGGACGTGTCCAGGTCACATAGCATCGGCACAACATCCAACTAGCATTAGAGTGCCTAATCACTTATTTAGAATTATCCGGATAATGCTTATATAATTATGCTAGCGTCATTAAGTAACTCGAGTGTCCTTGTCGTTTCCCGAGCATCAAACAAAGGCATAAGTCTTATGGAATCTTACCTCATTAAGACCTTATGTTATCACACATTTAATTAATGTTTCACTTTAGTTTTATAGAAGTGTATACCCCTTGAAGGAACCCCATTTCACACTCCTCAAATCAGCTACCAAAATTGTCCAAGATTTCACGTGGTTAATGATACTCACCTGGGAGTATCAATTATTCACCCCCTCGGTAGTGATACTCCTTTGGGTATCGATATCAATTTTGCATTCGATGTTTCATAAAATATCCCAGTATCGATACCCTTATGGGAAGTATCGGTACTACCCCTAGGTATCGATACCTCACTGAGTATCGATACCAAAATAGCACACTGGAATCCAAAATGTGACCTCGAGTATCGATACTCATTTTTTAGTATCAATACCGCACGGACAATATCTATACTCCCCTAATGAGTATTGATACTCTCTCACATTCATTCAAATTTCAGCCTCCCACGAATAACAATATCGATATTATTCTTACAGTACTGATACACTCGACCCATAAAGGTCTTCACTTTGAGCATAAATAACATGCAAGGAGCATAAAAGGTCATCACTTTGAGCATAAATAACAACAAATCCCGATTTAATGTTTTAAACCCCCACCTAAGTACACACGAAGGCTCATACACACAACATGCATCAAAGCTTAACATTTTTATCTACATGCAGTAGAGAAAGGTTAGAAACGTGTTACCTTTCACCTAAGAGTTGCAAAATAACCTCAAACTCAACCAATGTTAACCTTCTCCTTGTTCTTCACTTTTGAGCTTTCACCCACTTCTCTCACTAAACCAAAAGCAAAGAAAATAATTATTAACTTGGAGATCTTGAGGAAGTAAAAACGTGATTCTAAGCTCTTTGGGATGGATTTGGAGTACCCAAGAGCTCTAGAACCTAAAAACCCCCCACTAAACCTCTTTCATGGCCACCATGATCAAACTCTAAGGTTGAGAGCTCATTTTGAAGCTCTAGAGGAGATGATTTTGAAATACCTTCTAAATTTCAGAACTAGGTTGCACACCACAAAGTTCTCACCTTTGAAAAGAGGAAGAGAAGAAGATAGAAGAAAATGAAAGAGCTACTTCCCTTTTTGTGTTTCACTTTCTGCCGTGACATCATCAACCATTAAGGGAGAATTAATTTTTGAAGCACTTCAGGGGTAAATTGCACTCTTAGTCCTCCTCATTTGATGAACACTTTAAAAATACCCTTTTTAAGCCTTATTGGGCTCAAGCCTAACCCAACACAATTATACAATGACCAGGGTTTTAAATAGCGGGACGCAAATGCTATAGCGGCCGTTATTTCGTAGTCGCGCCACTGTTCGAAACCGCTATTGATGAATTTAGAGGTGGGTACCGGATTCACGTTGATAGCGGTCCATCGCACCCGCAATTTAGTAGGTAACGGTGAAAAATGCCGATCACAGAATGCTATAAGCGTTATTCTACCGTTATTGCAAAAAAAACTTAAAAAATGTGATTTTTTTGTGTTCATCATTGTCGAACCTCGTTTTTTTTCTCCTTTTTAAATCTCCATTTTTTATACATTTATGCTGAGATTCAAAATGAAAAAATAAGAAGAAAAAACAAATTTTACCTGTTTTGTGGGTCTCGTTGAAGTGAAAATCATTGGAATCCTAAACTTTAGGTGCTTAAGTTTGTCTTCTAGGCCAGAACAATTTTTTATACATTTATGCTGAGATTCAAAATGAAAAAATAAGAAGAAAGAACAAATTTTACCTGTTTTGTGGGTCTCATTGAAGTGAAAATCGCTGGAATCCTAAACTTTAGGTGCTTAAGTTTGTCTTCTAGGCCAGAACAAGTCATGGTTTTGGAGTTTTTTTGCTGCTGATTATCTCAAAACTTTAAGAGTAAGGTAGGAAGAAACGAGATGGACAACATAGAACTCCATGGAGAAGAGAATTAGAGAGATTTTAGATTTTTCTTCTAAATTATTAAAGTATATGTTGATTTTTCAATTAAAAAAAATTAGACTACATGAGCCGATCCACACACACTAAGGCTGTTTCACAGACTAAGGTTGTTTCCAATTTTTTTATTTTTTAAAGTAAGTTTTAAAAAGTTATTTTTAAGGGATATATTAATTTGCTACCCCTCTCATTTTTTAGAATTTATATTTTAATCCTTAGTTTAAAATGTAATTTAATTTAATCCTAATTTTAGTAATTTAAATAATTATGTATTCACAAAGTTATCATTAATTAATTATCTTATCCTATTACCGAATTTTTAAAGTCTTCTATTTGGTTAAACTATATATTATATATGTGTGTGTGATTTTTGCTTATAAAACATTCTAAAAAACATTAAAAATGATTCCTTATGACTATAATTATAATTATTATGTTTTAGGATAAGTTGTGCGAAATTTAAAACAATTCACGACCGCGGCACCTACAGTGACCGCGATGACATCCGTTATATCTGCAACCGTGATAAACACGATGCGACAAAAAACGCGGCCGCTATTTAAATCTCTTACAATGACCCAAACTCTTAAATTGTTCCCTTAGTCCAGCTAACTCATTCAAATTTTATCCGAAACTAACCTGGAAATCGGGACGTTACAATACACTCAAAAACACAAACAAGATGTCTGAACACAAGCATTAATGCATATCCAGCGATGAGACAAGAGTATGGTGTCATTGTCTGATTTCAGGTGGACAGATCTTTATAATGCTACTGTTACAGGTAACTATAATGAAGACAAATCATGTAAGAGAAGTACAACCTTCAAGAAAAGACCTAATTGCGTCTTTCCACCATGCTTTAAGTGATGATCCTCTCTGACCTGAAAAGTAAAAGATATAGAAGTATTTTACTATAAAAAATAAGATACAGTTAGAATAAATGCTGCCCTTAATTCAAAATCTAATTTCTTACCTTCTCAAATAAGTGACGCATACAGAAAGGAAATGAAGTTTTAGCAATATGATCATTGTCCTTGAGAGATATCTCCCCAACTTCGTTAGACTAAAACACACAAGCAATCAAGTTTAGAAAAATAAGGTTACACATAAAATAGCTATAATCAGGCTAGTTGATGAGCTGATACAATTATGTACAAGAACCTGAGAGTAATCAGGACCCAGATAGCTTGTACATAGTGCTTCCACGATCTACACAACAGATCTGGCAGAGAAAGAAAACAGTCAATATCAAACAAAACGATCTTTCAATAACAAGGTTCACATATCAATTCTTACTGGAGTCAGGCGATCCTTCTCCTGTTCTCTGATAGTAGATGTCCATTTTCTGCAAGCAAGATTGCAAAGCATGGAACTTGGTAAACAACATAAAATTTGTATGAACAAAGCAAAAATTGCAAAACAGAGAATGAAAAGAAGTTCATCAGCTGAAACCTGTATGTGATACATAATCTTTCTTTACCTTTTAAGAACATTAATATAATGTTCATCACATGAGATTAAATTAATTAAATGATGGATTTCAGCAACTCTATGCGGGTAAACTTCTTTTTCAGAACATACAAAGAAGCATAATGACAAATGATGAAAGAAAATGTCAAGTGTTTTGCCTCGTTTTGGGGATATAATCGAGAATGAGTAAAGTAACCCCTGAGCACCAAAATAACTGTTGCCTACCAGAATGACGACGATGGCCATAATACTAACTACTCTTCTGGTGAATGTGGAGATCATGATAGCAGAGCATAGATTATGTCCCTAGAAATTTTAATAAACATGGTTCTTGTCATCCTCATGAAAACATATTACCAACAAATAAGAGCACATGTAATTATATTTGTTCGCAACTTGTTGACATTGCAGTAACATATTGTTGTGCAAACAACATGTACCGTTATATGCAATTCAGCCAGTAAAATCTGGGATATATGCAAGAGGTTATACAAATCAAGTTGACACGCAAGTTCTAACCTATAACAGATGTATTCAATGCTTGACAAAGACCAATGCATATGTTCAAAAATGAATATAAGGCAACTTTCATGAGACCTGAATGGATAAATAAGAAACATGTTTGTTAAAATGAGTGCCCTTGATAGATAACTTTGAAATTGTGTGACAACAAGAGAAACCACATGAAAAGAATCAGATAAAAAAGGAGGGATAGCAAGTATGAATACGATTTGTGTTCATAATATTCAATTTTTTTAGTTAAGATTAATAGAGTTATTATCTGATTCATTGCAACATAGGCATGCCCTTTATGTATAAACACCCGGCGACCAGTTACAAGTTCTGAAACTTCTTCAAAAGACACCTTCATTGGGTGGAAGGTGCGCAAACAAACCAGTTAAAACTAGAAATCATGTCAGGTTTTTATCCAAGGATTAACCCTGGCCTTTGAAGACTAACTATGAGACCATTAGTGCTCTCTCGGAACCACACATCACCAACCAAGAATGATATTATATTTAACAAATGTTTAATCCTGACCCTTTATTTCTCCATTCACGAGCTTACTAATACAGGTAGATGGTCAGAGCACTCTGTATACCTAATTGCAGTACTATTGAAATAGGTTATTATACAATATATTAACACATGGCTATAGGAGATGACTTCCAATAGAAAATCAATATTTTTTCATAAGGGGTAAACCAGGGTTTTAAATAGCGTTCGTGGTCACGTTTTCGGTTACATCGCGTTTATCGCGGTTGCAGACATAACGGACGTCATCACGTTCACTGCGGGTGTCGCGGTCTTGAATTTTTTTAAATTTTGCACAACTTATCTTAAAACACAATAAAAATAATTAAAATTATAAGGAATCATTTTTAAAGATTTTTAAAATGTTTTCTAAGCAAAATTGGCATATATATAATATAGTTTAACCAAATATAAGACTTAAAAATCCGATGATAGGATAAGATAATTAATTAACGATGACATATGCTTTTAATATTTTTATGTTTTTTTTTCAATTTGGTCTGAATATATAAAATTTAACAGGGAAAATTTTCAACTTTAATATTATTGTGTGTCCTACTTAAGAACTCTAAACTCCAATCTATAACATTTAAACTCTAAAATATAAACCTTAAATTCTAAAATGCTAACTCATAAATCTTAAATAAAATATATGACAATATTAGAAGTTTAAAAGGTTTAGAACCTAGCTTGTAAAATAAATTTTCATCAGTGGTGCATGAAATAATTTTTCCTATTTTCCTTTTTTTTAATATAACTCATTTGGTCGAGAAGTTTCTCAGCTCTTCCCAACCCATCTTCTTCGTTTCTTCCCATCCCCATTCCCCAGTTCAATTTTTTTTTCAGTTTTCACCCCACCCATTTCACTCTTCCATATTATAAACCCTAAATCACCCTAATAAAGATTGCATCTTCTATACAGTTCGAAACCCCATTTCACTCTTTTTTGTTTTTCTATACGGTTAAATGGTTGATTGCAGTGAATCAACCACGATTGAATAACAGTGATTGCGTCCCGTTATTGGCGCAATCATCCGTTTCCTGTTAAATTGAGGGCGCAATCTACTACAATCGGTGTGAATCCGTGACCCACCGCAAAAACCATGAATAGCAGTTTCGCACGGTGGCGCGACCGCAATATTGCAACCGCTATAGCGTTTTCGGAACGCTATTTGATACCCTGAGGTAAGCAACCACTGCTTTTTGGTTGAAATACAGAAGATCAAACACAATGGTACCTTGTAGAATATTGCATCAACTGCAAAAATAAAAGAAAAAAAATGAAAACCAATCATAATATAGACAAAGGATCAAATAAGGTTTATTTTTTTTATTGGTCATCATAGTTTTATGACTTAGACAAGCATACATTATTGGAGGAATTGAAACTATAAACGGTTATGCTTCAAAATGGACATCACAGGAGAGAGATTTCTAGCATTAAAATAAAAACATGCAAACAATTACATAATATGTTAAACTTATTTTCGCCGTTGGTTTTCATCAAATCTGATCAAGCTTGATTGTAACAGAATATATCAGTCATATGAATAACATGGTCCAAACTTAAAGGTCAAGTGCATAATAAATGACTTAATGTAAGATGAAAAGGGATGTAATAAGACAGATAAACTTGTGCCTTCCATGCGGGAATTAGGCATAGAAGCCAGTCAGTAATCTCATACCAGCAGCTAAAGTCTGGCCCATAGAGCATGCAACTCGGCCCAATTTATCCTTCACACTCTGCCAAAAAAAAAAAACGAATACCTCCAGTTACTAGGAGTTCAAAACCTAGAGAAGATAAAAAAAAGTACCATATGCACTGCTGTAATAAGGTTCAAGCAATTGCATCTTATTGAAAACAAATAGCTTGATGGAATTAGAAATAGTGAAGCACAAGTACCTCAAATTCTGCATTGCTGGCTGCCTTGTAGGGAAGCTTAAACTCAGACATCAATGCCCTCTATTACATCAGCATACAAGCAATTACCAAAAGCTTAATACACCAGAAAACCCAACACCAAAAATGAATGAACATGTGCTACATGTGCCTCAGAGCTTTCAGAGCGAGAATGGTAGCGAAAGAGGGTTGTCTCCATGGAAAGAAACCATTTTCTTAATTCCTACTTAATCATATAAAGAGAATAATGGTAATAAATATTAATCAATTAAAAGAAGGACAAAACATATTATGATCTTACGTTCTACATACACAAGACGAAGAACAAAGTATGATATAATATCCTTGTTGGCTTCCTCATTTGCCTGTGAGTGTCTCATACTTTCTTTTCAAAGATTCACTATCTGAGAAAATCCAGTATGAGAAATTGGCCAGGAAAACAATTAAATTGCTACAAAGAAATGTAAACATAGTCAATAGAATTACCAATTTTTTTATTTCTTCAGATTTCTTTCCACGGCGTAATCCATCTGAGATACCTTTAAGAACCGCATCGAGCAATTAAAAGAATAAGATAATACAAAAACATAAATATGAGACTTTGATGGAACTGATACATTTAAACTTTAATCACGAAATCAACAATATTTGTGAATCTCATAATAAAAACAACTAAACTTGTATTCCAAATCCTTCTGTAACGCTCTCATATTTTTCGAAACTATCATAAAACTGAAATCTTATACTCTGGATTCCTTTTCTTTAATAACGTTCCGTCAGTAACAAATCAGTGAACAAAAGATATTAAAGCAGAACCTAAATATCCGTACGAAGGGGTTTCTTGACAAATTAAAGATTTACAAAATAATAACAGAGAAAAATAGGTTACCTCGGAGGCAATCCATGGCAAAGAGCTCGAAATCCTCGTGGCGAACTTCGAGGGGAGGTGCCGATCGGTAGAGAGGAAGAGTGGACACGATAATATTGTTGGAATTGGATTTCCTATGTGATTGAACTACTTTCATTTCTTCTCTCTTTTTCTGTGTACTTAGCTTACAAACGCCGTTTTCGTTATTTTTCCTTTTTGTTTCAACAGGGAAAAAAAGCCAAAGTGGCGACTGGAAAAGCGCGCCAAAAGATTGAGAGCAAATGGAAAAATGGCGGGAAACGGATTAGAGTTTGGGATTTATGGGTCGGATCAGATCTGCTGAAGTTGGGCTTTTGCCCACCCAACCCCGATTAATATGTATATAAAAAGTTATTTGTATTAAATAAAATAAGAATTTAATGAAAAAAACAATATAGAGTGGATTATTATTGTAATTATCTATAGAGATGTAACATCCTCTGATCGATATGGGTGGCTTGATTCAATTCAAGATGTCACATTAACGCCACCGGAGCAACTCACAGTCAAAATCCAAGAAAAAACTAAAATTTTAACATATCAAATTAAAACTATAAAATAATCTTATAAATAAAAACACAAGTTCAGAAAATGTTCAGACGTTAAAAACAAATTTCAATAATATACAATATCAAAATAAGTTTCAAACTCCAGTATAAAAGTAAGATGTGACCTATATGCCCCTAATTACATTTGTATCATACTCTGCAAACAACGCCAGTGGAACTCTCAAAACTAATATCGATAAAAACACAAGATCATTTCCTTTAACTTGAAATGTTAAGTCATAAAGTGAGCTTTAGAAAAACTCGGTAATATAGAACTACCAGATAATGATATCAGTTAAGTAGATACATGGTAAAGCATGAAATTCCTTAATGATCCAGATATCTATAGGTTATAGTGAAGAGCTGAAATTTCATCAGGTGATTCTTCAAGTAATAGTTGAGAAGTCTATAGATCATAAGAATCAGATAAGTAGATTACAAAGGTTAAGTTGGGGAGTCTAATGTGTCCCACCAGTACAAAGAAAAAGTATGTATAGTTTTAAACAATAATAATATATTTTATTAAAATATGCTTTTAAAAATAGACAATAAAAATTTAATTTAAAAGTTATCTAATTTCTCTCCATCCGAACGTTAAAATGTGTAGTTTCCCTAGAACCATTCACCCACCTGAACACCCGGTAAGGACCTTATGTATTTAGCATAATAACCTATGGTAAGGACCTACTATGTGTATAAGCAAAGGAACATGCTGTAAAAACCTAACCCGTACATAAAGCAAAAGAGCCCACAATAATGTCTTACAAGCCATATACTAAGCTTGAAATACTTCCTCAACAAAAATCCACTAATAACAATAAAAAAACATGTGTTTAAAAAAATCAATGATTTGATTTGTTAAATCGGAAAAATATTCGATAATCCATAACATGTTTACATATCAGGTAAATAACGGTAATCGAGATCATGCCATCAAAAAGCAAATTAAAGATTTTAAAGTAATTCATATAAGTAAACCAGAACGATGATATAATACAATTTATTTCTCAGAAGTATTTAATAATTATAATGAAGAGAACACAGATCTTCTAACAAATTCGAACTGATTTCAAAAATGAGATCCCTATTGAAAGGATGTTCATTAACTAATGGTCTTATTCAGACATTTGAAAATTAATACATCAGGATAATTAGGATTCAAATATATCAAAAAGGTATTCAGAAACTGTACATTCGTATTATTTAAGATTCATATATTCCTGGAGTGATTTCATCAATTAGACTTACCAAGGCATTTTAGACATTTGATTCTTGGAGAATTTTAGTAATTTAATTTAATAATATTTAATGATGTATCAACCTTTCAAGTCTAATCAAACCAAACAGATCTCAGTATGCTATATACACAAAGTAATTTGATAGAGATATTTTATAATTATACATTTCGTAATACTGGTTGTATTATATAGTTAAACTAATCACCTTCAAAAATCATCATTGAATGGATCCCGAGGAGACGAACGTGTATTCGGGTGATATTTATTTACAACATTGTAATACTTAGGTCGTACTCCATAACCCTATGGGAGTTACAACATTTAAAGCTTCACTGATATTTTCAGAACTTATCCAAATACATCCGCTTAATTCAGGTAATGATGGTATTTAGGTTATTTCAGTACTTAAGGATCTTTCAATCCTTTCATTCAATACAACCTTTCCATTTAATTCAGCATTTTCTTATATTTCAGTCATTTCGGGCAATTCAAACATAAAGAGTACTTCGGTAAATTAGTCTTTAGTTATATGTTTAGGAATAAAAAATTTGAGGTGTTGTGCCTTATACATTTAGGGTATTTTTGTCATTTTTCATTCAAATATTTACGGTATTAAAACTCTTAACAAGAAAAGTCAGAATTTAAAGTTCAGAGGTTAACTTCATTCAACCTAAAAATTCATACTGGTCCTCTAGCTCCTTATACTAGTCATTTAAGTTTTAATCAACTTATTAACGTTATATCGAAGTCATTGTAGGTTTAGAATAATCAATCATAACTCATATCCAACTCATATTAATTCATGCAATGACCAATTATCAACATGTACCTTAAAACATGAATATGATAGTAAAGTATTATCTCGATTTCTGAGCTACCTCGGTCAGCCATTTCAACTTCATTCAATCATCGTCGAACTTCAATTCGACATCCAATAATATTTTGGATACATAGCAAAACGAATTACACTAAAAACGGGACTTAAACTTTGAAAATCGTATCGAATCAGAAGATAAAATGCTGAAAAACAACTTATCAAGTTCAATTTTTGGCAAAATATTGATTTAATCTTTGTTTTTAAAAAAGAATTTTTTAACCCTTAGATAGATAGGGGTGTGACAAGATATATTAAGAATAATTATAATATTATTTTAGGTCGAGTTCAGGTTTTTTTATTTTAAACACAAACCCAACTTGGCCCAATCATATTCTTTATAAAAAGTACAACCTGATCTAAATCTGAACTTGATAAAAAAGAATTAACTCAATCAAATTAAATCAAAATTTATCGAATTCAAATCAAATACCGTCTCACCCAAGTTAAAATACCAACTTGATTTATATAATGCCTTCATCTCTTCCCACTCTCATTACATTTATAATAATTTGATTTCGTTCAAATCTTTACTTATATTAATTTAAATATTTTATTAATAAATTAATTTTGTTCTTAAAAACTTTTTAAATTTACCTTCTAAACTTTTATAAACTCATCTTTAATATAAAATTCTACGTTGGTAATGGTATATAATAAGATGCACTACTTGTTCTTTTGATAAAAGAAACAGTAACTCAATCCATATCTAAATTTTAATATATTAAAAAAACAAATTAGATTAAAAAAATGTTGTCAACGTATATTTTCTTAATAAAAGTAGACAATCAATTTCGCACTAGCAATTTTATTTTGATATAATTATTTTAAATCAATCGTTTTAATCCAATGATATGTAATTGTTTCATAATTTATAAGAATATTACAATACTAAATATAAATCTACTGATATTGATTTAAAAGGAAGAAGTGTAGATTTGCATCTGACTCAAAATATGCTCGAAGTTGTCGTTAGTTTTCTGGATTGGATGTGAATGCATGCCTTCGTAGGTTGTCTCAACGATTCCTTCGTCTGTAGTTAGTCTTTGAACCTGTTTCTTAACGTTGCATCCTTGATGTGTGCATCGATAATAACTTCTGCAAAAGTAAAATATTAACAAAACGTGATTAGTTAATTACCAACGGAGTTCTAATGTTCAATTAAAGACATAGCTCCTACTTCATGCATGCTGGCTTTGAAAACAGTGAATTACTGTAATTTTGAAGGATTCACATTCACACTTCACGACATCCAAGTACCATACATTTGAATTTAAAAGGTAAACGAGATCTCTTCTTTCAATGGTTGTCGATTTCAAGTTAGAGATTCAGTTATTTGTTGATAGTAACAAATGATTTATGATGGTGACAGACAATTATTTTTTTTGGGTAGAGAGTTATCACCAACGACGGATTTAAAAATATCTTTTAGGTTGGGCACACATAGGTTAACAACATAATTTTTTTTAAATAAGACGAGTACAAATAAAATTTTAGGATGGGCACGTCAATAAAATAAGTAATTAATCAAAGAAAATTCAGATTTTAGGACGGGCACAAAAAATTTCAGGATGTACACCATCAATAAAATAAATAACTAATCAAAGAAAATTTAAATTTTAAGGTGGGCAACCAAGCTATGGCTCCACCACTGGTTCCGTCGGTGATTAGACAACCTTTCACCGGTGTCAAAGTATTTTATTTCCATTAGGAGATAGAAGAAAAATAGAAAAGATAAAAATGGTTTTTCTCTGGGTCTTCATCGAAAAGTTTTATAGTGATTATGTTACTTGTAGACTAACAAACTAAGTAGTTAGTAGATTCAGTATAAGACACGTGAAAATCGTGTCAATAGATCACAACTTTTCGAAAATAATGCACGGAAGGTGTAACCTAACTATTTCAAAACTCAAAGATAAATGATTGTTTCTAACTTCTTGAATGAGATGCACATGGTGAGTAAATATTTTTCCATGTAATAGTTGATGAATTAGTGTGTCTAAACAAGAAATAAGGATAAGTTTATTCGAGACTAGCAAACTAAGTAGATAGTTTGTAATTTCTTAGTATCTGAAACGTTAGATATATGAAGTAAAGAGTAATAAGAAATAAGTACCTAGGAAATTTGTTGTTATTGACAGCTTTCTGACCATATTTCCTCCATCGATAACCATCGTCGAGAATATCAACTTGGCTCCTGGTTTGAAAAGCATATCTCGGCTTTCTCATCTTTTTATTTCCTCCTTTCTTCTTCTCCTTATCTATTTTCTCTTCACTCTCACCCGTCGTCCCACCAAAACCCTTATTTATACACAAATCATTCTTCTTAACAGCAGAAACTCCCATCTCCGCCATCAATCCCAATATCCCATTATCCCTCTCACCTTGAACTTCACCATAACCATGGGAGTTCGTTAGGTTCAAGGATGATGATCCAGGGAAAAATCCCTCGAAATTTTCCATCTTAAACGACATATAATGAGATCAAGAAACTCACATAGAAAGCGATAGATTCAGGGAGCCTGGTCGGTACTTGACTATAGTGTGCAGTGTGTAAAGAAGAAGAGCGGATTCAAGAGTGAAAACCAAAAAAAAAGACTGAAGCTTTTTGGAAAGGTTAAGAGGGAAAGCATGAGAAACTTAGAGACGATGAGGCTCTTTCTTATCTTCGCTAGTATCGAAAATGGCACGTAATATATATTATATATATAAATATATGGTTGGTGGAATTTTTTTTTCCTTTTAAAATGTTTGTCGAAATTATTGGAGAATTCTTTCTAGGGTAGACTTCATGTTTAGCATGCAAATTATTATTTATGTTTCGTTTTGATTATCTAATTTTTTTTAGTCACTCTCTATTAAAGAATTAAAGGCAATGATGACATGTCTATAAGGTATTTGACATCATTGAAAAAAAAATATCACGTCAATACTTTTATTAATTTTTTAAGATAATTGACTAAAATAAAATCAGAATTTAATGTTAAACATGATTTAAAAAATAATTTAGTGATTAAAATAGAACAAATGATAATTAAGATACTAAGCGTTTAGTTCACCCTTTTTTAATTAGGTCAGAAAGGGCACTTAATGAAGATATTGCAATTAAGCCTACCATACTGTATTTATAATTAATGTGATTCAAGCATAGATGGCAATGGCATGAGAGTACTTTACGTTCTATCTAGATAACATTTGGTCAAAGTTTGAATAATAAAATTATTATTTTTCTCAACAACCCAACCAGTTTTGATTAAAATTTTTGAATTGTTCTTTAAAAAGGTATAATGAACTCAAATTAATTTCTTTGATAGTTATACAAATAAATCAAAATAATTTTATTTTAAATAAAGCTTTGAATGGGTAAAATATTTCTATCTAAATATAACTCATAAATAAATTTCTAAGTAAATGTATGTCTCATTAAATCATGTAAGTCCGTGTCTTACTAAACCATGAACTCATATTTGGTTCATGAATGGATTAAGGAAAATCGTATAGAACCGTCTTTATCTTGAAAATTTTAAATTATTATATATTTTAAATATTATATTTATAATATTTATTAATAATCTATTTTGGTCCCATAAAATTTTACAAGTTATTCTTCTCTAAAATTTTGGAATTTCGTCTCTACAACACAAAATCATGTATCTGTTCTTGTTTAGCTCCACATACAAGCGTGAATACTTTTCTATTAGAGAATTTTGCTCATTGTTTAATGATGAGGGATGTTCATAGGTTGGTCAGGTTTTTGATCTAGTTGAATCTGATATAAATTTAAAGAAGTTTTATTTGATTTAAAACTTGATTTAATTTTAAGGATAAAATTTACATCTAACTTAAATTTGTTCCGATCGACCTTATCATTAAAAAAAATCTGACTTGACCTAATTCAAACTCCATTTTCAGTGAACATCTAACTTTATATGATCATATCATATCGAAATCCATCAAATTTAAATCAAATATTCATCCTTATTTATCATGATGTAGTAGTAGTATTTTTTTTCAATATAATATCGGTCGTAATGATAGATGAGTAGATTCACAACATAGTTTTATTTATAAGATTATGTGAGGATTAAAATAATTTAAATATTAAAAATATTAATATAAAGATTAAGGTTTAAAAAAATTGTATTCATTAGGTGATCTCAATGGTTAAAGAGAATAATGTTTTCCTTAGAAATCTTGAGTTCAAGTAACTGCATTGAAAATCTTTAAACAAATATTACATTACAATGAAACTAAACTATTAAAAAATAATAGGGTAAACTATGTGTTTAAAGTTTATCAATTTTGGTTCGTTTCATTATCTAAACTTTTATTTTTCCCAAAATCATAATTAACGTTTAGTTTTTGTTTCATTTTAGCACCCATTGTTAAAAACTTAACGAACAAGCTAATGTGACATAACTTTAGTAGAAGGACAACCAATTCGAACGATGGACCACGAGAGAAAACATAACTCAAGCATATGATATTGCTATTAAACCTACTATAGTATATTTATAATTAACATGATTCAAGCATGTGATGGCATGAGAGTACTTTACATTATATCTAGATAACATTTGGTCAAAGTTTGAATAATAAAGATTATTTTGTCAAAAAAGAATAATAAGATTATTTTTTTCTCAAATGATTCTAATCTGTCTTGATTAAAATTTTGGAATTGATATTTTTTTTAAAAATAAATTTAAATTTGGTGATAATTATACAATTAAATTAAAAAAAATTCATTCAAATCAGTAAAATTTTATTTTAAAATAAGTGAAAAAACGTTTGATTGTGTCCCAGTAAATGATTGAACCCATATCTGGCTTCACTCACGACTAGAATTCAGCAAAATTTGATTCGATTTAAAAAATAATAATTTAATTTAATTTAATTTAAATTCTTTAAATAAAATTTAAATTATAAAATATAATTGTGAACTCGATTAATTTGAATTTTTTAACTCAGCTAACTTGAATACTTATCCTTAATTCCTTCCTCAATTCAAGCTTATTTTTTTTATCAAATTTGAATCATATATTCTTTTAACACTGTAAAATATTTATGTAACACCCCAAATATCGGGTTAGTAGTTTCAAGTAAACCATTTGGGCTTAGGGCGTTTATGTAGACCTTCATGAAGAGACTGGGTTAAGTGTGGCTTGGATTGAGCCCAAAAGATGATAAAAATGATATTTTTGAATTAAGAACAAATAAGGAAGGACCAAGGGAGTAATTAGACCCGTGTTTGAAATAAGGTTGATTTCTCATTAAAATGGATGAGGTCACACGTTGGGAAGGCATGCTTCTTTGTCTTCTTCCTCTTCTCTTTTCTTCTTCCTCTTGTAAGTTATCAAAGCTATAGCTTTGTTATCCAACACTTTTAGTCTAGATTAGTGAAGGTAAGAACAACAATCCCCTCCCTTAGAGCTTCATTTTGAGCCCTTAATGTAACATCCCAAAAACCGGGTTAGTGACTAAAATGGAAAATTTTAAAATTTGGTTATCAAATTATGAAAATTTAAAAGTTCAAGGACTTAATTGAGAATTTTATTTAAGAGGATTGATTAGTAGGAATGAAAAGATTGAATGGCATAATGGTCATTTGAAAAACAAGATAATTATTTTGTTAAGGTTATATAGTAACTACGTGGAGTTTTAGGAAAACAAAACTCCAGAGTATTCTTCCTCCTTCAGTCGTGAACCTCAGTTGTAAAGGTAAGTTTCATGTTGGTTGACAATTTCTTAATTTTAAGTTTGGTTTATGTTCTTTAGATGATAATTAAGCTTAAGGAAAGATTAAGTTGTATTAAAACTAAAAGATGAAAGAGTTAGGAATGATTAAAGATAAGAGGTTTATAAGTGAAATCTTAGGAGAGAGTTAGTAAGTAAAGTTTGAGACTAAATTTGACTTTTCATCAGTTAAAATAAGAAATCTAAAGTGTTAGAAATGAAATTTGAACATGTTGGAAATTTAGTAAGATTCTTGATTTCAAGATATATGATGAGATTTTGAAGATAATGATGTATTATAAGAATATAAATTGATTTGAGTATATGTATTTGAGTTTAAGTGTATAAAAGGGAATAAGACATGAAGGATTTAAGATGATATTGGTAAATTTTGAGTTGTAAAAAGTGATTTCTGGGCTATGAGTACCGGTATTGATTCATCCAGTACCGATACTTCAAGGGTAAAAGATTGATAGTTGGAGTATGGGTATCGATACTGGTTGAACAGTATCAATAGCATAAACTAAAATTTGACAAGTTATTTAAGGGGTATCGATACCTAAGGGGTAGTATCGATACCAAGGGTACCGATACCATGAGGCCAGTATCAGTACCATTTTGGAATAAAGATTACAGAATCGAAAAAGGGTATCGATACCCAGGCTTGGTATCGATACCACAGCTAGGGAAGTATCAGTACCATACATAGGGTACCGATACTACTCAAGTGGAAAATTGTCTTTAAAATTTCTTTTAGCTTGGATTAGTAAGGATTGAATTATGATACTTGGATTGCTGATATGTATATCAAATGTATGATTGTGTAGAGATCGAGTATAAGCAAGTTCCGGAACGACCGAAGAGTTAGGATCGATCAAGAGAGATAAAGTCATAAAGTGGATTTGGATTAAGGTGAGTGCATACTAGTTGATATATGATGTTGAATGGAAATAAGACTTGCGATGAGTCTATTTCCTATATTATAATGCATGAATTCATGAAATGTTGGCATGTGTTTAATATGATTGTTATGTGTGGCTGAGTACTTGAATATGAGTGTATGTGATATATGTTACTGTGTATGTTACATGTTGTCTAATAAACCATGTGAATTCATATAAATAATATATGTGATATAAACATAAGAGATTTATGAATATATAAATATAAGAGAACAAAATATAAACCATGATATATATGATGATATGAACATAATGAATTATGAGACTCTATAAGAATTGTATAAAAATTTGGGGACATGAACATAAATGATGATATGAATCTATAAGATAAGCGATATAGGGAAGATTTATAATTAAAGGAAACTATGATATAGGAGTTATAGAGTAAGGAGCTATGAAGCCTATGAAAGGTTATAGGAGTCATGTGGAACTGAACTAAATAAATAGATTAAATTAGTATATAAATAATGTGATATAAGTTATATGTTATTGTATAGGTTACATGATCTGTATGAATTCAGGTTAGTATAATAAACCATGTGAATGGGTATAAATGATCTATGTGAGTAAATGGAAAAATGAGATAAGATAAGTAGCATTGACATAGAGGATAATATGAGATTATATGAACATGTAGGATAAACTCTATGAGGAAGACTTAGGTGTTATATGATTTATGCATGGAAATGAACCTAAAATATAGTCATGTGAAATAATTATGTGATATGAGTATATGCCATTATTATGTGGATTTTATGAAAGAGGGTATATGAGTACATGTTTAATTTTATATGTTATTAGATAGGACATAGGTGATTATATGAGAAATGATATGAGATGTATAAGTAGAGGTATATGTGATGATCTAAGTGACCATATGAGATTATATGCCTATGTGGTAACATGAGAAAGTGAAATAAGTTCAATGACATTGAACTATGTGAATACAAGAATGTTATATGATCTACGTGATAAGAAGTTATAAAACTACATGTACATATGTGATAAACATAATGATAATGCCCATGTTATGTGATATGAGAGTTATAGGTATAGTTGGCATGCCAAGAGTCGAGGGTTACATAGGTCATTCGGGACATATACATAGGTTCTTTGGGATATACATGAGGTTCTTCGGGACAAATTTCATATGCCACTAAGTTGGAATTATACGAGCTGTGGTGACAACATATGTGCACAACCTCAATGTACTCACATACCTCAGGTTCTCAATAATGTACATGGGCAAATAAAGAAATATAAAAACCAATACATCATATGTGATGCATATGCTTTTGTGATATGAAATGTGTTACATGAATTAGATGATGATGTGTATATTATTTGGTTAAGGATGGTAGGTACAAGAGTATATGACTAAGAGATATGAATAATAATAATATATGATAATGCTAAGAATGTAAATGATGATATATATGTATATATTTTTATGTGAAAGGGTATAAGAGTTTTTATGATATGATAGTATAAAATATGCATGCATTGTTAAGAGTTATGAATTATATTATATGTTTTATTATGCCTCACTAAGTCTGTGACTTAGCGTGTGAGAATTTCACACGTAGGTTCCAAGAAGACGAAAAGGGATCAAAGATAGGCAATATAGGTCAGCTTATCCTTTCTAAAAGATAAGATCAAAAAATAATTTGAACTATATGTATTTTGTTATATTGAATATAGTTGGCATGTAATAAGAAATTTGAGTTGATTGTGCTCTGAAATGTTTGTAAAACCAATTGTTTTTATTTAATGTAAAGTATTTAGTTTTGGTTTAAAAGTGAATTTGATTTTTTTTCATTCTTTTGTAAAAGTAAATGTTTTGAAAAGTCAATGTGACACCTTGGACTTGTATCCGGGTCAGGTACGAGTATGGGGGTGTTACATTTAATCTTAAGGTTCAAACATGGTGGCTATGGTGGGGGGTTTTATAGAGGTTTTGGGTTGTAGAGTTTTAGGATGTTCCTAATCCGTTTCTAAGGGCTAGAAATCTTATTTCTGCCCGTTTTAAGTCCTTAAATGAACTAGTAATTAATTTCATTGCTTTTGACTAGTAAGAGAAGTATGAGAAAACTCTAAAGGTAAGAACAAGGATAAACTTGTCCTTTGGTGACTTTGAGGTGTTTACCAGTAGCTAAGACCAAGGTAACACACTTCTAACTCATATATATCACTTGTAGATTGTTAGACGTGATTTACTTGCTTGTTCATGTGCTTGGGTGCAAAATGGTTTGTTTTTTATTCATAAGGGAAACCTGGTATTTTGATGTTTATTACGTGCTAAAATGACATAGTATGATCCCTTAAACTCTCATAAGCTTTAAATAACATTTGAGAGCCTTGTGAAGGCTTTGGAGAGAAAGAAAGAGCTTTACTCGAGAGAAAACATAGTTTTATAAGTTTGGGGTATCGTTGTTGGATGAACAGTACTGAGAATGTTCTTTTGGAAGGCCAAAGTCAAAGGATTTTTATCAGTAGTTTTGATACTCTATTCATAAGGTATCGATACTATTCTTGGGGTATTTATACCACCATGAAGTTATAAATTTTAATAACCAATTTTGGTATCGATACCTAGGATGGTATTAGTACCCTTAGAGGAGAGTATGGATACTCCCTAAGAGTATCCATACTCTAAGATTCCAATAGCTAATTTTGATATCGATATCAAGGGTTGAAACGGTTAGTATCGATACCATCATACTGAATTGGGAAGAGAGCCTAATTTTTGGTTAAGAGCTTGGGAAGGAGTTAGAACCATTAGAACTATTTTGATAAGCTTCAAAGTGAAAACCCTTAATATTGTGTGATAAACATGAGAACACTATAAAAGAAGAATACATAATACTTATGCCCTTGTTTGATGCTCGAGAAATGACTAAGACACCCGAGTTACTCTAATGTATGATGATCGTTTAATAAATAAGTTGTGAGATATTTGGATATATTCTCAGCAGTGCTAAGGCACTTTAGTATTAGTGAAAATGCACTTTCATATCAGTGTTGAATCACTTTCGTACTAGTGCTAAAGCACTTTATTCATCCTATGGCAATGCCACTACACTTTGTATTCTAATGTAAACAATGTCTTGTTATGATTTATGCTTGGTGCATTTCGTTGCCTTAGACTATACTTTTTAACATATGCATTTAATGAATGCATATAGTAAAATATATGTGTGGCACTGAGCTTGTAGCTCAACGTCTGGAATTTGTTTTCATTCGTAGGTTCTTAGGTTTCATATCAATGAGCTTATCTCCAAGTCTTGGATTCCAAATTTAGTCGAGCTGCAAGAGTATGTCTCAGTTATTTTAGAGGGCATGTATTCGTAGAACTTGTGTATAATCAAGTTGTAACTCTTTTATTAACTCTAATGTTACATGTTGAGATACTATTTTGGTAGTTACCCTTTTGTAAACTTAAATGTTTATGTCTTCTTTATCGATGGATAAGTACTTATGTTTTGAGAAATATTTTTAAAAAATGGTTAGCCACTTTGGTGGTCTTGTGTAACATTTAAATCCTTCAGATTTTGGGTCGAATATGATTTGTGAGTTACATTTAGTGGTATCAAAGAGTTAGGTTCATTCGATCCTAGGAGCATTGAATTACATTCAATATATATCAGTGATGTACATACCCCTAAAATGTCAAGAGTACTTAAATATATAGGATGACGATGATAACTCCTCTTTTTTGAATTCTGTAAGATATGACCAATGATCCAGTGTGTAGTTAGAATGGTCGTAATGAGATTTGTGTCTCATTCACCAGAGATAATGCGATGAGTTTGTCCTAGACTCTAAGGATAAGGGCATCCCAAAGGATGCAGGGATAGATGATGCTACCTTCTTCAAAGATCTCATAGCTGACCATAGGCACGTCGTTAAGGCTATCCCTAGAGCACCTACCGCACCCACGCCACCCATTCCACCGCTTGTAGTGCCCCAAGAATCACCTATAGAGAGACTCTATCATTATGAGACCACTAATTTTCTAAGTTCAGGGGATGACAATCTTATCGTCGCTGACAAATGGCTTCGTGAGACCCTTTGTACTCTTCGAAAAGTATATTTTACCCCAGAGGGTAAGCTTGAATACGTCACCGCCTTACTGAAGAGTGATACCATCAACTGATGAGAAAAAATTGAGTTGGCCTTGGAGCCGGAGAGGCCGAAGTGAGAGTACTTCCTAGTGTAATTCAAACATAAATATATTTGAGAGGCATATACTAACAATCTGAGGGAGTAGTTCATACACTTAGTTCAGGGTGACTATTTTATATTTGAGTATGAGTATAATTTCCTCCGCCTGATCCGCTATGCAATAAAATTAATGGCAACAGAGGACCTTTGCTATAAGAGGTTCAGAGGGGGATTATACATCAACATTTTCACCCACTTGGCAACTGATCCCTCTAGGGTCTTCGTAGAGCCCATCATATGGGCAATTCGGGAGGTCAGAATTAAGAGAGTGCTATCCATGAGAGCCCATCTAATGGACAGTTCGAATGGTCAGAATCAGAGGACCTTAGAGATCACTTTTGAGATAGAAAAGTCAGGGTACCACTACATTAGTAGTTAGACCTGAGGCTAGGGTTGCCTTGAGGTAATATGCGGTGAAGGCCCAGGAAAACTGTGAGGTAGAGAATGTCATCTCAGGTATTTAGGTTCCATATCTAGGAGCTGTCAGGTCTTGAATTCCAAATTCAATCGAGCTGCAAGAGCATGCCTTGATTATTTTAGAGGGTGTATATTCATAGACCTTGTGTATGATTGAGTCGTAACTTTTTTTTTTATTAAACTCTTATGTTACACTTTGAGATACTATTTTGGGAGCTCCCTTTTTGTAAACTTAAATGTTTATGTCTTCTTTATCGATGGATGAGTACCTATGTTTTGATAAATGTTTTAAAAAATGGTTAGTTACTTCGTTGGTCCCGTGTAACATTCAAATCCTCTAAATTTCAGGTCGGGTCTTATTTAGGTGTTACAATTTATGTAACTTAAGTTCTTATTTTTAACAATAAATTTACTTTTTTCAATTTAATTCATGAGCTTTACATTTT
Source organism: Hibiscus syriacus (assembly GCF_006381635.1). Taxonomy (NCBI): domain Eukaryota; kingdom Viridiplantae; phylum Streptophyta; class Magnoliopsida; order Malvales; family Malvaceae; genus Hibiscus; species Hibiscus syriacus. The sequence continues at coordinate 76,035 of NW_024062249.1, read as the reverse complement.
ATTCAATTTGTTTTTATTACAAATTCCTTATTCTCTTTAGTTCATTGACTCAATTATACTCTCGTCAATCCCTTTTCCGTAAAATATTTTATTTTTAAAAAATAAAATCATAAATATATTTTATAACTTAAATGATATTTGATTTATTAAATAACATTGCACTTCAAAAAAAGTGAAGAAATATATATGTATATCTTACTTGGTTAGATAAATTGTTAAATTTGGTCAATTTATAACATAAAATTATAAATATTTACAATTAAATTTGATTAAAAAATTAAAAATTCAAATCGACTTAAATTTCATAAACTCATCAAAAAATTTAAATATTAAAATAAGGTTATGTTGGGTAAATCGGGTTATTTCTCACATGAATATTTAATATTTTTAATGGATGAGTATCTATATAATATTTTTTATTTAAGAGGTTATATAGAGATTGAAATAATTTAAATATGTATTAAAATTGTTAATATAAAGACTAAGGTTTAAAAAATCTCATAATTAAGTAAAGTTATAAAATTTAATAGATTAACTAAAATTAAACTGGAGTTTATCGATTGAATAGCTAGATTGATGGAACTATTGCTAGTCATTGGTCTTTGACTTGAAAGGCCAAAAGCCGAAGGGATAAGTTCATAACATATGTAAGCAAATGTGGAATATTAACGAGAAGAAATTAATATTGTAACATTCATATCAAATATTTTATTTGAATTAATATAATGGTCATAGGCTTGTTCTTTTATAGTTAAAATTAATAGGAATTATTTAAAAAAACTAATAGGAATTGATATATTCCTAGTACAGGAATGAAAATGACAACACGCTTGTATATTTAGTCATGTAGACTAATTTTAACAATCATAATTGAATATTCTTTCAAACAAAAGGAAAGTCGTCAAAAACATTACTACACGTGGTTTGAAGTTTGAACTAATTGTTTGGTCAGTGACCGCTATAAAAATCTATATTTGATGCCATAACTAAATGAATATATTCGATGAATCACAAAATATTTATAAAAAATAATTTAATGAACTATCATAAGTGTAATAATAAAAAGATATGTATGTCAATTTATTAGTTATATGTCGTCGGTTGTTTTTTTTATCCGTAATGATATCAATCTTATTGTTAGTTGTTAATTATTAATACTCACTGTTTTTGTTTATTTTTAATAATGTGTCGTTTTATTATCAAAATAATTCATTGTTCTCAAAAAAACAAAGGAAATTAAATGTAGTAAAAGAGAAGTAAATGCATATCCCATAGAGACTAAAGAAACTTCATGGTTTATGCTTGTTTTAATCTCTGAGTCAGGAAGTGAGTGAAGTGATATTTGAGTAAGGTGGGGGTTTGTAGGCGAAGAGAATAAAATAAAAGTAGAAACTAGGATGTAGATTGTAAAGAAAATTAAAAAGAAGTAGATTTAAAGAAGAATAAATTGGAATTCAATTAATGAAAAATCAACCTTAGTCTTTTGCTTTGACTCAATTTCCTCGGATCATCGAAAAATATTTTTACTTCGGGATTCATGTCGGTTACTTATCTACAAGGACCAATCCTTGTTACTTATCTACAAGGACCAATCCTTGTGACTATGCTTTGTATACTGAATATCAAAGTGCAACCTTTGGTATCGATTTTGGAAATGGATCTAATCAACAACAATGTTGTAGATCCAAAAGTTTAAGTTCGTAAAAGACCGACTCAGATTATGTTGTTTCAATAAAAATTGATTCCGATCTCAGTTTTTGGTAAGCAAACAATTTTGCTAAGTGTGTTCTCAGGAAGTCGAATGTACTTTCAATAAGCCGATCCTTCCTCCCACATATTTAACCATAACAACATCCTGACCAACATCAATCTTTGGTATTGAAATTGTTTTGATTTTGAAAGTAAGCTTAGCATTTTAAAAATAAAAGCTTTAAAAATAAACAAAGTAAAAGAATGATATAAAGATAAATGAAGAGATGATTTGATAATTCAATCATTCGATGCTTGTTTAGGCTCACCCTAAGAGGGTATTTATAGCCTTCTAAAAACCTAAAATAGGATGCAAATACAAGTGATAATTGTTTAAATTTAAAATCTAAAAAAAAAAAAGATAATTCCTAAAAACTTGAATTTTAAATGCTCGAAATGCTCCAGTCGTCCGTCCTCCTTCTAGAATTACTGACTGGACCTTCTAGAAGCTGTTAACAAACTGCCACGTCAACCATTTCATGCCCACTATTCCAACCTTGATTCCAGAAGAAAAAAGTGTAGTTTTCATGCCTTTTAAGCACATTTTTCAGAATTCATTGTTCTGCATAGAAATCATGTAAAAATTTCAAAATCATCAATAATGATGAACAACCAGGAGTATTTGAGCAAAAAATGTTGCACAAAATAAACACTAGTCAAATTCCCCCTCATTTATCCAATGTTTGTCCTCAAGTGACAACTGCCGTTTTGATGTCAAAATAAATTCCTTATTCTCAATTAATAAATAAAGAAAATACGTAGTAAAGAGATGTAAGGGTCGATCTTCAGGGACTTAGAAAATTCTAAATTTATGTTTGAATGGCTTAAACCAGTAGATAAGTAGTAAAAGGGGGTTTTGGTAAAAAAGATTAAATAATAAAAAGTGATTAAAAATAAAGAGAATAAAAATTGAAGGTTGAAAATGAATATGGTAAAAACAACCTCAAGCCTCGTTTTGACTCAATTTCCTTCGGATCATCGAATCAAATTTTCCCTTCACAATTCACGTCGGTTACTTTGTATACAAGGGCAATCCACGTGACTATTCTTTGTATACCGAATACCCAAGGAAATCTTTGATTCCGGCTTTGGAAATTGATCTAATCAACATCAATTGTCTTAGATCAAAAACAATTTAAGTTCGTGAAGACCGACTCGGATTATTGTTTCAATAACTACTAATTTCGATCTCAATTCCCTCTTGGCAAGGCAATCTCGCCAAGTGTGTTCCCAGGAAGTCAAATGTGCTTTCAATAAGTTGATCTTTCCTCCCACACATTTAATCACAACAACATCTTAACCAAAGTCAATCTTTGATTTTGAAAATTGTTTTTGATTTTGAAAATAAGAACAGAGATTGAGAGAGATATTCCAAAGTTATTCAAGTGCTTTTCAATTCTCATGTTGGAATTGAGTCATCGCTTAAGCTCTAGGCTTTTGAGAAAATTAGCTAAGCATGACAAAAGTCATACTTAGCATGTTTAAAAATAAAACTTAAAACAAAATGAAAATGAAAATGAAAATGAAAACTTGAAAAGAAAAGAAAAGATATAATTTTATAAAACTAGAAAGAAGAAGAATAGGAAATTATGAGTTGTGTGTTTAGGCTTACCTCAAGAGGGTATTTATAGCCTCTAAAACCCTAGAAATAAACATAGAAATTAAAATAAAAATAATCCTAAAGATAATTCCAAATCTTTTCTAAATACAAACTTTAAAATCTAAAAATAAATCTCCTAAGATATCTCTGCCCGTCCACCTTCCAAAAGGTATTGGCTAGATCTTCTAGAAAACTATTACTGACTGGACCTTCTAGAAACTACCACGTCAAACCGTGTCATGCTCAGAGTTGTGCCCATGTCTCCATTCGTGACCAAATAATAAAAAAAATCCTGAATGCACCCTTTTACTACTAATTCTGGAAAGTAAGACCTTGCACAAAAATAAGCATAACACAACCAAATCAACAGCAATAAATCAATAAGATCGAAGAATTAACGAGCAAATATTATTGATTCAGAACACTCATCAAATTCTCCCTCACTTATTTCATGTTTGTCCTCAAGTATGATATAATCAAATTAGTAAAAAATTTCATTTACCTTTTTTTTGTCAAGTTTCACATTTGAGGAAGCAAGGTAGATACCACAATAATCATCCAAGTCAAGACATCAATCAATTGAACATCACCAATTGGAACAAGTTAAATACAATTGGAACAAGTTAAATACAATTGTAACATCTATTCATTCATCAATCTCAATGCCCATAACTCAACACCTTACCAAGATTCACTCAAATCACTCAATGTGTTTGGGGAATAGAAACGCTCAATGTTAGAACCGACACAACATTACCATAGGTCTGCAAGTAAATTAAATCTCCACTACTAATAAGATCAAGATGCATAAATCAAAGGGTCTTTTATTGGTTGTAATTGAACTTAGGTAAAGGTGGGGAAAAAGGCTAATAATATGGCTAAAATTCAAGGCAATGAACTAACAAGTTCAACTCCATCAAACATTAAGCACAACAAGATAAAAAAACAAACAATTAAACAACTTTCCTTTCAAATTGAATTTGGTTTTTTCGCATTTTTGTTGTTGTTTTGTTTTTCCACTTTTTCTCATGTCTTTTCTCCTTTTTTTTGTTTTTGTTTTTTTTTTTCGTTTTCGAACAACTTTTTTTCTTTCGAACTACTACTATTTTTTCTTTCTTTTTTTGAAAATAAATAAGAACTTTGTCTTTTGCACATGATTTCTTTTCTAACACCACAAATATTCTTCTGTTCATGGAGCATACATCATATTAAATGTTCACTTGCCCTGAAAATGGTAGAAAATAATGATAAAATAAAAAGGCTCGAGTTTATAAATGTGGTGAAAACAAAGAATGGGAGTAGTTAATCCTTAGATGTCCAAATCAATTTTAAGCATCATGTTCATGTGTAATCTCGACAATATTTAAAATGTAGGTTCTAGAATACAAATGTCAAATTCGACACACTCAATCCAACAAAATTAGAGTAAAATGATATGGTTGTAAAGGCTCATATCTCACCAAAATGTTTTCATGCATTGAGCTAAGCACATTTCAATCAACAAAATCATGGAATATCACAAGAAATCTAACTTGATCACAATTCATGTAATCCACTATTAAGAATATCCTAACCTAAATAATTATGTGTTCCCAAACAAGCATGACATACCAAAAATATTCAACAAGACAAAGGAATTCAATGAAATTTTCCGCAAATCCAATAAACACATACTAGCATAAAAATATAGAGATGAGCAAAGTGAAATTCAACCTAGACTCTACTCTCCCCCACTTAAAGTGTTTTGCCCCAAAACGTAAAATTAAAGTACAAGAGAAGGAACAGAGTACTCATGACTCTATCAAATCAGAAACTTTTACTTTTTGTTGGCATGTATACTTTTAAAACGCCTTTTGACTTCAGTTTAAGCCTAGAATCGGCTAAACCTTAGCTCTGATACCATTAAATATAACACTCCCAACCCGTATCCGACTCGAATACGAGTTCGAGATGTCGCATCAACCTTTCAAACCATTTCTTATATAAAATAATAGGCTAAAATTCAAATTTAATTTAAACATACAAAATAATTTACATATATTACTCAAAAGTTTACAAAACGGTTCAGAGCTTCTACCATTAAATTCCTTAAATACATACCAATAATATAATACAACAAGAAAACCTACGGTTAATTCTTATGATATGATCTTTGCAGAAGTTATGATGTCTCATATGTTATCTTCTTTGCGAACTTCTCGGATCCTACGTGTGAAACACTCACACGCTAAGTCATAGACTTAGTGAGGCATGTAAATACATAATGTAAACTATAACTAATTAACAAATGCATGTACATATCATGTAACACAACACAATACTTGTATACATACAGAAATCATCATTACCATGCTTATCATTACTTATATTATTATCACTAATTCATTTTTATAATATGAGCATATACTTGACATTTCTATACACATCATCGAACAAATATGTAATTTCAGAAAAGAGCACATATAATATCATGCATTTGATTTATTTATTCTTTTTAAAGCCCATGTATACTTCTGAGAACTTAAGGTATTTGAGTACATAGAGGTTATGCACATATGCTGTCAACACAGCTCGTATAATTCCTACTAGGCGCGCATAGGATTTATCTCGAATGACCACTATATCCCGAAGGACCACGTAGAAACCCCGACTCTTAGCATGCCAACTATACCCCTAGCTCTCATAACACATAACATGGGCATTATATTTATGTTATCACATAGGCACATAATCTCATAGTCCTTTCAAATAGCTCATTATCACATTTTCATATAATTCACATATCACATGTTCTTGTATTCATATAGCATATAATCACATAGATTATTTTCATCTATCTTTTGTCATAAGTCTTATCTCTTATGTTCGTATAACTTAATATCACACTTAGCTAATGATCACCAGATTTATCATACATACATGCATTCACATATTTCATATATATATATATATATATATATATATATATATATAAAGATGGACTCAACATCTAGAGATATGCATTTACTCATATACATCTAACATACTATCACTACATGCTTATGTTTCAGTACTCATATAACCTAATATCGGATCACTACATGCTTATGTTCCAGTACTCATATAACCTAATATCGGATTAGACTCCTCACAAGTATTAATTCCCTAACATAACTTTTTCTTAATATCATGTACTCACATTGATCTCAATTGACAAATTCCAAGCTCTTGTTTCCTTCTCGTAATTCTTACTCTAACGGCTTATCCGAACTTTACTTTCAATCGATATCTACACAAATATAATCCAATGAATATCGAGACTTGAATTACTCGATAATATTCAAACCAAAAAAAACTACATAAAACACTAATTTCCACTTCTATACTTCTATCTTCTTAATTATACCATTGACAAGTCAAATTCATTAATAGAACTTCAAAAACCTCTTCATACAAACAATTCATTTTTACACCCTTAATACAATTTCCATTCTAAATCTCTCTTTTTGATGTTTAAAGCTTATATAAGATTTCCTTAAGCTTATATAACACCCAAAAAAATAAAACTCAACTAAAAAAATTCAAGAATTAAACAACTAAAAATGATCTTACCTTTGAGCTGGAGTTACCGTGAATAAAAGAGGAATGCAAGAAGAAAGGTTCTGGACAAATCCCCAATATCACGTGTTTATCTCTTATTAAAGGAGATAAAATATTTAAGATAAAATATCTTTTAAGCTAAAATTACCAAAATGCCCTTTACTCCTTCCATAATTAATATTTAATCAAATACTATATATATATATATATATATATATATATATATATTCATACTTAAGTCCTTGAACTTTTAAATTTTTCTTAAATTTTTCACTAAATTTCAAAAACTTCCATTCAGTCACTAGTCTAATTTTTGGGGTGTTACAAATCTCCCCTCCTTTTAAGAAAATTCGTCCTCAAATTTTCACTTCACAACGAGATAAAGCAATCCTTTACTACTCAACAAATCTTGGTTAACCCTTACTATTAACCTTATACTCATAAACAGTCCTTATTTCAAAACTCAATATATATCCCTTCTACTCATACTATATACAAACTCAACACAACCTATTCACTTGGAAACCATACCCTATTAATTAATCTCTAACAATTCATTACTTATCGCTTCAAATTAAATCTTTAAATTCTCCTTCTAATTGCCACTAACATATAATTATGTTGATCCCAAATCTATTAAAACCAAACTACTTTACCACATTATTAAAATTTACCTGCCATAATCTTTGGATCGTCGAAATCTTTATTGATCCTTAAATTAAACTTGTGTCGTTGGTTCCATATTATATTGAGTGGATGACCCAGACTGATTTCTTACATGACCTCTATTTATACTTCTCTAAGATACAGTAACAAAGCTCTCTCTCTGCACAGTCTCATCAGTCATGAATGGATAGTCTCAAATAAAATGTCCAACATCACCGCATCTAAAACAGGCTCCTGAAATCACTCGACATACTCCTGTATGATTCTTTCCACAATATGAACATTCCCTAGATTGACTGAGATTTGATCTTATAGCAGTAGAAGCAGCTGATTCAAACATATCTTGAGTTTGAGAATCCAATTCTCTACTTTTCTTTTATGGCGAGGAACTCGACGAAGTACCCACTCTCTTAGACTTATAAACTTTCTGCTCTTTAAATCTCTCATTCTGAGCTCTCTCTAGCGCTTTAGCTCGATTGGTCACTGTTAGGATTTTCGAAAGCTCGAATCGACAATCGGAATAGTTTGCAAAGAGGGGTCGGAACGGTTTTGTGTTTAGGGAGTAAGGAGATTGAAAGATAGAGAATTGCACAGCGATTTATAGTGGTTCGACTTTCTCAATCAAAGTCTACATCCACTACCTTAGCTCCTCACCAAGGATTTTCCAACAAATTCACTAATTTGTTCTTTCTTTTGAGGATAAAGAGTAACCTTACAAACTCCCTAGTTTTTCCGGGATAAACTAGACCTTTCCCTAGCTTTTACACGGGATTAGCTAAAACCTTTTCCCTTTACAAAAGGATAAGAAATGTAAATAATAAAACCTCTCTAAGGTAGGTGTTTACAAGATTGAGCTCACAAGAACAAAATATTTACAAGAGAAAGATGAAATAAGATTGAAAAACTCTTCTCTTGTGTTTGATTGTTTGGATAGTTGTTCTCTTACTTCTTCAAGTGTTCTTAGCTTGTATTTATAGCTTGGAATGTGTTTGAAGTCATATCTAGCCGTTGAGGATGTTTTGGAGCCGTTTGGGAATGATTTTTCTACAAAAATAGGCTGCCCAGAATGGGGGGAATCGGTACCCCTTCATAATATTCAAATATTATGACCGTTGGGCTGATGAACAGTGAGGGAATCGGTACCCTCAAGGGGGGAATCAGTTCCCTCCTAGTAATCTGTTATTTCTCGGAGCCAAACCATGCAGGGGGAATCTGTACCCGGGGAATCGATACCCCCTGGGGGGAATCTGTTCCCCCTGGACAATCTGATTTTTCTTGAACCCCTTTAAAAAGAAAATATTTTTGGCTCGATTAAGGCTCGAAATACTTTGTAAAATTGTTTTAAAATAGTTTAAGTATAAAACACAATTTTACACTTTAGTAAGGATTAAAATGAACTTTGAAAGACTTGGAGTAATATTTTGATATTCGAATAATTACATCGAATATACTTAGAAAATCTTTTGTAAAATCTTAAAATTCATTTAACTTAATTTGGTATATCGAAACATCAAAATGTTTTCAACAGTCACTTCTTGAAACGATGACAAATTCAAGGCTAACAACAACTCTTTTAGCCTAGGGCGTAAACCCTCCACAAACCAATCACATACATCCTTCTCAGTCGGAATAAGCTCAGCAGCAAAATGACTTAACTTGTTAAATTCACATTCATATTCATTCACTGTATAATTCCCTTATTTCAAATTCAAAAATTCTTGTTTCATCTATCTAATAAATTGGTCACCAATATTTTTTACGCTTGAATTCTTCCAAGAAGAATAACCATGTCACTTGATCACTTCTCAATCTCAATGTGACATTTGTCCACCATATTCTAGCTTGACCACGTAACAGTGAAACTATTCCATCTAATCTCTCCACTTCATAACAGTGGAATCCATCTAACATTATCTTAACATCATTCAACCAAATATCCGCATCAGCATGATCTTCCTCAGCTTCACCCTTGAACTCGTGTGCTCCTAAACCTTTCAATTCCTTAGTTATATTCATTCGAGGAGCTGAGGGAGCAGGGGGTTGAAAACGCAACAAAATAACATTTAACGTCTCAAAGAACAACCCTTGATCTCTCACTGGCACTACTGGAGGTGTTAACTCTTTACCCTGACTGGCCAGGGCAGGTGAATTGCTACTACCTTCAGGTCTATTACTTCTCCTTTCACTTCGAGGACTCTCATGATCAGACATCTTATACATAACCATATAACTCTATTAGAAGACATCATACTCATTACTCTATCAGATCAGAAACTTTGACTTTTTGTTGGCATGTATACTTTTAAAACACCTGTTGACTTCAGTTTAAGCCTATAATCGGCTAAACCTTAGCTCTGATACCATTAAATGTAACACCCCAACCCGTATCCAACCCGAATACGAGTTTGAGATGTCACATCAACCTTTCAAACCATTTATTATATAAAATAATTGCGAAAAATTCAAATTTAATTTAAACATACAAAATAATTTACATATATTACTCAAAAGTTTACAAAATGGTTTAGAGTTTCTACAATTAAATTCCTTAAATACATACCAATAATATAATTCAACAAGAAAACCTACGGTTAATTCTTCTGATTTGATCTTTGCAGAAGTTATGATGTCTCCTCTGTTATCTTCTTTGCGAACTTCTCAGATCTTACGTGTGAAACACTCACACACTAAGTCATAGACTTAGTGAGACATGTAAATACATAAAGTAAACTATAACTAATTAACAAATGCATGTACATATCATGTAACACAACACAATACTTGTTTACATACAGAAATCATCATTACCATGCTTATCATTACTTATATTATTATCATTAATTCCTTTTTATAATATGAGCATATACTTGACATTTCTATACACATCATCGAACACATATGTCATTTCAGAAAAGAGCACACATAATATCATGCATTTGATTTATTTATTCTTTTTAAAGCCCATGTATACTTCTGAGAACTTAAGGTATGTGAGTACATAAAGGTTGTGCACATATACTATCACCATAGCTCGTATAATTCCCACTAGGGGCGCGTAGGATTTGTCTCGAAGGACCATTATGTCCCGAATGACCACATATCACATATCACATATCACATATCACATATATCCCGAAGGACCACGTAGAACCCTCGACTCTTGGCATGCCAACTATACCCCTAGCTCTCATAACACATAACATGTGCATTATTATTTATGTTATTACACATTCACATAGGCATATAATCTCATAGTCCTTTCACATAGCTCCTTATCACATTTTCATATAATTCAGATATCATAATTTCTTGTATTCATATAGCATATAATCACATAGATTACTTTCATCTATCTTTTGTCATATGTCTTACTCTTATGTTCGTATAACTTATTATCACACTTAGCTAATGATCACCATATTTATCATACAAACATGCATTCACATATTTCATATATATATATATATATATATATATATATATATATATATATATATATATATATATATATATATATATATATATATATAAAGATGGACTCAACATCTAGACATATGCATTTACTCATATACATCTAACATCCTATCACTACATGCTTATGTTCTAGTACTCATATAACCTAATATCGGAATTAGACTCCTCGCAAGTCTTAATTCCCTAATATAACTTACGTTTAAAATCATGTACTCACCTTGATCTCAATTGAAAAATTCCAAGATCTTGCTTCCTTCTCGTAATTCTTACTCTGACGGCCTATCCAAGCTTTACTTTCGATCGATATCTACACGAATATAATCCAATGAATATCGGGATTTGAATTACTCGATAATATTCAAACTAAAACAAGATACATAAAACACTAATTTCCAATTCTGCTACTTCTATCTTCTTAATTATACCCTTGACAAGTCAAATTCATTAATAGAACTTCAAAAACCTCTTCATACAAACAATTCATTTTTACACCCTTAATACAATTTCCTTTCTAAATCTCTCTTTTTTATGTTTAAAGCTTATATAAGCTTTCATTAAGCTTATATAACACCTAAAGAATAAAACTCAACTTAAAAATTCAAGAATTAAACAATTAAAAATAATCTTACCTTTGAGCTGGAGCTACCGTGAAGAAAAGAGGAAAGCAAGAAGAAAGGTTCTGGATAAATCCCCAATATCATGTGTTTATCTCCTATTAAACGAGATAAAATATCTTTTAAGCTGAAATTACCATAATCCCCTTCACTCCTTCCATATTTACTATTTAATCCTATACTAATATATATATTCATACTTAAGTCCTTGAACTTTTAAATTTTTCTTAAATTGGTCACTAAATTTCAAAAAATTCCATTTCAGTCACTAGTCTAATTTTTGGGGTGTTACATGGAGTTTACCTTAGGAGTATTATCCGATGCCGCCAAATGATTGGACATGAGGGGAAGATCGACTGTCGGAAGAAGTGGCCACAGTTGGCATGGATTTAAATGATAGAGATGACAAGCACGACGAAGATGGACGACTTACAGTGCTCGGTCAAGGGTGAAGAGAGGCGGTGGGTGCAAACGCCAAATGTGGGTGAAGAGTTGGGTGTGTGGCCTCGTACTCATGTCGGGCGAGGTGCGGGTGGTGGTGGGAGTGAGTCAAAATCACTAGGCATTTCAACAAACATCAACGCGTTGAACCTGCGACACCCACCGAGGACGGTTGGTGGTGGTGCGACATCATGGTGTTGTTGGTTCCTACTGTGAACCATTGTGAACAGCAACGGACAAGTAAAAGAACATCGGTTGGTTTAAATAGGAAAGTGATCGGACGGTGGAGAACGGCGGTAAGGCCGGCAACGGTAATTGACACAAAATGGGGTAACGGTTTGAGGAATATGATGTGTTTGGATTTTCAATTTGCTTTGGTGCGGTTTTAAAAACATGTAGGGGAATGAGTTTTAATTTGGGTGAAATTAGGGTGTAAAAATAAGGATTTAAAATTGAAAATGATAAGGAAAGAAGAGATAGGTGGGATCGCGATCAAAGAAAAGAAAGAAGGGAAGATGTATGGTGAGTGGTGGCAGAAATATTACAGAAAGGGTGACAAATTTTTTTATAGGATTTAGCTAATGTGCACCGACCAGCTTTAAGGGGAATGCTAATGTGCGTCGTTTAATAAAACGGTGTGCATGAAGCTGAAACAAAATTTGTTCCGCTCAAAAAATTACAACTGCTTCTAGGGATCGAATATTGCCATTGTTCGAATATAAATTCTGCAAATTTTCCTCGTTTAAGCTCGATTGAAAACATTTGGTTCCTAAAAAATAAATAATTAAATTAGATTTGCTTATCTGAAATAAAAAATGCAACGGAATTAAAAACAATGGGTTGCCTCCCACGAAGCGCTTTTGTTTAATGTCGTTAGCTCGACTACCTGATTCAGACTACATGTTCTTCTAAGTCAAGATCTTCAATTAAGCAAGCCTGAATATTCACATAATATAATTTTAATCTTTGTCTATTGACTTTAAATCGAGTGCGCAAATCATCTTCAAGTTCGACTGCGCCATGAGGAAAAATTTCAGTTAACGTATAAGGTCCACTCCACTTCGATCGAAGTTTTCCTGCAAAAAGTTTAACTTTGAATTAAAAAGAAGAACTTTTTGTCCACAGAAAAATATTTAAAAGTAATTTTCCGATTTTGAAATTCTTTTGTTTTGTCTTTATATATCTCGGCATTGTCATAAGCCTCTTTCCGGATTTCCTCAAGTTCTTGTATATGCAACTTTCGTGCTTCGCCAACCGCTTTACATATTGCATTGCATGTACTCATGTAACATATAGACATATGCATGTACTCATGTACACATAGAAACCATATCAATATACATTTGTATTCATGAAATCATACAATCAAACATTGGAAATAGACTCATCGCAAATCTTCTTTCCATATGATCATATTTAATAATAACATGCACTCACCTTGGCATGACTTAGTCAAAGCAAAATACTTATAACTCTTGAACACTTTTATGACTTTGAATCATCTTGGACCTGCCTTCGTTTGATATCTACACAATAATATGATTGGTATAAATATAAGTATTCATATCACTATAATCAATCCTTAATAACATAAGCTAAATGAAGCACTTATTTCAAAATTTCAATCTGAATAGTATCGATACCCCAAGCACAGTACCGATACTTCCTTATTGTGGTATCGATACTTTACTTTAGTATCGATACCCTTCCTAGATTCTGGAATTCGTCTTATAAAAATGGTACTGATACTTGTACATTGGTATCGATACCCCTGGTATCGATGCTACTCCTTCGGAATCAATACTCTTTAAATGATTCATCAAATTTTACCTTATGGTATCGATACTTCTCATCTAATATCGATACCTAGACCTCGATATCACCTATTTTGCTTTGAAGTATCGGTAGTGTTTATCCAGTACCGATACCCTTTGCCCAGAACTTGCTCGTTTCAACTTGAAATTTGACCAAACACCCTTAAATCTTCCACTATGACCTCATCTCAAGCCTTTAAACTTAACTATACTCATAAAAACTAACTTATTATACTCTAACACACTTAATCATCCAAAATCCCATAATTTCACTTGAAACTATAATCTTACCAAAAAATTCAACATGTTATAAATTCATTTCTAACATTTTAGATTTCTTATTTCATCTTATGATAAGTCAAATATGACTTGAAAATCCATTTATTAACATTTTCTCATCAATTCACTTAAAAACAATTTTTCTTCCATCACCCATAACTTAAAATTCTTTTAGTTTCTACTTCTCTTTTAGCTTCCTTATGCTTTCCTAACACTCCAAGAATCAAAACCAACTTAAAAAATAAAGGAATAATCAACAAGAAACATACTCAACTAAGGTAAGAACTCACGGTGAAGATGAGGAAGAAAGATGAAGAAGATATAGAATTCTAAACTTCCTTATTACTCATATTCCATTTTCCACGTGTTTATAATACACTCCTCATAAATTTTTAATTCATTAATTATCAAAAGACCAAAATGCCCCTTCCTCTTTTAATCTTTGATAAATAATCCTATATAAAAATATTCCAAACAAATCCCTGAACTTTCCAATTTATCTAAATTAACCACAAAATTTTAAAATATTGCACTTTGGTCACTAGCCTAGTTTTTGGGATGTTACAATAATGGTGTCGGGAAGTACAATGTGTGGTGTGGCGGGAGTACCGACGAGAAGTCCCATCGAGTCTAAACATGTAGAATTTAAAGCATCCATAGCAAAAGTATAAGCAAAATTCACAATGTCAAAGGTCAATAGAAATAAACGAGAAACTAGATGTATAATATAAGGGCCAAGCATCAAGCGACGATTGGTTCACACAACATGCTCAAAGATGCGAGCAAACCAATATCCCAAATTTAACTTCATAACAATCTGCATACACCACAAGAAAAATAATTTGTTCTTACTTAAACATGATGTAGTATCATTACGTCCGGAGTAGTTGAATGCGAGGAATCAGTGGATGTAACGAAGAGTTAGGTCGTGGATGTGCTACGTTTTTATCGTGTGAGAATCGAACTTCGCTTCCACCAAACCGGTAAGAGTGTCGTAAGCCATATCAGTGTCAAAATTCTACTAAATCTCACGTAAAGACGTTATATAACCATGGTTCGTGACATCCGTCATGAACCCCATAGAAAAATTGAAATCATTTAACGTCATTCAAAAATATTATCCTATCAACCTAAAAGAAATAACACCAGGTGTATTGATAGAAAAGTGTATTGATAGAAAAGACACGACACTACCAAAAAGTAAAAGTGGCATAAAACTCGAATACTAACTAATAATAAGTATCACATCTAATATTGAAGTAAGGAGTCTAGCCAATAGCATCAAAGTAGTGCAGCACAACATCACATAAATGTAAAGTCTCAAGTGTGCGAGATGGAATATAATTGCAAACCTAAAACATACGGTGATGAATGCTATCGAAACCCCACGTCTCAACATCATCAAAGTCGAGGTATCTTTGCAATACCTCTTCGTTCGGGACGGAATAAGTTCAGCCACGTTGGTTTCTCTCATCGAAAGGATCGAAAGCATCGTTGCCTTGCTCGTCATGTTCATCCAAATTTATGACAAAGTGTGATGCATGAGACTGCCCAGAAAATGGTCGAGACGACGAAGAATGCTCGGGAGCCTATGATGATGAGAGGCTCGATTGAGGTTGTACACCGGAATAGATTAGAAATCCGCTCTGAAAGTTTTCTAACTAGCCAAAAATAGGGTGCCACATTAATAATGGTTCAATATCAACTGGGTCAGAATTTACCTCGGGTGGCTCAGGTATGGCCGAGTAAGCAGAAAATGACGGGGCAACATCTGACATTGACTGAGAGTGAGAACCAGAAGGTGATGTATGAAACGTTCGAGTCATCGTTGATGAAGCATGGTTCGGACGTGGTCTTGATGGACCGACAGAGCTTTGTAGCGGCACAAGGAAATCGGTCGAGAAGTACTCGGCAAAGGAAAAAGTAAAAAGTTTTGACATTTGGAATGGTTCTGGGGTGGGAGAGAGAGCGCGCGGTTGTTGCGCACGATACCCACCGCGTCAAATAGCGGGAGCAAGCATGGTTATGGGTGCAGAAGGTGGCTGTTGCGGCAGTGAGTCTGAACCACTTGGCACTTCGACGATAGGTGGTACATTGAAGCATTTATGACCTCCAGTGAGAGTGACGGTGGTCGAGTTGGGTTACCGATTTGATTTCTCGTTTGCAATATTGTTGGAAATCGAGAGAGGGATGCAATTGAATGGAGCAGCAGTGGCATGAGGCGGTCGATAAGGGAAAACCGATCGGAGCAATACGACGAAACAAAGGAAACGGGTGGTACAAAGTGTACGTGAGTGATGAAGGGAGAGTGAGAGTCCGCCAGTTGGTGAGATGAGTGGAGGGAATTTAGCACGTGAGAAATAAAAGGGAAGGAAAAAGAATTTAATAGGGAATTAAATTCTTGGTTTGGGTCAAAGTGGCCTGTTGAAAAAGGATTATGATAGGTTTTGGGAAATTGAAATTCAAATGGAAAAGAATAAAGTGTGGTTCCATCGAAGTTTCTATTGGTGAGATTGGAACGCGTGAACAGGGAATGATGGATTTGGAGGGGTATTCTTGAATTCGGACGGTATAACAAAATTTGGGTTTTGGTTTGCGGTAACTTGCGTCTAGTCCAAGAGAAAGGTTTTAATGCGTGTAATTTGAATGAAACGATGAGTTTAGATAAATTGGATTAAATCCCAAAATTTTTCCAATGGTTCCCTACTCTTGTGCGCATATCATTGCTCTAAAATTCAGTAATTTCAAGCTTTGCTTGATCGGTTTCCAACTTTTAATTGAATCCAAATTTAATTAGGAATGACATGGTACTTACAAAGTTAAAATTAAAAATTAAAAACAAATAAAATATCAAACAAAATTAAATAAAAAAGAAAAATTAAAACAATTAAAACAAATAAAATTAAATATGGGTTGGTTCACATAAAGCACTATTTTTAACGTCGTTAGCTCGACGACCTATTTTACTTAGATTTCAGGCTCCTCTAATTTGGTATCTTTAATTAATCTGATCATAGTGTTAGCATAATATGGCTTTAATTTTTGGTCATTTACTTTGAACTGAGTGTCGGAATCATCTCAATTTCGACCGCGCCATGAGGGAATATTTGAACCATCGTGAATGGTCCGAGCCATTTTGACTTCAGCTTACCTGCAAAAAGTTTTAATTTGCAATTAAATAAAAGAACTTTTTGCCCAATAATAAATTATTTAAAAAAATCTTTCGGTTATGATATTCTTTTAATTTTTCTTTAAATATTCTTGTGTTTTCGTAAGCATTCCTTCAGTTTTCTTCCAACTCTTGAATGTCTAACTTCTGCGCCTCGCTGATCGCTACCATGTCCATGTTGCATTTCTTAAGAGCCCAATATGCTTGATGCTCCAATTTAACTGGCAAATGGCATGGCTTATCGAAGACGAGTTGATACAACGGTATTCTGATGAGACCTTTATAAGCATTTCGATATGCCTACAATGCGTTGGATAGCTTAAGACTCCAATCTTTACAATCCGACTTTACAAATTTTTTCAAGAATTGCTTGAATCTCATGGTTCGATACTTCCATTTGTCCGTTGATCTGCGGATGGTAAGCAGTAGCAATTCTTTGAGTCACTCTGAACTTATTCATGAGCGCGTCAATTACCTTGTTGATGAAGTGGGTTCCTCAATCGCTTATTATCGCTCATGGTGTGTTAAACCTGGAAAATATAGAATTTTTCAAAAAGTTAACAGTGGTTCTAACTTCATTATTTCGGGTAGCCTTAGCTTCTACCCATTTAGAAACATAATCAACAGCAAGAATTATGTAAATATTCCCAAATGAAGAAGTAAAAGTACCCATTTAATTGATTCATCACACATCAAATCACATATATGAATAAGATTTTGAGGCAATTCATGTTTTTGGCTTAAATTCCCTTCACATTGACACTTCTCACATGATTTACAAAATAAATAAGCATCACAAAATAAAGTAGCCTAAAAGAAACCACATTCCAAAATTTTATGGGTAGTTCGCTTCAGTCCAAAATGATCACCGCATGAATAAGAATGACAAAAATTCAGTATAGAATTTACCCCTTCTTTGACGACACATCGCCTAATTACCTGATCCAAGCAATGCTTTCATAAAATAAAGATCACCCTAAATATAATATTGGGACTCCCACTTTAGTCGATTAAATTCATATATAGGCATGTCTAAGGGTAATTTACTCATGGCCAAATAATTTAACATATTTGCAAACAATGGAACCATCTTCTTTGCCAACATCAAATTTTCATTTGGTAATCTTCTCGAAGTGATGGATTGGTTAAAGAAAGTGGAATGTGACTCAAATGATCTGTAATTAAGTTCTCGCATCCATTCTTGTCCTTAATTTACAAATTAAATTCTTGTAAAAGTAGGATTAATCAGATAAGCCTTGTTTTCGCCTCGTTTTTGCTCATCAGGTACTTTAAAGTTGCATGGTCAGAAAAAATAACCACTTTAGTTCCAACTAAATAAGATATAAATTTGTCTAAGGTAGAGACAATAGAAAGTAATTTTGTTTCTGTTGTGGATTATTTTCTATGAGTTGAATCCAAAGTTCGTGAAGTGTAAGTGATAACATATGGTTCTTTACGGATTATTTGTCCAAGAAAGACCCCAAAGCTTGTATCCTATGCATCACATATAAGCTCAAAATCATATTCCCAATTTGGTGCTTTGACGATTGGTGTCATGATTAACTTTTCTTTAAGTACATTGAATGATTCTTTTCACTTAGGATTAAAGTCAAAGACTTTATCTTTTTATAATAGCTCACAAAACGATCGCACTAGCTTTGAAAAATCCTTAATAAATCTTCAGTAGCAACCTGCATGGCCAAGAAAAGAACAAACCTCCCTCACAGTTGTGGGTAAGGTAGTGAACATATAATATCGGTCTTGGTTTTATTAATGGCAATTCCATTATACGAAACAATATGTCCTAGAATTAATCATTTGTCAACCATAAAATGACATTTTCCATAGTTTAAGACATGTTTAAATTCTAAGCATCTCTTAAGAACATTAGTCAAATCATCAAGACATTCACTAAAAGAATTACCATATATCATGAAGTCATTCACGAAGACTTCGATATCTTTCTCTACATAGTCGAAAAAAAATACTCAGCATATATCTCTGGAAAGTAGTCGGTGTGTTGCAAAAAGGCCAAAGGGCATCCGATGATATGAAAATGTACCGAATGGACAGGTAAAAGTTGTTTTTCTTGGTCTTCTGGTGCCTCTGGGATCTGGAAAAAACTGAAAACCCATCAAGGTAACAATAATGGGTTTTCCCAGCTAATCTCTCAATCATTTGATCTATAAAGGGAAGTGGAAAATGGTTTTTTCTAGTCAGAGAGTTCAACTTCCTGTAATCAATGTAGACTCGCCATCCATTTTGAAATCTTGTCGACATTACTCTCCTTGATTTTCGATAACTATGACTTCCGTTTTCTTGGGAACTACATGAATCGGACTTACCCAATTACTATATGATATCAGATATATCACGTTGGTATCAAGAAGTTTTTGAATTTGTTTCTTTACCACTTTCATCATTGGTGGATTTAATTGGCGTTATCATTCTCATGATGGTTTTCTCCTTCTTCAATCTTGATTTTGTGCATACAAGTTGAGGGAATAAGTCCAATAGTTTATCTTATGGCATCCTTTTGAGCGCACAACACCTTCACCAATGCTTCTTCTTCTTCTTCGGACAACTAATTTGAGATGATAATCGGTAAGGTCTCATTTCCCCCAAAAAAATCCATATTTCAAGTGCTCTAGCAATTGTTTTAACTCTATTTCAGGTGCCTGCAAAACATAAGGTAACATTTTAGTTTTAAAGTAAAGTAAAAATATGTTAGAATTGATAGAAAAATATTTTTAAACTCCTTGTCTTCCTCTCTACGCAATGTTTAAGGTCTCTATAAAATTATAAGAAAAATTATATTCAATAAATTCATCAATTAAGGGATCAATAATATAGACATAATTAATCCTTTCAACTCTATCAGGGTATTTCATCGCTTTATAAACGTCAAACTCTACGATCTCACCATCAAACTCCATTGTTAATATAATGCTTCTCAACTCGATCTTTGTATGCACGGTGCTTAAGAAGGGTCTGCCTAAAAGTACCTTGGGACAAGTAATCATCATATCGTTTTTCATGTCGATGACATAGAAATCAGTAAAAAAATAAGAACATCAACCTTCACTAAGACATTTTCAAGCACTCTCTCCGGGTAGATAACAGAACGATCATCCAACTGGATAATTGCTCTTGTTTCCTTCAAAGGCTCGTTAGTAATAATTTTATAAACAGAAAGTGGAATAACATTAATTGAAGCTCCTAAGTCACACATTGCACGTTTAATTGAAACATTTCCTATTTTACAAGGTGTAGTGAACATACTTTAATCCTTCATCTTTAGTAGAAGTTTTCGCTGAAATACTGATAAGACATATTCTCCTGGATTTACTTTCTCATGACCAATCAATCTCCTCTTTGTGATGCAAAGCTCCTTTAAAATCAGGCATACCTCGGTACTTGTCAGTTACTTCAAAGAGAGGTATGTTAACTTGTACTTTTTGAAAAACCTCTAGGATCTCCTTTTCTTTGGCTCTTTTATCATGCCTCACCAATCTTGATGGGAAGGGTGACACTATTTCATGAGAATGAGAATGAGAATGAGAATGAGAATGAGAATGAGATGGTGATGAAGATGTACCTTGGATATCGGAAGGTGGTGTTTCATTCCTCTTTTTGGAATGTGCGACACTTTTCTTTAGAACTATAGGCGTGATAACGATTCCACTTTGGAGGGTGATAGCACTAACATTCTCTCTCGAATTTGAATCTATTTGAGAAGGTAGTCTTCTCTGCAACTCTAATCTCACCACGGTTTGATCCAGTTGGCTCACTTGCTATCCAACTCTTGAAAATACACTTTAGTTCAGCTTTTGAATTTCTCTTGGAAAGTAATCAGTTTCTCTTGGAAAATCACCAACTTCTCCATCATCACCTCTAATGATTTCATTTACATTTTTTTTATGGAGGTGGCCTCAACTGATATGTCGGCTTCGGGTTCTTTGCATAAATGAAATTAGGATGGTCTCACCGTCTCGAATTGTATGTATTTCCATAAGGGTTGTATGTTTTTTGGGGAGGTCCTGGAAAACTTCCTACAGCGTTGACTTATGTGTTACTTCCTTTGTTGGGATTTTCGGAAGCTCGATTCGACAACCGGAACGGTTTGTAAAGAGGGGTCAGAACTGTTTTTGAGTTTAGGGAGTAAGGAGATTGAAAGATAGAAAATTGCACAGTGATTTAGAGTGGTTCGACTTTCTAAACCAAATTCTATGTCCACTACCTTAGCTCCTCACCAAGGATTTTCCAACAAATTCACTAATTTGTTCTTTCTTTTGAGGATAAAGAGTAACCTTACAAACTCCCTAGTTTTTCCTGGCAAAACTAGAATATTTCCCTAGATTTTACACGGGATTAGCTAGAACCTTTCCCCTTTACAAAAGGATAAGATAAGTAAACAATAAAACCTCTCTAAGGTAGGTGTTTACAAGAATTAAGCTCACAAGAACAAAATATTTACAAGAGAAAGATGAAATAAGAATGAAAAACTCTTCTCTTGAGTTTGATTATTTCGATGGTTGTTCTCCTACTTCTTCAAGTGTCCTTAGCTTGTATTTATAGCTTGGAATGTGTTTGATGTTGTATATAGCTGTTGGGGATGTTTTGGAGCCGTTTTGGGATGATTTTTCTACTCAAGAAGGCTGCCCATAACATGATGCATCGGCGCACTATCAAGGTGCATCGATACCCCTTCATTAAATTCAAATAAACTAGTCGTTACTAGCCGTTGCAGCCTTGATGCATGGATGAATGATAGGATGCATCGATGCACTAAGTGCATTCGATGTTTGAGTGCATGGATGCATTGCATGATGCATCGATGCATTAGTGCAGGGGCATGGATGCACTGTAGGGATGCATGGATGCACTTTGACACCCTTTATCATTTTGGCTCAAATCCGATTTTAATGGACTTTGAATTATTTTTGAAACCTTTTAAAACTTTGAATAAATTCAATTAAGTCCAAAAATATTTTGTAAATTCAATTCACATCCAAAAACATTTTTCCTTAAATTGTTATATCAAAACATAGTTCAACAATCTCCCCCTTTTTTATATAACAAAACATTTGAAAAATTGTTTTTGGCAAAACTCCCCCTTAATAAAATGTTTAATGAAAAAGATACTAATTGTTGGAAAATATATGAAAATGTTAAGCTCCCCCTTTTTCATTAAAAAATTGAATTTTTCAAACCAAACTTCTCCCCCTTTTTGTTATATCAAAAATAATTCAATCTTTGAAGTTCAAAATAACTTTGGAGAGTAAGTGGTAAATTTGACATTTAAAAATCATTTGAAAAATCAAAGCTCCCCCTCAATAATAGAATTCCAAACAAAATTTAGCTTTTAAGATCATGACACTTAAACAAAATTGAATTTCAACAAAGAATAACAAACATGTTAGTAGCACATGAAATTCAAAACATCCAAGTCTAAAATATTTTATGCAATATCAATTATTGAAATTAAGTTCATCTGCATAAAGTTTTCCAAAAATGTTATGCATTAGAAAATTTTGATATCAATTGTTAGAGAGATATCTTTTGCATTTTAAATCACATGCATAAACATTTAAATTTAGGTCAAAATTTAAAATTTATAAAAGCAAAGTATTTGAAAAGTTGATATCAATTGTTAGAGAGATATCGTTTGCATTTAAAACTAATTTTGACCAAAATTTTATTATGATGAACTAAAAATTCTGAAAAATCATTTAAAACTTTAAAATATTCATCATAAAACATCTTTTCAACATACATGAGATTAAAACAATGCATAATCATTCAAAATCAAAACTCATGCATGCTTAAAATCAAATGAGCAACCAAATAACCAAAATTAAAAGCATTAAGCTTAGAGGTTACCCATTTCTTTTTCATGTGTGGCTAGAGCATCTTGAATATCATCATCTTCATCACCATTGCTCCCATACACCATCAAGAGATATTCATTTCGATTTTGGTATCCAAATTGCTTTGGATCCTTGGATGTTAGTTTCAATGCCCCTTGTTTCCTTAGGAACTCATACTTGTCTAATTTTAAAATGTTTTCCTTTCTTTAAAGGACAAGTATGTTCCAAATGACCATAAAAATGACAATGTGAGCATTTTGCCATTTTTAACATAATAGGTTATTTTTAGAAATTAATTCTTTTTTTTTGTTAAGCCTTCAAGCTTAACTCCTAACTCAAAATTTCTTTTTCTAAATCATTTATTTTGATTTTTGAAAGCTCTAAATTATTTTTCAAAATTTCATTTTGATTTTCAAAATCAAATTTTGCTTTCAAAATCAAATTATCTTTAATTTTGAGTTTTGAAATTAATTTTGTATATTTGGAATTCATGGTCTCAAATCCCAAATACAACCTATTATAAGCATCTTGTATTTCATCAAAAGTAAATGAATCAAATTCATTTGAGTTATAAGATACCTCGAATTCTTCTTGAGTGGTCATGAGGCATAGGTTGACTACTTCATCTTCATCATTGGAATCATCTTCATCACTCTAAGATGCAACAAATGCCTTCTTCCCCTTTTTCTTTAGAAGAGGACATTCATACTTGACATGCCCCTTTCTTTGACAATTGAAACATATCGGGGGACTATTCTTCTTGGTTGATTCATGTTTCACTTCCTTGGAAATCATGAATCTCTTGAGTTCCTTCAAGAGCTTGACCATCTCTTCTTCTTGTTCATCATTGTCTTCATCCACCTCATCACTTGAATCTTGATAGCTTTCATTGGTGGATTTGAAGGCAATGCCTATCTCCTTCTTCTTCTTGTTTTTCTTCTCTTCCCTTTCTTCATCTTCCTTCACCATCATCTCATGAGTGAGAAGGGAACCAATTAGCTCATCGAGAGTGAGAGACTTTAAGTTTCTTGATTCGATAATGGTCATTTTCTTCGATTGTCACTCCTTTGGAAGAGAGTAAATCATTTTCCTCACAAGCTTCTCATTAGGGATTACTTCTCCATATCCCTTGAGACCGTTGACAATCACAGAAAATCTATCCGTCATAGCTTTGATGTCTTCATCGGGTTTCATCTTAAAGTTCTCGTAGCTATGGTTGAGAAGACTTTTCTTTGATTCTCTCACTTTATCGGTTCCTTCATGAGTGACTTGGAGCTTATCCCAAATCTCTTTGGCACTAGAACAAGATGAGATTCTTCCATATTCATATGGGCCTAAAGTACATAATAGAATATGTATAGCCTTAGAGTTAAGCTGGAAATTTTTTTGCTCTTCTCTACTCCAATCGTTGTACTTGCCGGGTGGAGAAGAGTAACCATCCATGATTGAGTTCCAAGCTCCTAGATTGTAAGATTGAATAAAGTACATCATCGTATTTTTCCAATGTGCATAATTTGCTCCATTGAAGAATGGTGGCTTGTTGACCGGTTGTGAATCCATAATAGGATATTTTTCAAGATAATAAGCACCAGAGGAAAAAGTCATTTCTTTTTCGGTTGCGTCGAAAATTGGTAGAGCTTCTTCGAGAATTGTCTCAAGGTGGTTAAACCTTCTTAATGAGTTAGGCTCTGATACCAATTGTTGGGATTTTCGGAAGCTCGATTCGACAACCGGAATGGTTTGTAAAGAGGGGTCGGAACTGTTTTTGAGTTTAAGGAGTAAGGAGATTGAAAGATTGAAAATTGTACAGCAATTTAGAGTGGTTCGACTTTCTAAACCAAAGTCTACGTCCACTACCTTAGCTCCTCACCAAGGATTTTCCAACAAATTCACTAATTTGTTCTTTCTTTTGAGGATAAAGAGTAACCTTACAAACTCCCTAGTTTTTCCGTGCTAAACTAGAACCTTTCCCTAGATTTTACACGAGATTAGCTAGAACCTTTCCCCTTTACAAAAGGATAAGATAAATAAACAAGAAAACCTCTCTAAGGTAGGTGTTTGCAAGAATTAAGCTCACAAGAACAAAATATTTACAAGAGAAAGATGAAATAAGAATGAAAAACTCTTCTCTTGTGTTTGATTGCTTGGATGGTTGTTCTCCTACTTCTTCAAGTGTCCTTAGCTTGTATTTATAGCTTGAAATGTGTTTGATGTTGTATATAGCCATTGAGGATGTTTTGGAGCCATTTGGGGATGATTTTTTTACTCAAAAAGGCTACCCATAACATGATGCATCGGTGCACTATCAAGGTGCATCGATACCCCTTCATTAAATTCAAATAAACTAGCTGTTACAAGCCGTTGCAGCCTTGATGCATGGATGCATGGCAGGATGCATCGATGCACTAAGTGCATTCGATGTTTGACTGCATGGATGCATTGCATGATGCATCGATGCATTAGTGCATGTGCATGGATGCACTACATGGATGCATGGATGCACTTTGACACCCTTTAGCATTTTGGCTCAAATCTGATTTTAATGGACTTTGAATTATTTTTGAAACCTTTTAAAAATTTGAATAAATTTAGTTAAGTCCAAAAATATTTTGTAAATTCAATTCAAGTCCAAAAACATTTTACCTTAAATTGTTATATCAAAACATAGTTCAACATCGGGCAACAGTTCATCGAATGATCCGTCATCTTGCATACCCCAAATATTCTTGTTACTCCAGGTTTTCCTGTAACAAGTGAATTAACCACTTTAGTTAATTTATCTAATTTATTTTTAATGGAAAATGTACTTATCTCGTGAACCTGTTGGTTGGGTTCACTTGAAAACTGTTGAGAATTGGCTTCCATGGTTGAAATCAACTCTCTCATTGTTGTTGGAGTCATGTTGATTAATTATCCTCCACTGGCGGCATCTACAATTTACATCTCTAAAGCCAACGTCCTTCATAGAAGTATTGAAGTAACATCTACTCGATTAACCCAGTTGCTCGATTAACCAGTAGTCATAAAGATTTTCTTCATTATTTTATTAGATTGAAAGAATACTCCTTCATAACTCGCTTGTTTTGGCTGCTGGGAAGTACCTATCAAGAAAGATTCGACTCATGTCAGCCCATTAATTAACTGAATTTCGAGGTAAATAAAATAATCATTCATTAACCGAATTGGCTAAGGGAAAAAGGAAAACTCTAAGTTTTATTTGGTCTTCAGAAACTCCCTATGGTTTCATGCTAGAGCAAACCATTTGGAATTTTGTCAAGTGTTTGTGCAGGTTTTCATTGGGAAGACCGTGTAAAGTAGGAAGAAGATGAAATAGTACTATCTTCAGTTGGAACAGAGTTTCACTTTAAGGAAAGGTTATACACAATGATGTTTGAGTGGTAGGAGCTGCAGCTAGCTCTCGGATAGTTTGTTCTATTTCTTCTACCATTGAGATCTGATCTTCGTTATTTATCTCAGTATATGCGTTAACTTAAAAATATGTCTATAGATCTGGATATGTTTCTAAACTTTGCTCTTATTCTTCTTGTCTTTTTTTTTTCTCGAAGCAGTTGTGTATTGATTATTCGGGCTCGTGCTTCGTTCTCCAAGGTCAAAATCTACTAATTCTCCCTGATTTTTTCTTGTCATAAATTAAAAACAAAATAAATAAATCAATAACTTGTCATCAGTCCCCAAAATGGCACCAATTTGACAATGCATCATTTTCGTGTCAAAATAATTCCTTCTTCTCAAAAATAAAGGAAATAAATGTAGTAAAATAGAAGTAAGGGTCGATCCCACAGAGACTAAGGAAACTTCCTAATTTATGCTTGTTTTAATCTCTGAGCCAGGAAGTGAGTGGAGTGATATTTGAGTAAGGTGAGGGGGTTTGTAGATGAAAAGAATAAAATAAAAGTAGAAACAATGATGGAGATTGTAAAGAAAATTAAAAATAAGTAGATTTAAAGAAGAATAAATTGGAAATTTAATTGATGAAAAATTAGCCTTAGGCTTTTTCTTTGACTCAATTTCCTCAGATCATCGAAAAGGTTTTTACTTCAGGATTCACGTAGGTTACTTGTCTACAAGGACCAATCTTTGTGACTATGCTTTCTATACCAAATACCCAAGTGAAACCTTTGGTATCGATTTTGGAAATGGAACTAATCAACAACAATGTTGTAGATAAAAAAAGGTTTAAGTTCGTAAAAGATCGACTCAAATTACTGTGTTTCAATAATAACTGATTTTGATCTCATTTTGCTAAGTGTGTTCCCAGGAACTCTTGTTAGAATTGAGTCATCGCTTTAACCCTCGGCTTTAAAGTGAATTAGCTAAGCATGACAAAATTTATACTTAGCATTTTAAAAATAAAAGCTTTAAAAGTAAA
Organism: Hibiscus syriacus; assembly: GCF_006381635.1. Lineage (NCBI taxonomy): Eukaryota > Viridiplantae > Streptophyta > Magnoliopsida > Malvales > Malvaceae > Hibiscus > Hibiscus syriacus. Next base: position 48,390 of record NW_024062249.1, on the reverse strand, counting down.
CAAACTAAAAGCTAAAAGAGAAAAATAACGAAAAAGATTGATCTAAAGACAAATTAAGAGATGATTTGATAATTCGATCATTCGATGCTTGTTTAGGCTCACCATAAGAGGGTAATTATAGCCTTCTAAAAGCCCTAAATTAGGCTAAAAATACAAATAATAATTGTTTGAATTTAAAATCTAAAAATAAAAATATAATTCTTTAAAACTTGAATTTTAAATGTTTCAAATGCTCCAGCAGTCCGTCCTCCTTCTATAATTATTGACTGGACCTTCAAGAAGCTGCTGACTAGATCTTCTAGAAGCTGTTGATGAACTGCCACAACTATTTCAGGCCCAGTTTCAGGCCCACTATTCCAGCCTTGATTCCATAACAAAAAGTGCAGTTTTCATGCCTTTTAAGCACATTGTCCAGAAGTCATTGTCATGCACAAAAATCATGTAAAAATGTCAAAATCAACAATAATAATGAACCAATTCCAGCCTTGATTCCATAACAAAAAGTGCAATTTTCATGCCTTTTAAGCACATTGTCCAGAAGTCATTGTCATGCACAAAAATAATGTAAAAATGTCAAAATCAACAATAATAATGAACCAAGGAGTATTTGAGCGTAAAATGTTGCAAAAAAATAACACTAGTCAATTTTATTATCTCGTATCTTTATTTATTTTTTCTTGTTTTTAATTGTAATAACTCTTCCTTTATGGTTTTATGATACATTTTAATTGTTTTATGGCAAGATTCTTCTGTCTTTTGACACATTTTCGGTTGTTTGGATGTTATTTTCGTTTATGCTTTTTCTCATTGAGGATTTGACATTACCACGATGCTCAATTCTAAAATCCTAAAACTATAATCATAAGGACATGTGACAGCATTAACATCCTACTTATGGAATAGTGTTTTTCTCTACCGTCAATGCATAACGTATTTTCCAGTATATATATATGTTCGATCAACATGTTTTTTAATCATAACAGACAGTTGAATCAAAACTCGATTGACATAAATTTTAATTAATTTATTTGGATTTGAAAAAATGTAAAATATATGAAAATATCATTTTAATAATATTTATTATCATTTTAAAAATGGCATTTCAATATTTTTCAACTAAATTGATGTTTATTTTATAACACTTAATTTTTTTTATTAATATAAGGATGTTTATACAGTAGTATCTGTTAGAAAGATTCTTAATTTATTTTATAATGAACTATTAAACACTCGTGACACACAATGTGTTCGAATTCGAGACCTCTAACGATAACAAATATTTCTCAACCATTGGTATAATTTAGTGTTAGACAAAATGTTAATCCGAGATAAAAATAATAATAATAAAAATTATTATATAATTGAATGAAGCAAAATAAATAAAACTTAAAGTAGAGGCAAGAAATTGGTTTACTCATATTTAGACATGGAATCAGATGAGTAGAGTAAGATAAACCAAAGAAGGGTTTTTGTTGAGATTTGTATGAACAGTTTCCTTAAGACAGATTCGTCCTCTACTAGGTGCTTTGAGTAATGTTGGACATCGGTCTCCTAGGATACAACAATAAACAATCACAACAATAAGCACAACTGTAGTGATCATTCTAACACAATCTTGCCTTTCTATATCACCGAAAAGAACAAATTTGGAAGGAATTTTCTAAGTGTTTTCTAATTCAACATTGTGAATTCTGTCTTGTAACTTATGTTGTGTTGTGTCTTATAATTGGTGTCTAATTGTGCCTAAACTAGCCTATATATAGGGAGAGGAAATTGACTGAAAGGTTAAGACCTTTCGATGAAAGGACTTAACCTTTTAATTAAAAGACTTCTCCTTTTGATAAAAGTGCTTAATCTTTTCATGAAAGGATTTAATCTTTTCATGAAGAGAATTGTTGAATAGTTATGATTGAATGGATGCAACTTTAAACAAAAAATTAAGTTCATTCACCAAATGTCATGGCTTATAAATACTTAGTTACAAATAGCATCAATTCATTCAATTTTTCCAACAATCCCCCACAAGAATGAACTTGATGGTTCAAACACTGACTCGATGTGGTGATAGATTCTACGTTCGATATTTGCATAGGATAGGTAGGCGTCCCCCTTTGAACATTCCCTTATGAAAATATGTTTACCTTACTGGTTGTCTAGTAGACGTGATGTCCTTGAAATGTCATGTCGTTTGTGTAAGCGATGACATACCTCACAAAAATATCTTACTGACAAGAGTTTGGTTCTCATGGTTATGTCCATATAGCCGTGGACATCTCCTGGTTCTGCAAGATCTTAGAGAACTATGCCCCAATAGTCTCTTTGAAGCGGCTCCACTTCACTCCTAAATAGGCGACGTATGTTGTTCGGTTCAACGAAACACATATTAGTCATTAAAAGCATTACTTAACCTCATCCACATTTTAGTCATTGTTTTCATCATAGGAATGGGCTTGGGGATAAAAACCCCACAGTGACCTCACCAGGTCTATGAAAGTAGTTTGTCGCATTGAACCTAGATCTTGGAATCTCTAGTCAACTAGGTTGGGTTTTTCTTCACATAGAGCCTTAACAATTCATGGTCTTTAGTCTCATTCCTCTTGATGTTTTATCAACTTGATCTCGATTTAACTCATTGTTTAGCAGATCCACAATGTTATCTTTTGATCTTACAAAATCAATATATATAACTATAGTTGAGATCAATTCTTTAATGATATTATATCGATGATGTATGTGTCTCGACTTACCATTATACTTATAGAAAGCACCCCTACACTTTGAAGTAGTTGTAGGAAAATTTTCTACATTTCCATAACTCATATGGTATCTCACCTATTTTCTTGTAAGTTACCTTATTTAAAGGTCATTTGTTAAAAAAATAGCTTCATCTACAAACCCTAAACCCTAAACCCTAAACCCTAAACCCTAAACCCTAAACCAAATCTCAAGAAAAATAACATGCACATGCGAGAAATGAACGAATCAATGTAAAAAAAGATGATACATTTTATTTCCTTTTCGAATCGTTTACAATAGTTTTGCCTTTGTATTTTTTCGTGCTTTCCTCTGTATCTTGTATGTAAATCTTGTCTTACAAATGGGGAGGATTACATGTATTTATAGTGAAAAAAACTAACTATTTTTAGAATCCTAATGCAACTAGACTCCTTGCTCGATTGTTGCACGTTTGTTGGTGTGGTTGTTGCTTTAAAAGATATAGTGGTGGAAGAGTCCTTTTAGGAGATGAACTTTTACTAGTTCTATCTTTTAAGAAAATGGGTGTTTACACTCATCATAGATAATGAATACAAAAATATTAAGTGAGTATGAGAATAAGAGAAAAGATATATGTACTCATCTCATCCGTTTGCCATCTCTACTCGGATTAGAAGTTTGATTTAATAGTCCATTCTTAAATGTTGAAAGTTGATAATTTTATAGTTAGGACTACGTCGACATCAAATGACTTTACAAATCATATATATTCAACTAGTTTGCTATCCATGCATCGGGTATTTTTTTATCGACAAAAAGTTATTTTTATTAAAATATAAAATCTATTAATTAATTGAATAATGAAAATTATTTATATTATCTTTTTATGTAAATTTAAATCTCAATACTTATCTTAGAATATAAACACCTTCCTATTTGATAAAAAAATTCCAAAGGCAAATATAACAAACATGATCTTACAGACCAAGCAAAAATAGGAGGAGAAAACAAAACAATAAATAAGCATAAACAAGGTCAAACATTCCGGGTAGTTCTACAATGCGACAAGTTAAAAAACGGTTAAAATAAGGTGTTATCGATTTTTTTATTGTGTTAAATAATAAAATCGGTAAAAATTACCGGAAATATTATTAAGCGTTACCGGTTTTGTTATTATTGGGTGTTTTTTACCGAATTTTCGAAAAAAATACCGAAAACATTACTAGGCTTAAAAAATAATCAGATTAACATAATATTTTTGATAATTATCAAAAAAAAAATAAACAACTTTTACCAATTTTATTATTTAAACGATAATGAAATCGGAAATGTTTTATTTTAACCGTTTTTTAACCTGCCTTTTTGTAGGACTGCCCCAAACATTCCCAATAAGGCCAAAAACATATTCCAACGCCCAGCTGGATGCATTAAAACCCACCGGTAGTCAAAAATATATATTCTAAAGATATAATTGTTGGAACTTATAATTTTTAAACATAATTTTTTTTTTATTTAAATTACCGAATAAATTTAATTTATATGTAATATAATATATCATTAAATAAAAAATAAAAATTTATGCATGTTATCATTCGGTGTACGGATGGCAGAACGAACAAATGTAAAACAAATTAATTTTGGTCATGTCAACTAAAACAACACAGATTGAAAATAACATGAAACAAAAAATTTGAAAATTTAGGATGATGGTTTTGACTTTTCATACGTCATATTCGAGGAATTACTTTTTCGAGTGCATTATCCGAAAAACAAGGGTTTTCTTCTATGCTAATGTTGATTAATCCAAAGTGGACAGTTTATGTAAGTCTCTTGGTTTCCAACTTTCGACCGATCTTGGCAAATATCTTGGCATACCCCTATTTCACAAAAGGGTGACAAAAAGCACTTTCCAGTTCATAGTTGATAAAGTGCAACATAAACTTAGTAATTGGGTGACATCTAAATTATCTCTAGCAGGCCGAGTCACTCTCGCTCGCTCAACTTTGCTTGCTATTCCAAATTATTTTATGCAGACTGTTGCTATTCTGAGAGGTGTTTATAACCAACTGGAACAAATCGCTCGAAGGTTTATCTAGGGCGGATCGAGGAACACACCTAAAGTTGCTCTGGTGAAGTGGGAGACATGTTGTCAACCTACTGAGCATGGTGGTCTTGGATTAAGGCCCCTTCGAGCTCAAAACGATGCTTTCCTGGTTCAGTTAGGATTTAACTTCTTCATGAAACTCGATGCTTTATGGCCCAGGATCATGAGAGCCAAATATAAAATTAATGATAGAATGCCCATAAGCATTGAAGTGAAGAGTGGTTCTTTTGTTTGGAAATCACTCAACCGGATTTGGCCTATTGTGCGTGATAATGTCAGAAGAGTGCTTTTGATTTGATTCTTGGATCATTGGCATGAGCTCCCTGGTTGACAACATCAACACAAATCAACTTCATTTCCCTCAAGCTTTCGTCGTGATTTGATTACTAGTGATGGAGGTTGGGATGTTCAACGTTTGCCCCAATTACTCCCTACTGACCTGGTCCAGCATGTGTTAGGAACTCCTCCCTCGGATGATTTGGGCGAGGATCTTCCGGTGTGGCGCTGGAATCAGTCGGGATTGTGCTCTGTGAAATCTGCCTTTGTGTGTACCCAGAAGGATAGTTAGGATGAGCCTGATGCAAAATAGAAGTTAGCGTGGAATTTCGATGGCCCACAGAGGATTTAACAGTTCATATGGTTGCTTCTCCGCTGCCGACTTATGACCAATATCGAACGCAAAAGACGGGGTCTTACGGATGATGATCGTTGTCTGTTGTGTGGCGCTGAGGAGGAATCAATTACCCATATCCTTAGGAAGTGTCACCAAGCCTGAGCAATATGGAACAATATTATTCCAGCTCAATCTTCTTTATTTTTTTCAGTGTCGTTATCACTGGAGACACCTTTTTGGGATCCTTATTTGAAAGCTTTGGAAGCATCGCAATAATGTAGTGTTTAACGGGCAAATTGTTGCTTCCTCCGATCTCCTTCTATCGGCCAAAGCTTGGGCAGGCTAGATCAAACAAGGCAAGGCTATGTATACAACCCAACCTGTTCAATATAGATACTCGACCAAATGGAAGCCTCCTCCTCCGGGAGTTTTAAAGTTAAACACAGATGGAGCGATGCAACCGAGCTCCATGGAAGCGGCGAGTGGAGGCGTATTTCGAGATGAGAATGGTAAGTGGATCGTTGGATATAGCAGGAGAATCGGCAAATGCACTGCCCTCCAAGCCGAATTATGGGCTGTTGTAGATGGTCTTGAACTTGCTTGGTAACATAGCTTCCGACATATTGTGATCAACACCGATAATATTCAAGTGGTCCGCAATCTCAACTCTCCTCCCCAGTCGTTTGAGCCTACACTTCTTAGGAGAATCCATGCTCTTTTCAACCGGTCCTGGAGCGATAGAATCAATTACACTCCGAGGAAGCTAATCGGCTTGCTGACTGCCTTGCTCTCATGGGATATTGCCGAAGCATGGAGATTTCCATGCTCACTCAGCCCCTCAGGAAGCTCATCACGTTTTTAATTCAGACCTGGCTAATATGCTAGATCGATCTACCCACTAATTTTGTGGCTATCTTTGTTACCCAAAAAAATTACGTTCGACCTATGAGATTTCTTGTTCACATGTTAAACATACGATGATGAACTATGTAAATCCAAATATATGTTCAAAATATTCTATCGAATCGACTTTTAGATTAGTTTTTTTTTAATATGAGATCGTTTATTTTTATAATTCATTTTAATCTAAAGTTATTCCTAAATGTGAGAAACAGTGTTATGTCGTTTGGTATAATAAGAAATAGACTAACTCAAAAACAAGTATTCAAATTATATACTATATATATATATATTTTTATTTTTGATACTTTAAGTTTTTTTTAGTTAAAATAGGTATAATGTTTCATTTAATTATTATTTTAAGATTAAGTCGTCAACGTTTGCAAAAAAAAAACATCATTGATGAATGTGTGACACGGCAATTTCTAATTTCTTTTATTTAAAAAAATAAAATCTTTAAATTTTACAAAAGACCTAGATTTTTTTAAATAAAAAATAATGTGAGACTCGTGAGTTGTTCATTGTTGCGACTGTAAGTTGACATTCAACGATTATAGATTATGAAATAAAAAAATTAAGAATTTTGCGAAATTCATATATTTTAGTGGTTTTAAACGAAATTAAAGATTTCAAGCTTTTTTTCAAGTAATTAAAAATTGCATGTCTTTTTAAGACTAAGTTATTACCTCTTGAAAAACGCTAAAAACTTAATTTTCTCTCGTTCGTATGTCGCTCATTTTTCTTTTTTTTCATCTTTGTTGATTGACAGCGGCATTAATTTTAATGTTGATTACCGATCATCTGTATTCTTTATTTTCTTTTTCTTTTCTATATCATATCTTTATTTTCTTTTGTCTTTTGATTTTCAATAAATTTGTCTGTGTTGCACGTTTTCATCTACCTTTATGTCTTGTTTTCTTATGATTTTTTGACATTTTTCGATTCTTTGGTTGTTTTTATTTATCTTTTTTCTAAGGGTTGATTTGATATCGCCACGACTAATCAAGATGATGCTTATCTGATATCTTGTGATATTCTCTGCTTTTCATCCTCATATTGGATTTGGATATCCGATTTGTATTCGTGGATAGCTTTTCACGTTGCTCGAGTTTGATTTACAGTTTGTCAGTGATCTTTCAATAGCTTGATCCCATTTAGTAGTTTATTTACTGATACGATCATATTTGTTTGTATCTATCTTTGTTCGAGTTTCTTAGTTAGATTTAATCTTTCCTTGTATTGTCCTTATATGATCTTAAGTTACTAGTTTTGTTTCAATGATTATAGGAAATTTTTCTAATTATGTACATAATTTACGATTATGATTGTAAATCTTTATTATAATTTAAAATATTTTTTATTTTAAATAAAATTAGTTTCTTCTATAAAAATAACCGCATGCCTTTTTAGTTAAAGAATAAACAAGATCATGTGTGACACATAATCGGGGGACAATTTTTTTAATAGACGTACGATTATGTTTTACAATAATAATGAAACAAAACGTTAAATATATATTTTAATAATAAAATTAAAAAGAAAACTAATATATTTTAATTAAACAAAAAATGATGTCGAAAAAAATAAAGGTGGGGGTACTTTATGTCGTAACCGGTTTTCGTCCGGGCACAAAATTTTAAATTTGGCTGGAAAATTGATTTAAATAAATGTTTTTGAAAATAATTTGAGAGTCGCCATCGGCCTTTTGGGTCAGGTAGGTCGAATACCTAAAAATTATTTTTTTTAAAAGAGTTTTAAGAAAACACTAATAAAAAATGAACTGATCTGCGTTTATAACCAAAAATTCATTCTTTTTAATAATAAAAAGGGATTCGTGGTCGGTTACGTTTAGGGAAGGATTAGCACCCCTACAACGCCCAAAATTGGTACTTTTTAATTATAAATTGTCTCTATTATTAAAATTTAAAAATTCAAAAATATATTTAATTTATAATTCTATTATTTCAAAATTATATAAAAAAAATTTATTTATTTAAAAATATCAGAAAAGAACTTCTAGGTGCCTTAAGACAGCTCTTTTCTTTGATATTGATAAATATTAATTTAAATAATATTGTTTAATTTTTAATTTTAAAATATCAGAATAGGACATCCAGTTGTATTAAGACTGTCCTGTTCTTTGATATTGAAAACTAAATATTAAAATAGTTTATTTAAAATAAATATTTATTTATTATATATTTATAACAACATTTAAATATATAAATAAGTAAAAAATACAATTCTAATTATATATTTAAAAGCAATAAAAAATACTTAAAATAAATGACTAAAATATAGTGAAATTAAAATTGAAAAACTTAATTCCTAATTAATCAGAATTACAGGGATTAAACATGCTATTTTCTTATTTGATAATTTAGTGACTAAAATAAAATTATCTAAAATTCGGATATTATAATAAAATAAATTAAAAATATAAACTAGGGATTAAAATATTATTTATTAAAATTAAGGGATTAAATCTGTTATTTATCCTAAATATATTATTTTAATATAAAGGACTAAAATGAATAAAATTGAAATTCGAAGACTGAATTAAAAGTATTTATAAATTCGATTTAGTGACTAAAATGTAAAGTTTACAAGTTAGGAGGACGGCGGACAGGGTTTAACTATTGTCTAATTACGCGCATAGTCCTTCCCGAAACGACGTCGTTCGGGAAGGCCTATATAAGGTCAAAACCGGCTGGCCCGAAGGGCCAGCTTCATTTCATTTTTTTTTCTTTCTCTCTCTCTTCTCTGAGAGAGAGAATTTTCTCTCGCTTCTCTCTAGAACAGAGAGAAGCCAGCCGGCCGGCAGCCGTCAGTCGGCGTTCGTCCGCCGTCAACCACCGCCGCCGGCCACCGTCTTCGGTGGCCGAAAATTTTTTTTTTTACATCTAAATGTAGATCGGACCGTCCTAATGACGGTTCCGATGCTCTTTTCCGTTAAACGGCTCCCAATCGGAGTAAATCTAAAAAGAATACCTTCGGTTTTTCGAAGGTTTTGGTGAGATCCGGCGTTTGGCTTCCTCGGTAAGTCTCTCTCCTCCTTTTTCTTCTGTTTTTGGTTGCTGGTTGTGGGATGTTGACTGAGATCGTTGGTAGTATTTTGTATATATATATTTTTTGGTTTTGTATCTCTGGTATGTGTTCTCTGTCTTCTTCCTCTCTTTTTTTTTTTTTTTTCAGGTTCGGGTGGTGGCTTTTATAGCCACCACCGGTGTGGCCATCGAACCGGTCCGAAGAGGGGGTCTCGGTGAGTCACCGGACTACCAGTGGTGACTCACCCCGTAGCCATGGCGTGGACGGCTGGCGTTGGAGCTTCTGGAGTCTTCGGTTGGGACGTGGCAGCGGCGGAGGCGGCGAGATAGCAGCGGCGGCCGCGTGTCCCTAGGGTATCAGACCCTAGGGTTTCCATCTGGAGCAATCTGGACCGTTGGATCGTGCCAGATCCAACGGTCAGTCTGAGGCGGCTGGGATTAGGGTTTAGGAAACCCTAACTGAAACCCCCAAATGTTTAGGGTTTCTGGTTGGTCTGGACCGGTTCTGGTTTGTTTGTAACTGGGCCGGTTCAGTTGTAATTGGGTCTGTAATTAATTATTTATATATGTATTTAATATATATTTAATAATAATAATAATGATAATAATAATAATAATAATAATAATAATAATAATATGGGTAAAAAATTAGTATCTTCAGCTGCCCCTCTTTGCTCATTCTTGTGTTAACAAGAATAGGCAAAGATGAAAAGATAATAAATTTTTTTATCTATTTGGCTTCACTTGATCATAATGGAGATATTGAATAAATTCTTCTCTCTCTCCAGATGAGTTCTTCTCATTATGAACTTTCTGCTGGGGATAATGCTGACCTCTTTCTTTCTGTGATAGAGTCATTCAAAAGGTTGAATAAGCTTTTGATGAGTTCTTCTCATTATGAACTTTCTCTTCTTTCTTTAGATGATGAATTTAGACAAAAGGTTGAACAAATTCTTCTCATTATGAACTTCTTCTTCCTTCTTCAGATGAGTTCTTCTCATTATGAACCTTCTCTGGCAAAAATAATCCATCAAGTGATGAATTCAGACAAAAGGTTGAACAAATTCTTCTCATTATGAACTTTTTCTTCCTTCTTCAGATGAGTTCTTCTCATTATAAACTTTCTCTGGCAAAAATAATCCATCAAGTGATGAATTCAGGTAAAAGGTTGAACAAATTCTTCTCATTATGAACTTCTTCTTCCTTCTTCAGATGAGTTCTTCTCATTATGAACTTTCTCTGGAAATGATGATCCATCAAATGATGGATTCAAGTAAAAGGTTGAACAAATTCTTCTCATTATGAACTTCTTCTTCCTTCTTCAGATGAGTTCTTCTCATTATGAACCTTCTCTGGTAAAAATAATCCATCAAGTGATGAATTCAGGTAAAAGGTTGAACAAATTCTTCTCATTATGAACTTCTTATTCCTTCTTCAGATGAGTTCTTCTCATTATGAACTTTCTCTGGAAATGATGATCCATCAAATGATGGATTCAAGTAAAAGGTTGAACAAATTCTTCTCATTATGAACTTCTTCTTCCTTCTTCAGATGAGTTCTTCTCATTATGAACCTTCTCTGGCAAAAATAATCCATCAAGTGATGAATTCAGGTAAAAGATTGAACAAATTCTTCTCATTATGAACTTCTTCTTCCTTCTTCAGATGAGTTCTTCTCATTATGAACTTTCTCTGGAAATGATGATCCATCAAATGATGGATTCAAGTAAAAGGTTGAACAAATTCTTCTCATTATGAACTTCTTCTTCCTTCTTCAGATGAGTTCTTCTCATTATGAACTTTCTCTGGAAATGTCAATCCATCAAATAATAGTTTTGAATCTTTGCTAAAGTCTTTGAAATTCCTGTTAAAAACTCAACATAGATGAAAATGAATGAAAATGCACCTATTTTTGTAAACACCTAAAATATGATGCATGAATGTTGATTTATTTGATTTCAGATTGGTAAATTGAGTATTTCTTCAATTGTAAAAACCCAATAGATTTTTCTTCTTCAAATGAGAGAATCTATCATCTTTGACAAATGTAGATATAATGTCATAAAATCTCTTGAGAATAAAACTCAATAGTATAGGCTCTTGAAAAGCTTGCATTCAGGCAACATGTTGATTCTGATAACAACTCATCTGATTATGAAGTGACCTTTCAAGATGATTTCACAGATATCGATAGTTCTTCTAATACCGAAAAATCTTGAATTCTGATTATGATGAGGAGAATAAACTGTTATACTTAACAAAAATGGGATTCTCAAAGGCTGAAGCTTCAATAGCCATGTAGAGATGTGTGGTCCAAATTCATCAATTACAGAATTGGCAAATTTTATATGTGCTGCTCACATGACTAATGTTACTGATACATTTCTTCCAGTACAAGATGGGAAGCCATTATGTGATAATCCCAGTTACAAGCAAAGACGAAACTTGTGCTATGATTTTTGGGAAAGAGATAAGCAAAAGAAACTTGAAAAGAAACTTCTTAATGAAGACGATCATGCAGTTCATCTTTTAATTCCAATGATTGGTTCTGTAGTTCCTACCAAACCAGATCAGATAACTCAAAGAACACTTCCAGAAGATGCTATGAACACATTCATCTTCCAAATTCAAATATTGGTTCTGCCAAACCAGATCAGATAACTCAAAGAACACTTCCAGAAGATGTTATGAACACATTCATCTTCCAAATTCAATGATTGGTTCTGCTAAACCAGATCAGATAACTCAAAGAACACTTCCAGAAGATGCTATGAACACATTCATCTTCTAAATTCAATGATTGGTTCTGTCTAACCAGATCAGATAACTCAAAGAACACTTCCAGAAGATGTTATGAACACATTCATCTTCCAAATTCAATGATTGGTTCTGCTAAACCAGATCAGATAACTCAAAGAACACTTCCAGAAGATGCTATGAACACATTCATCTTCTAAATTCAATGATTGGTTCTGTCTAACCAGATCAGATAACTCAAAGAACACTTCCAGAAGATGCTATGAGCACATTCATCTTCTAAATTCAATGATTGGACTAGGATATCATAATGCTTATTTGATGTAGAGGCAGAATTTGTAGATTCGAAGCATTTCCATGCTATTACACTGAAAAGGGCTATATTCATAATTCTGCCAATTAAGAACAGAGTTTCTCTTATTCTGCTTCCTCCATGTGCTGATGCTTTTCCATTGACAAAGAAATGATGGCCTTCTTGGAATCCAAGAACAAAGTTTAATTGTTTATAAACATGTACAGGAAGTGCCAAATTGACAGAAAGGATCTGTAAGGTTCTTGAAGCTTATGTCAATGAGCCACCTTCGAGTATCCAGAAGTATGTTCTTGATGAGTGCTGAAAATGGAATCTAGTATGGGTTGGAAGGAATAAAGTTGCTTCACTTGAACCTGATGAGGTGGAAATGCTTCTAGGTTTCTTTAAAAACCATACATAAGGATCTGTATAGAGACATGTTTCCCAGTGATATCAATATCTTGTTTTTTTTGCTAGAATCAGTGCTGCAAAGATCGCCTTCTACTGTCTTAGTATATCTTTGAAAACAGATGTGCAAGAACTGAATGGTGATCGGTTGGAGCAATTGATGAATAGATTTGGCGGATTCGACCTTGTTGTCGGTAGCATCCTGTGTAACAATCTTAATGTTCATGGCTTTAAGATGGTGATGATTTGCTTACTTTGTATTCCATGTATTTAAAAGTATTAACATAAAGTGATATTCAGAAAATTTTAAATTATTTCAAAATTATGTTAATTCATAGAAGAATAAATTGAATTTTATAAAATAAATTTGAATCTCAAATAAATTGAACTTGAAATAGATAGAATTGTATTCAACGTTATGGCAAGCATAAGAATGATAAAAATTCAAATGTCTCAACAAATTATAAGCATAAGTATTTCTAAATTAATCACATTGACACAATTTAGAGAAATGATGTAAGCTTTTGTCTGGAAGATCTCAAACGTTGTCGAAATGCTTGTAGATGTGAAGTTTATTCCAAACTGTCAAAATCTTAAGAGAGTTCAATTGCCAGATGCCTAATATCAACCTGCATTTGAGCCACCTTTTCAGGTTTTCAACTCAAATCCTTCCTTTGGTTACAAGATGCCCTTTGCGGGTTTTCACCTTGACCCCCCATTTTTTCTCTTTTTTTTTCTTTTTTCTTTTTTTTCCTTTTTTTTCTTTTTTTTTCTTTCTTTTCTTCAAGCATAATATTTCTTGACAGAATCCGAGTTTATTGGATTTCTCAGAATTTTTCCATCCATTTCTGCCAAGATTAATGCTCCTCCGGAAAAGGCCTTTTTCACAACATATGGCCCTTCCCAATTAGGCATCCATTTCCCACGGAAATCTTTATGTATAGGCAAAATCTTTTTTAGTACTAGATCACCCTCTTGGAATTCTCTTGGATGTACTTTTTTGTCATGAGACTTCATCATCCGTTTCTGATACATCTGTCCATGGCAAATAGCTTTCAATCTTTTCTCCTCAATAAGGTTCAATTGATCAAATCTAGATTGGATCCATTCAGATTCATCCAATTTTGTTTCTCTCAATATTCGAAGCGATGGAATCTCAACTTCAATTGGTAAGACTGCTTCCATTCCGTAGACTAGAGAAAACGGTGTTGCCCCAATAGATGTTCTAACAGTAGTTCGATATGCATATAAAGCAAAAGGTAACTTCTCGTGCCAATCTTTATAAGTTTCAGTGGTCTTTGTAATGATTCTCTTGATGTTCTTATTTGCTGCTTCAACTGCCCCATTCATCTTTGGACGATATGCCACTGAGTTTGCATGTTTGATCTTAAACTGCGCACAAAGTTCGGTCATCATTTTGTTGTTCAGGTTCAGAGCATTTTCTGTAATGATCCTTTCTGGTAGGCCATACCGGCAAACTATCTCTTTCTTTATGAATTTGCAGACTGTGGATCTCTTAATATTAGTATATGAAGCAGCTTCAACCCATTTGGTAAAATAATCAATTGCCACAAGGATGAAGCAATGTCCATTCGATGCTTTTGGTGTGATTGCCCCAATGACATCTATTCCCCACATAGAAAATGGCCAAGGTGCTGTCATTACATGTAAAGGAGATGGGGGTACATGAATCTTGTCTGCATATATCTGGCATTTATGACATTTCCTTGCATGATCAATGCAATCTGTGTACATGGTAGCCCAATAATATCCATATCTCATTATTTTTCTGGCCATGGAAAGACCATTTGCATGTGTTCCACATATTCCACTGTGTACTTCTTCAATGACGTTTCGAGCTTCGCTGGTATTTAAACATCTCAATAGCATTTGATCATTGCTTCTTCTATACATAATCTCTCCATCAAGAAAATATCCAGCAGCCATTCTTCTCAAGGTTCTTTTATCAATTTCTGATGCATTTGGTGGGTAACTTTGATTTTTGATATATTGCAGGATATCATAATACCATGGTTTACCATCTACCTCTTCTTCCACACTATAACAATGTGTAGGAATTTCATATACTTGCATTTTGATTGGCATCATATCAACTTTCTTATTTGCCTGAAACATAGCAGCCAATGTAGCCAAAGCATCTGCCATTTGATTTTCTTCTCGAGGGAGATAATTGAATGTAACTCTCTCAAATTCTTTCACTAATTCGAGGGTAAAATTTCGGTATTCCAACAATTTGGGATCTTTTGTTTCCCATTCTCCTCTCAATTGATACACCACTAACGATGAATCTCCATATATCTTGAGACATTTGATTTTTCTTTCTATAGCTGCTTTCAATCCCATGACACAAGCTTCATATTCTGCCATATTATTGGTGCAAAAGAAATCCAGTCTACTCGTAAAGGGATAATAAACATTTTCTGGAGAAATTAACACTGCCCCGATTCCTCGTCCCAAAGCATTAGATGCTCCGTCAAAATAAAGCTTCCAAATTGCAAATTCATCATTTGTTCTGACTTCTTCATTCATGGATATGCATAACAAATCTTCATCGGGAAAATTGAAGTTCAAAGGCTGATAATCATTTGATACACGACTGGCCAGAAAATCAGCTATTACACTTCCTTTTATCGCTTTTTGGTTGACATATACAATATCAAACTCATATAATAACATCTGCCATCTAGCCATTCTGCCTGTCAAAGCTGGTGATTCCATTAAGAATTTCAAAGGATCAAGTTTTGATATCAACCAAGTAGTATGGTATAACATATATTGTCTGAGTCTTCGAGTAGTCCACACCAAAGCACAACATAATTTTTGTATTGGGGGATATCGAACTTCACAATCAGTAAATTTCTTGCTCAGATAATAAATAGCTTTTTCTTTTCTTCCAGATTCATCATGTTGTCCTAGTACACATCCCATCGAATTTTCGAAAACCGTCAAATAGAGAATTAATGGTCTATCAGGCATTGGTGATACTAAAATTGGGGCATTGGATAAGTATTTCTTAATAATATCCAAAGCTTCTTGACATTCTTCATTCCAGACTTCAGGATTATTCTTTCGAAGTAATTTGAACACTGGATCACATTTGTCAGTTAATTGAGAAATGAACCGAGATATATAATTTAATCTCCCCAAAAAGCCTCGAACTTCTTTTTTTGTATTGGGTGGTGAAAGATCTTGAATTGCTTTTACTTTATCTGGATCAATCTCGATTCCTTTTTTGCTGACCACAAATCCCAAAAGTTTTCCGGAAGTTACCCCAAAAGTGCATTTAGCGGGGTTGAGCTTTAATTGATATTTCCTCAGTCTCTGGAAAAGCTTTCTCAGATTTTGAATATGTTCTTCTTCAGTTCGGGATTTGGCAATCATGTCATCTACATATACTTCAATCTCTTTGTGCATCATGTCATGAAACAAAGTTACCATGGCTCTTTGATACGTTGCCCCTGCATTTTTCAATCCAAATGGCATCACTTTATAACAGAATGTGCCCCACATGGTTACAAATGTTGTTTTTTCCATGTCTTCAGGATTCATTTTTATCTGATTATATCCTGAAAATCCATCCATAAATGAAAACCATGCATGTCCTGCAGTATTGTCCACCAATGTGTCTATGTGGGGTAATGGAAAACTATCTTTTGGACTAGCTTTGTTGAGATCTCTGTAATCCACACACATTCGAACCTTCCCATTCTTCTTTGGTACGGACACAATGTTGGCTACCCATTCTGGATATTTAGATGCCTGTAGGAAACCTGCATTGATCTGTTTCATCACTTCTTCTTTGATTTGCAACAACATTTCTGGCCTCATTCGTCTGAGCTTTTGTTAGACCGGTTTATATTCTGGATTGATTGGAAGCTTGTGTATCACTATATCTGTGCTTAAACCAGGCATATCTTGATAAGACCAGGCAAAGATATCTTTGAACTCTTGAAGGAGATTTATCAATTCTTGTTTTATCTGGATTGTCAGAGTAGTACCAATTTTCACCTCTTTTATTTCTTCATCTGTTCCCAAATTCACAGTCTCAATCTCTTCTTTGTGGGGTAGAATTTGTTTGTCTTCTTTTTCTACCAATCTTAATAATTCAGTAGGAACATCACATTCCAGTTCATCCTCACAACCATTGATTTCTTCCAGACATATAGGATGCTCTAAATTTATCACTGGATTAAATTTAGGAATACACATGCTATTAACACGGTGACACCTGCAAATTTAAGTCGGACATATTTCCGAAAGAATATAGTAAATTTATGAAATGTAAAAATGTAATAAAATGTAAAGAATGATTGCCATCTGAAAATTTTAAAGAAAAATTATTATATTTAACATAATTTCTTTTACAAGATAACAAAAAAGTTTTTCATATTTTTGAGCTAAACATAAAGATTAGTTCTGAATATTACTCTGCGTTAATATTAAAAACTATAGGAAGATCTTCAGTGGTCCAATTGGTGAGTGTTTCTCCAGGAAGACATGGTCGAATCCTATCCAAGTATTTGCCAGTTTTGTTGTCATTCATGATCATGTTGATAAATAATCCATTCATAGCTTCTTCAACTATATCTTGATCTTTCGTCAACTTTTCTTCTTTAAAGGCTTCAACAAGCTGCTGTTCTACATTAATTGTTCCCCCTGATCTGAATGTGGTCTTCAAATGTGGGAAATACATGTATTTCCAAAGGATTTCTCCTCCTTTCCATTTTGCCTTTCTGTCTTCACATCTTCTTTTCATCTCTTTATTCTTTTGCTGAAGATTGGGCTTAAACCCTAGCCCAAAACGATCTTTTTTCATCTTTATACTGATAGGAACTGAAATCCCTTGAAGATTCTTTCCTAGACCTTTCCCAGCTTTAGCTCCGATGCCTAAAGTTTGTTGTACTGTCATCTTGGTGCAATCAGACAATCTGGGATATGGAATTTTACTTCCTTCTGCAATAAAGGTTGCATTTACAAATTCAAGAGCTCGGAAAGAGCATTCAAGAGCATCATCATTGGTGTCGATATATGGAACATCACTTGTTACCGATGCAATGATTTCTTCTTCAGCTCCTACACATATTAGTTGTCCATCAACAACAAATTTTAATTTCTGATGTAATGAAGAAGGAACGGCTCCTGCTGAATAAATCCATGGCCTCCCTAATAGACAATTATATGTGGGGTGGATGTCCATCACCAAAAAGTCAATATTGTACACGACTGGGCCAATTAACAACGGTATTTCCATTTTCCCAAGCACTTCTTTTTTAGTACCATCAAATGCTCGTACTACATTCTGATAACTCTTCATGTGTGATTGATCCAGAGGCATTCTTTGAAGTGTGACTAGAGGCATCAAATTGAGAGCGGATCCATTGTCAATCAATACTCCTGGCAACACATGACCATGACAGTGTGTCGTGATGTTCAAAGCTTTTACTGACCCCATTCCGCCTTCCGGTATTTCATCATCTGTGAATGTTATATAATTGTCAGCGGCTATATGTCCCACAATTCTGTCAAGTTTATTGAGGGATATATCTTCAGGGATAAATGTTTGATTGAGAATTTTCATCAAAGCATTTCTATGTGCTTCTGAATTCATCAATAGATCAAGAATAGAAATTCTCGCTTGTTGTTTGTGTAGTTGTTCAACCACACTATACTCACTGTGTTTCAAAAATTTCAAAAATTCTTGAGTTTGTTTTTCTGTCACAGGCTCATTGTATGCTGGAGAGGATTCATCATCAAATACCTTCTGAGGTATTGCCATGGCTTTTCCTTTTGTTTTCACTTGTTCTGAAGCATTGGATGTTTCGGGAGAGTAACATCTCCCACTTCTCGTAAAGAAACCGACTTCGCTCACTGCTTCAGACTTCGATGTTGTACCCAAACTCTGTTTTTTCTCTTCTGTTTTTTCTAGAGAAACAGATCCTCCTACCATTGAAACATTGGTAGTATAATTCCAAGGTACCCTGCGGGTATCTTTGTATGGAAATGGTAGAGGAGTGGTGATAACTACCTTCGGCTTTATTGGTGCAGGAATCACCGTAGATGATTTCACATTAATGATCACAGGATCATTTATTCTTTGACTTGGTTTAGAATCCTCTGATGAGCAAACATCATCTTCTTTTTTTCCTGGTTCTTCTTCAAAGAATTCTATTTCTCTATTGTTCATCAATTTTTGCACCAAATCCCTAAACTCAGGACATAGTTGAATTTTATGCCCTTTCTCCTGATGATATTCACAATAATTCTTGCCCTCATTTTGCTTTGGCCTGAATTGTTGTGGAATTATACCGGCTAAAGAGAGTTGTTGGAATACCCAAACAAACGGAGATTTAATTTCAGAAATGTCAGTTTTTGCTTTCATTCTGTTCTCTTCCTGAATTGCATTCACGTTTTTGTCTCCATGATTTGGTAATGGATGATTTGATGCAGATGGTGTATTGAATTCCAACTTCCCAGTGTTAATCAAATTTTGAACCACCCTTTTGAATGCCAAACAGTTTTCAATAGAATGACCCGTGATTCCTTCATGATAAACACAGTGTGCCTTTGTATCATACCAAGGAGGGAATGGTGGTTGCATGGGAACCAAAGGATAAGGCCGTATGACATCTGCTTTTAACAGTGAGTCATAGATCTCAGCATATGGTATTGGTAAAGGTGTAAAAGACAACCTTTCATTTTCCTTTTGAGATCCTCTGGAATCTGCTCGATTAGTGTTTGTTTCCTCTTTCTTAACCCTTGGCTGGGTTATTGTAACACTTTTCGATGAATCCTTGTTGTAAGAATTTGCATTGTTGACTTCATTCTCCTTTTTCCGGTACGTAGGTCTTTTGGAACTAGACCCCTCATTTGATTCAATTTTGCCACTTTTCAAGACATTTTCAATGAGTTCTCCAGAAATGACCAAATCTGCAAAATTTCTGGTTGCATTCCCCATTAGATGATTTAAATAAGGAGCCTTCAATGTATGAACAAATATTACTGTGGCCTCTTTTTCTGACAAAGGTGGTTGAACTTGGGCCGCAGTGTCACGCCATCTCTGGCATACTGTCTGAATGTTTCATTATTCTTTTTCTCCAAATTTTGGAGAGTCCATCTATCAGGAACCATGTCTGTTACGTGGCGATACTGCTCTAAAAATGCTTTAGCCAAATCTTTCCAGGATCTAATGTTGGCTTTGGTCAATTGAGTATACCATTTTAAAGCCGGTCCTGTCAAACTATCCTGAAAGCAGTGAATTAACAATTTCTCATCTTTCACATACCCTGCCATTCTGCGACAAAACATTGTAATGTGGGATGATGGGCATGTAGTACCATCATATTTATCAAATTCATGAGCTTTGAACTTGATGGGGAGGATTAAGTCTGGAACCAAACTCAACTCACTAGCGTCAAACCCATAGAATGATTCAGTTATTTCCACAGATTTCATTCGTTCTTCTAAGCTCTTGATCTGTCTGGTCAGTTCTTCATTTACTTTTTGTTTCTCATTCAGCTCATTCAAATCTGGGATCAAATGCTCAGTATTAAGATCCCCTATTTTCACATCGGATATAAGTGGATTTTTGCTTGAAGATGCAGGATTCACTTGTTGATCTTCATGTGGTTTGGCTTCTTGTAATGCAGATGTACGAGCATTGATTTGTATAGGTGTAGTACCAGAATGATAAATTGGTTCTGGTGGAAAACCTAGAGGATATATGGGTTCTTGGTCGAAAGATACAGGATTTTCATGCATTTTCCCACTGATAGCCTGCCTTTTAAACATGTCCTCTATTTTCTGCATCATACTGTTTTGTGAATTTGCAATACTGGCTTCAATTTTTTCCAGCTTCATTCTCATTTCTTCTTGTTCTTTATGATGTTGTTCCTCAATACGCTGTATTTTATCCTCCATAATTCTCTTAGTAGCTTGTCTAGTACCGTAGTGATGTTGTATTTCTCTTTTGGCCAGAATAACTACGATTGAAAAATCTTTTATTATTTTTTCCAAATTTTAATTAATGAATTTTATCTTAATAAAATAAAATAATAATAATTCATAGCGAAAATTATGAAAGGAATGATGAATGTATGCAAAATGTATGTATGCAAAAAGGTATTGATCCAAAAAGTTAACTGTCATAGAACAACTTTCATCGGCATACAAAAGTTTCTTTATAATAATTCATAACTACAGATAAGGCATAGCCTTTCTATTAAGCTCTATAACTTCTTTCATTAACCATGACACCTTCTTTCCGCACTTAGAAACTGGATCAACTTGATGCTCAATTATTTTGGCTTCAACAGCTAGTTCCCCAACATATCTAGCAACTTCGCTCATTTGAACCATGGCCTCGAACACCGTATTACTTCTTTCTTCACTTCTTTCAACATAGAACTCAGTTGACTTTTGCCATTGTTCATTTGTTCCTTCAAGAGTTTGCTCTAACTCAGTGATTCTGACTTGACAATTGTGCAAATTTTTTTCAAGATCTCTAATGCGTCTTCGCAGTGAAGCATTTTCCTCATTACTTTCTTTGAGATCATTAGGCCCTAGACGAACCTTTTCTTGAAACAACGATTCCTCAAGTTACAAAATGTAAGCATTAAACTCTGAGTTTTTATTTCTAGACTGATCCAGATCTTCTTCAAGTTTTGTTCGTGCTTCTTGCGTTCTTTGATTAAGCTTCTGGATCTGAACATCTTTGTTTCTGCATCTTCGCATCCAATTTCTAGCCACTTCCTGCTCTACCTCAAGTCTGGTGTTGAAATTTTTTTTTTCCAGCTCCCATTTTTCTTTTTCAACATTGGATTCTTCCATCTTTTGGCCTCTGACTTCAAGTTCAGCAATTAACTGGTTCATTTCAGATTCAAATCCCTTGAACATGATATTTTTCTCACCTTCAAACTTATTAAAGATGTCATTCTTCATTTCTTCTAAATCTTTGGCTCGATCTCTTTCTCTTTGCATTTCATTCATGATCTCGCGATGCTCAGCCTTGTGTTTTATAATTCGCTCTCTTCTGTCGACCTCAAAATCTTCCATTTTTTGCTTTCCTTTCTCAAGGCTTTTGAGTAGACGGCTATTCTTTCCTTTCAGATCTTCAACTCGTCTTTTCTCAATGTTCAATTCTCTGGTCATCTGTATTGTTGTTTGGCTTGATCCTGATGCTTTTCGGGATTTATATAACTCCTGGTAGTTTTTCTGTAATGCTCTGAATTCACCATCACCTTTTTCTTTATCTTTTCTCAACAGTGCACATTGTGATGAATGAAAGTCAATGTCAACCCCCAACATAGCTTTATCTTGTCTCATTTGCTCTAATTCTTTCGACCAGCCTTCTCTTTCTGCTTCAAACTCAGCTCTCAAGATTTCAATTTCTGACGGAACCACCTTAATGCGATCTTCCATAGAGATATCCTCATTT
Source organism: Hibiscus syriacus (assembly GCF_006381635.1). Lineage (NCBI taxonomy): Eukaryota > Viridiplantae > Streptophyta > Magnoliopsida > Malvales > Malvaceae > Hibiscus > Hibiscus syriacus. The sequence goes on along the minus strand of NW_024062249.1, from coordinate 26,101 downwards.
TGATCTGGTAGAGGAATATTTTCGTTTTTCCTGACAGATCTCCATTCTTCATAATTAGGAGTTAGCATTTCTTTTGCTGCTTTAGCTCGGATACAAAAAATTGTTTTCCAAGCTGTAACGGCTTCCATGATACTTCTTTTATAATTTTTGCTGTGGAATGCGAACTCAGATGACTGTAATCCAGCAGTGACAGGTACAAATTGACGACCTTCATACTGTCTTATAACCAGAAGTGGTGCATATCCAATTCCTCCCCATAATCCGAGCAGTATTATCCAGTTGTAATATCCACATTTGTAAAAGAATTCCCTTTGTATTTGCCACGGGGCTCGCCAAACAACGTCATTGCTTTGCAGATTTCGAAAGGCATTGATCCACATATCTTTCTTAATTTCTTTCGGCCATTCCTGCTCCAGAAATTCTTTTAATGGTGAGTAATCCGTATTAAAGCGTCGGTATGACACTTTTTATGTCCTCCAGAAATGACTACGGATCCAAACATATAACAACTGAGTACACCCTGAGAATCGTCCACCTCCTAACTTTCTACAAGCATTTAACGATCTGAAGGTTTCTGCTAGGATTGCAGAAGCAGGATTAATCTTTTTCGGTAGCTGTTCAAACAAATCTACCACTGCAGCTTCAACATATCCCAATACTTTTGGGAAGATGACCATACCATACATACCCAGAGCAAATAAATCGAATCGTACTTTAATATCTGGATGACTCTGAATAAGTTCTTTAATGTTGGTCCAAGCAATGCCTTCGCTTTCGCCTTTTTGTTTTGTACGGGATGCTACCCATTCTTCTCGTACCCCGGCAATCTTTGCTAATTTAACTCGAAAAGGTTGAGTTTTAATTGACTTTGAATAGATTCGATTCTCCAAAGCCCCATCTATATGTAGCAAAGTTGTGTACTCTTCAATAGTAGGGACCAAATCCTCTTTATTGAGAGTGAAGCAATTGTATCCTGGATTCCAGAATTGAATTAGGGCTCTGAGTAATTCATCATCAACTTCGACATAGAGCAAATATGGGATGTCTCCGTAAATTTGATAAAACTGCAATTTTTTGTTTGAATCCCAACTTTCCCAAATGCTTCGCAAATCTTGCATATCATTTCTTTTTAGTGAAACTGGAGCATAACTGGCCAAGTCAGATACATAATCATCCTGCAGACTGTCTCCTTCTTGTCTTTGTAAGTCCTCAGCCCACTGTCTTACTTCTGAGTTTAGAATTACTTGATTTGAACACTTTTTATCCATAAATGAAGGCTTTCCAATGAGATAATTAACACAAGGATCAATGCCTTTTATCCTATATGATGCTATGCAAACAGAAAAATAAAGAACACACAAAAAGAAAATAAATTAGTTTACATAATAAAAAATTTAACATTTACATAAATAATTTTTATTTAAACATGCTTTTCTAAATTTAAATAATTTAAATATACATGTAATTTAAAGAAAATAAATAAACTAGAAAGTTAGAATACATTTCTCTTGTGTGTACACCTATTTTAGATAAAATTTCAGCATGACTTAAGATCGGAAAAGTTTCTAGGGTTTTCTATATGCAGGGTTTCAGATCTAAGAGTAAAGGTACCCGAATTGTCCTTGTTAGTGCCCCCTTGGGTTGCTAACCCTCAACCCTAGTCCATCACAGACTAAAATGGATCGAGTTCAATTCGAGGGGATACATTTCTCTATACCTGACACGGAGAATAAATTCTCACGAAGACATAGAGCATATGAACCCCGAAAATTACTTGCTAGGTCTGACACGGAGAATAAATTCTCACGAAGACGTCGCTTTCACTTCCACTTAAAAGGGACAAACTCAATTATAGAGCTTTATGTTATGCAATGCAAGTGCTCTGTGTGAGGAGAAATGTTCAAACCTTTGACAGAAAAATAAATAATGAAATAAAATACTTGCAAATAAAATAAAACATATAAATATTATAAAAGTAATAAACAAATAAAAAAAATTTGACAAGAAAGAATTAAAAATTAAATATATGAATTTTTAATTTTTAATTAATAGAGACAATTTATAATTTAAAAAGTTTGACCGGGTCCCCAGCAGAGTCGCCAAGCTGTCGTAACCGGTTTTCGTCCGGGCACAAAATTTTAAATTTGGCTGGAAAATTGATTTAAATAAATGTTTTTGAAAATAATTTGAGAGTCGCCATCGGCCTTTTGGGTCAGGTAGGTCGAATACCTAAAAATTATTTTTTTTAAAAGAGTTTTAAGAAAACACTAATAAAAAATGAACTGATCTGCGTTTATAACCAAAAACTCATTCTTTTTAATAATAAAAAGGGATTCGTGGTCGGTTACGTTTAGGGAAGGATTAGCACCCCTACAACGCCCAAAATTGGTACTTTTTAATTATAAATTGTCTCTATTATTAAAATTTAAAAATTCAAAAATATATTTAATTTATAATTCTATTATTTCAAAATTATATAAAAAAAAATTATTTATTTAAAAATATCAGAAAAGAACTTCTAGGTGCCTTAAGACAGCTCTTTTCTTTGATATTGATAAATATTAATTTAAATAATATTGTTTAATTTTTAATTTTAAAATATCAGAATAGGACATCCAGTTGTATTAAGACTGTCCTGTTCTTTGATATTGAAAACTAAATATTAAAATAATTTATTTAAAATAAATATTTATTTATTATATATTTATAACAACATTTAAATATATAAATAAGTAAAAAATACAATTCTAATTATATATTTAAAAGCAATAAAAAATACTTAAAATAAATGACTAAAATATAGTGAAATTAAAATTGAAAAACTTAATTCCTAATTAATCAGAATTACAGGGATTAAACATGCTATTTTCTTATTTGATAATTTAGTGACTAAAATAAAATTATCTAAAATTCGGATATTATAATAAAATAAATTAAAAATATAAACTAGGGATTAAAATATTATTTATTAAAATTAAGGGATTAAATATGTTATTTATCCTAAATATATTATTTTAATATAAAGGACTAAAATGAATAAAATTGAAATTCGAAGATTGAATTAAAAGTATTTATAAATTCGATTTAGTGACTAAAATGTAAAGTTTACAAGTTAGGAGGATGGCGGACAGGGTTTAACTATTGTCTAATTACGCGCATAGTCCTTCCCGAAACGACGTCGTTCGGGAAGGCCTATATAAGGTCAAAACCGGCTGGCCCGAAGGGCCAGCTTCATTTCATTTTTTTTTCTTTCTCTCTCTCTTCTCTGAGAGAGAGAATTTTCTCTCGCTTCTCTCTAGAACAGAGAGAAGCCAGCCGGCCGGCAGCCGTCAGTCGGCGTTCGTCCGCCGTCAACCACCGCCGTCGGCCACCGTCTTCGGTGGCCGGAAATTTTTTTTTTACATCTAAATGTAGATCGGACCGTCCTAATGACGGTTCCGATGCTCTTTTCCGTTAAACGGCTCCCAATCGAAGCAAATCTAAAAAGAATACCTTCGGTTTTTCGAAGGTTTTGGTGAGATCCGGCGTTTGGCTTCCTCGGTAAGTCTCTCTCCTCCTTTTTCTTCTGTTTTTGGTTGCTAGTTGTGGGATGTTGACTGAGATCGTTGGTAGTATTTTGTATATATATTTTTTTTGGTTTTGTATCTCTGGTATGTGTTCTCTGTCTTCTTCCTCTCTTTTCTTTTTTTTTCAGGTTCGGGTGGTGGCTTTTATAGCCACCACCGGTGTGGCCATCGAACCGGTCCGAAGAGGGGGTCTCGGTGAGTCACCGGACTACCAGTGGTGACTCACCCCGTAGCCATGGCGTGGATGGCTGGCGTTGGAGCTTCTGGAGCCTTCGGTTGGGACGTGGCAGCGGCGGAGGCGGCGAGATAGCAGCGGCGGCCGCGTGTCCCTAGGGTATCAGACCCTAGGGTTTCCATCTGGAGCAATCTGGACCGTTGGATCGTGCCAGATCCAACGGTCAGTCTGAGGCGGCTGGGATTAGGGTTTAGGAAACCCTAACTGAAACCCCCAAATGTTTAGGGTTTCTGGTTGGTCTGGACCGGTTCTGGTTTGTTTGTAACTGGGCCGGTTCAGTTGTAATTGGGTCTGTAATTAATTATTTATATATGTATTTAATATATATAATAATAATAATGATAATAATAATAATAATAATAATAATAATAATAATAATAATAATATGGGTAAAAAATTAGTATCTTCACTTTACATCAATGTTGTCGTAATTGATGTTGTCATACTTTTTTGTCTTTTTTTTTAATTTACTTTAGTTTGGTGTTGAAGAGACTTTGGAATTCATAAAGTTGTGTGGAAAAATCGAAAACATTACATAATTACATGGACTTAGGATGTTGCATTCTCATTCTTTGACTAATAACCTGCATTGCCTCAATCAATTTATTGCATGCACTGCAATTATGATTTTTCTTTCTTGGAAAATATTCACATAATCTTATAAAAATAGGGTAAACTACGCATTTATAATCTAAATTATCAGTTTTGTTTTATTTTAGTACTTTTGCTTTAATTTATTACAAAATCACACATAATGTTTGCCTTTTATTTTGTTTTGGTAACTCGTCTTTGAAAACTTAACGGAACCAATGTATGTGGCACCTTTTTTATGGGTAAATTGCATCATTCATCGCTCAACTATCTTCTCACTTCTATTTCGGTCACTAAAGTTCAATTTTTTTTAATTCAATTGCTTGTCTTTCAAATCACTCTTAATTTAATCACTCTAACTTTCAAATTTGATTTTTATTTTAATTATGTATTAATAAAATAATAAAAAGATGTCACATCACAAAAATTATTAATAAAATAAATTAGAGTGATTAAAATATGAGAAATTCGAAAATTGAGTAGTTAAATTGATTTTTTAAAACTTTAGTAACCAAAATATGAGTAAGATTATAGTTGAGTGATGAATGATGTAATTTACGCATAGAAAATGCAATGTCGTTAAATTCTTAACTACGAGTACTAGAATGAAACAAAAAAAACGTTAGGTATGATTTTAAAACAAATAAAAGTTTAGTTATTAAAATGAAATAAAATTGGTAGTCTATATAGTAGACGTGTAATTTACCCTTAAAATGTTATAAAAAATATATATTATAGTGATTTACCACTGTTTATTATACAAAAGGCATAGAATAGTATAATATAGAACGTTGGTCTTAAATAATTAGGAGTAAAGGATGAATTTATGAAGCAAACTTAGTGGTAAAAGAGATTGTTGCTTTTAATAGAGATTTTAGATTCGAGCAATTACATATGTAGAGTGTGTACATTATCAATGACTAAAAAAATTCTGAATAAATATTATCTTATAATTATCATATACTATTTAAGAAAACTAAGAATAAGACATAGATTGATTTAACATAACTTATTAGAGAACATCTTATTTAATTTTTTGATATTTTGATTTATATTTTTTATTATTTTAATATGTAATATCATATTTTAGATTTAAATTATTAATGATAAGTAGTTTTTTTTCATAGATTTAGGTAAAGTGGTGTTATAATATACTTCAAATCTTTTTAAATGAGATAAAATATAACATTACTAAAATAATAATCGAAAAGAATCGGAAAATTAATAAATAGATAACAATAAAATCATGTAATATATATATATATATATGAATAAATGAATATTAATAAAAATTTGAATAAATGAATATTTAATAAAAAAATAATTGACAAATGATTGAGAGTATTTAAAACAAATATTATTTTGTAATCACCTTAGATTAATAAAAAAATTGAATAAATAAAGATTAATTTGTTGAGAGATTTTTAGAGGTAAAAAATATTTTTTTTTTAAAAATAAACTTAGAAAAAAATTATATTTACAAATTATGCATACGTTGATTATCAATTGACTGCATAAATCTATTTCAAGTGAAAATTAAGGATCGAAGAGCCGAGGTCTAACGTCTCATTCCAAGCCCAACAAAGGTCCATGGGAAGAGAACCTTATGATTTGAATAGAAAATAAACCAAATAAGATACGTTATTTTTACTTTTTAGGGTAAACTACACATTTAATATATAAACTATTAGTTTTGTTCTATTTTATTATCTAAATTTTTATTTTTAAAATCATACCTAAAGTTTAGTTTTTATTTCATTTCAATACACCGTCATTAAACACTTAACGGGCATACTCGTCAATCGTCGCATCTATCAATCGATGAAGCCCAAACTTTTTAACCCGCACCTTTTCGACTCCTAAACATGATTTTGGCCTCCTTTCACCCGAAAATGCCTCAATCTCATCAAATCAACGATCTACTTTTTTATTTCTTCATCATTCAGTCTCCATGGTCCACCATGCAATGAACCTTAAACTAGACAATGTTGGTCAACTCGTCATTCTCTCATGGTCCACCGTTAAGATTAGTCATCCTTTCATAGGAGCTATGCCGCATCAACATGTCCTTTAACTTTTAATTGTGAGGTACTAAAATGAAACAAAAAATAAACGTTAGGCATAGTTTTGAAAAAATAAAAGTTTAGGTACTAAAACGGACCAAAACTAATAGTTTAGATACTAAATACGACTACATGTTTAGTACCTAAACTATTCATTTTGATCCGTTTTAGTACCTAAACTTTTAATTTTTTTCAAAACCATACCTAACTTAGTTTTTATTTCATTTTGATACCCCATTAAAAACTTAACGTTAAGTTTTGAAAAATTGAAAGTTTAGGTATTAAAATTAACCAAAACTGATAGTTTAGGTACTAAACGCATTTAGTTTTTAATGTTGGATACTAAAATGAAACAAATTTTAAACATTAGGTATGATTTTAAAAAATGAAAGTTTAGATATTAAAACAGACCAAAACTAATAGTTTAAGTCCTAAAAGCGTAATTTAACATTTCTTATTTTCTTAAAAAAATAAAAGCAGTTGGTTTTTATTAAAGCCGTCACATTTTACAGATTATGGGTTGAGAGTTAGAAATCTGTGCCTTGGTTCCGGTTTTGACGCTTGGATTTGATCGAAAACCTTATCTGCACCGAATTTCATTCCTTTTCCCCAGTTAATATCGCAATGTGACAACGGAATAAGACGGAGAAGAAGCAAATCAGAAACAATGGCCACTCAATCATTTTCTTCCAGGTAAGCTGTTGGTCACCATTTTCTCTTTCCATGAATGTCTCGGAAAAATGTAACCAAAAATTTCATCTGCTGAGTAGAAGTTGTGGGCAGCCAAATTTATTAGATACGATGGGTTGTTTTTAATTGGCGTCTTCTATGGATCTTTAGGCAAACGTTGTTGAACTGTAATCTGTGTTTCTGGCAACTCTTCGTGCATAATTTATCGCCACTAGTTTCGGGTTGGCTAATTCGTTATACGGCATGTAGAAAATGTTATAAATAAGTAGAAAGCAGATTGCTTCATAATTGTTTGTAGTTTTCTGGTTGTCTGTTGTTAAAATCATGGTTTAGGTAGATCTATAATTTAGGAGACAGTGATATAACTGAACCCCAATAGTAATTGAGATTTGTTTTGTAGGAAAACGATAACGCCTTACAATTTTACATTAAGCACTCTCACATGTTGGTTTTAGGAAGCGGACCTCCTTTATTTACTTCAATCTCTTTAGTAAAATAGCCACTCTCAAATACCAGTTTAATAATTTCAAGTAATAGATAATCTCAAACTTAGGAAACAGCACCAGCTTATCATTCATACCATCAAGGGTTGATAGTGGGGAAACCACACACTTGAAAGCTTCTTCTGCCTTTTAGAGCTCCAACACGAGGTCTACAAACACAGCATTTTACTCGATTAGGATATTTGTTTCGAAAACTCGAAATAATCTCACCAGTATACATATGCAACGGAAACAAATAATTGACTACTGCATCTGTCTTTTGGTATTCAAATCCACGTGCCAACTTTGTACTAACACGTGAAGACTAATGTTACTGTAGTCATCATGCAAGAAGGATCACAATGCATCAGTACTAATTAAGTACCACTTGGGTTTTTTGCAATGCTGTAGGGATCCTCTTTAGGATATTAATTTGTAGAAACTAGCTGCTGACAGAAAAAATCAAATATTCTTGGAAAGAAATCAAGAAAAAAATAACAAAGACATGTATGATCTTTCATCAATGGTTTCTTGGCAGTCCATGAAATAGTTTCTTAATGGATACTGAAAATGTCAAATGCGTGTATACTATACTTACAGTCTGCATCTGTTTTGATCCAGCACTCGCGGTTCCCATTTGAATCATTGCAGCTAAGTGTGAATTGATGTGGGTTAGATTGGCTCTTGTAGCGCCATATGTTCTTTGAAAGGGATCTCTGAGGATATATCATTATGTCATCATCTGCAAGCATATGATCTCCATTCTCATGACCTCCATCATAGAATATTCCTTCCTTGTTCTCAATATTTTGGGGCTTGCTATGCTTAGATGTGGTTGTTAAGCTTTCAGGATGAACCTTTTTGTGGAACATGTGCAAGATCTACACACCACATATCAGCGTATTAGGAAACTCAACCTTTTTCATTTTCAGAACCTTAAACACTCTGTAAAAACGCAAAACATCTTGAAGCCAAGGCAATAAAGAGAAGAAAGAAAAAGAAAGCAAGGGATGAAAGCAAAAAGATTAGGAACTGTTGTTAACACATTCTTGATATTTGATAGACAGACCATTCAATTTGACTCATTTATCTTGCCAGAATTTTTCAATCTTCATGCTGGGATCATATGGTTACAACATACATTATATTGGATTCTATACTTGCAACATTTTCTCTGTAAATTACTGGAAACCCCTGATGAATAGAAAGTTTGGTATAGTTGTTATTTTTTTGACGTACCTTGTGCAGTTTAGTTTCTGCCGAAGCATAATCAATATTTCCTCCAGTGGCTGCAGTAGAGCTCCTAGAAGCATTGAGCATCTTTTTCTTCAGCATTTTCTTCATTATGTGCACTGCAGATTTATCTCCTTCCTTCTCTGTTCTCTTTTCCTCCTTTTCATATTTACTCCCCAAATTCTCCTCCGTTATTTTAGTCCTCTGAAACAGCTCCCCAAGTGAGGTCCTGTGTTCCTTTTTGGCCACTGTATTTGTTTCTGACAATTCTATTGCTGAGCCAAAAAGATAACCTTGCAGTGGACAAACTGTAGTACCATTCCCATTGGAATCCGGACCTTCAATTGGCTTTCCACTGAGGGTAATTGTGCTGCCATGACTGCTTCTTCCAGTGCTGACATGACTGTTTCTTCCAGTGCTGACATGACTGTTTCTTCCAGTGCTGACATAACTGTTTCTTCCAGATGAATCGTTGCAGCCTTCTTCTTTAGCTTCTGCTCCTAGAACCCTCTCCAACTCATCATTAATGAGCTTCAGTTCATTCTCTGTTACTTCAGTTTCTTTTTCAGTTATATTCTCTACAGAGATAGCAAATGTCGGTGTTGATGGATCAGGAATGTTAGGGTCCGAACCAAGGGTGCCAATGGCAAGAAAGCCATGGAATAGCTCAGACATTGCTGATGATGAATCCTCTTCATAGTCTTCTTCATCTACTCGTGCTGCTTCTATGCCGGCAAATGACTTTCGAATATGGTTTCTCTGGGATGGCCTGAATGGCTTGGTACCATAGTTTGGCTTCGAGTAGAGTTGTTGGTCATCCACTGATGAATGCCCTGTAAGACAATTACAAGAATGCCCTGACACGTAAAACGTTAAAAGAGAAACTTGGATGACAGTGAGATAGATGAAAGAATAAGTTATTACATAGAATTTCAGCAAAGATAGCAGTGATTGCTTTTCCCTAACCATGATAACATTCAATTAAGAAAAAAGCTTTATATTTATTTAATCTCTATGTATTTACCATCATGTAATTCATTTTTGGGTCATCTCAAATCTATATTCCAGTCATCATAATGAGCAACATGAAGATATGCTGTTCAGAGGTCTTTGAGGTTCACATGCATGCAATCTAAATGTGCATCACTTGCCAGGCTTTTACTAGTTAGGTAGCCTACTGTGTGTGCCCACAATCTGAGTCATGCACTGTCATTACAGTTTGCATAACTTCTTTAACAAGAGACTGTCTCATAGATTATGGTTATCCTTTCAGTTACATTTTCCATATGAAGGTCACAGCAAAACAAGCTATATGGCAGGAAGACACTTACCAATGGTGAAATCCTTGAGTGGTTCACTGCTATTTTGGCGAAATTTACGATGCATCCAACCTAGTAACTATATCAAAAAGAGAAAAGTTCAGTTCATAGAATTGAGGAAGATCATTATCACTGGACATAACCAAAAAGGGTATACCTTCATCTCTGCTCTGAGCCTCTGAGGATACTTCAACTCTGGTTACCTGTTGTGGATGGTGAGTAGAATGATGATCTACTTAACCGCTTGATGATGGAATATTTATGAATGTGAAATAAATTAGGTCCTTGAAGCCTCCTAACATCTGAGATAAAGATGGCTGGAGTGAAACACATAGATCAGTACAAGATTCGGGTTGGCTATTAATTGTCAAGATCACATCATGTAGTCACATACAAAGGTGGGTCCTTTGATACAGGAGTCCAGAATTCTATTTAAGACATCCACACATGTTCAAGCGCAAGGCAGGTTACAGGGTTCATGACTTTTTCCTTTCTTTCTTTTCGTTGGTTGTATTTTTCTGCATGATCCGTCAGACTGCTATAGAAGACCTTTATTATGGTGGCATATATGAATCACGCACATGTCCATTAAATCTGTAAGTTTAAAACACAATTAACCAGATACAACACTTAGAGATCAATAATATGAAGTGCGCCATGTTGTATGTTACCACCCTTTCTAACATAGAAATCTACTTGAACTTTTTCGTTTAGGATGTTGATGATATACTATCATTTTAAATTAAACAGGTTACTTGGTATTTGGTGGAAGAACCTGGCTTCACTTGTAGGAATTGCAGAGACTATTTTGTCGGATTTCAGTGGTTCGAAGGTAACATCAAAACAGAAGGCTTTTTCTTATCATCTCGAAAAGATTGTCTGCATGGTGTTTCTTAGTTGGTCTGCTACTGTGGTTTTCAATTGAATGACCATCATGCGATAGACAGGACTAAATGACAATTTACTTAATAAATATCCTCCTGCTTGAAACATTACAATAGTGATGAAGCTGCATTTAAAGAATTTCAATTCTACCATTTTAGCCAGTGATTTGATCCGCTTGATGTCCCTGATATTCTTGTTAATTATATCATTTGGAACACAGAAAGCTTTCGGTTAGCCTATAACCACCTCAAATGTGATTGAAATTTAACTCTTCATCTACACATTTCCTCACATATTATGTTTCATAAATCATTGTATTTAGTATGTTTTTAATTTTCAACTGCATAGAACTGAACCCTAGAAATTAGACTTTACTTGTACACTGTAACAATTCCCCATTATCTACTTTCTAGAATTGCCCAAGTACTTACTTACCTTTGCAAAATTCATGGCTTGATATCAAAGGCTTTCCCATATTCCATTTGATGGAATGTTGAAGATGCATTCATACTTAGCCAGTGATGTACATATTCATTGTCATTGTCATTATCGTTATCATTTGATCATAATATGTAGTTTCTGCAGGCCCCATCAAGCTCGTGACAGTTGAACCTGAAAAATCTGTCTTGGTAACAACTTTATCAATTTGATTGAGCTGAAAACAAAGAAAGGGTTAATCACCGAGAGATAGTTTTAAAGCCATATTTCAAAAATGAGTACAAAGATTCATAGATGTTGATGAGCAAATTCTGATGCCCTCAACTACTGGTGGATCTTTGCAAAATATTTAAATAACCACTGCAGATTCATAGTGTGCTATGACGACTCTTAATTCTGCTGGATTGGCCTAACTGAGTAACGGTGAACTAGAAACTGAAGTCTTAATATTACTTTGCTATTCTGTGCCGTCTAGTGAATGCGAGGTCTCAATTTATTAACTAGCAATTGTTCTTCCAGATATTCCTACATTGATTATCTCTTTAATTATTATGATTTCTATCAATTAAAGAATATTAATTGTTGTGTAGATGGGAAAAGACAGCTCTTTGATGTTCCTGTAAAGAAATATCTTGAAACATGTCTTGACAATATCATTTTCATTGAAATCCCATGAATTCTACATAAACTACTATAAACATTTTAATTATTTTAAGGATGCTGTAAAAGGAGCTTAGTATAGAGATGTATTATCATTTGAGAACTGCTCCCTTCATTTGTTTCTATTATATTTAGTCAACATCTTCCATTATTTATTCTTCAATGGAAGAAGTATGGGTGCTTGTACCACTAACTCATGTAGGTTCTGATGATACTTGTGAATCGTTCTTCTGTATAAGATATCAATAGTGTTTCAAAAATAGCGAATGTGACGTTGCTGGTGTTTCTTGCATATTTGTCTATACTTGTAAGGATTATAATATGTATGTTATTGCAGTTTTATGTTTCTTTGTTTTAAATCAAATTTGAAGGTTATAAGTCCTTAATCCAGTAGGATAACTAATGTGTAATTTTCCTTCATTTTGCTTTTGGTCCTCTTATTGAGAATGTTGTGTCGTGCATGATATGGTCATGCACTAGAACAATTCCATAAACTGACAAAATAGAGTGCTCCTGGAAATGAAAATATGTCTGATAGAAAAGAAATGGCATGTCACATCCTTTTAAAAAGAATGACCATATTCTTCGTAAAGAGTCGGGTGAAGTTCTGTGTATCTTGTTTTCCGTAGCCAACATGGAACTGAATGTGAACTGTTGGGCAATTTCCTGCCTCAAAAATGATGGAAAATGACAGTTTGAAAGAAACTAAAAGGTTTTATTTCATCCCTGGTTGCCTATTAATACCATTGGATCTGAGTTAGTAGGTCCGCACTGCAGTGTACATTCATGTTGGATACAGTATCATGGTTGTGTTTGCCACTAAACTTATTGGCTCTCAGTTTTTTTTATCAACTTTTGTGGGTCTGTAGTTTCTCTCTTTTTTGAACAGATGATTCTTGCAACCAAACAGTGGACAATCAGTCAAATAGATAGTGTCAAACAAGCAGTGCTGGTGGTGAATCAACACTTCCCAATAGGGTGTCTGTACTATTGATGTTGATTCTGGACAATGATATATCCTCCAATTATCGAAATGTGGTATGCCCTTATGATCCTCTGCTTCCCATTTGGTTCATTGAAACTGGTGAATTGCTGCCACACACTTGTATGGTCATGGATTGAGACAGTAAGTGTGCACCGTTTCTGGCTCTCTTTGGTAAACAGATAAGAGACAACCCATGCTCTATATCAGTTCACTGCAAAATGACTTTCTATTTGGTTTTCTTTCCAGGAATGTGTCCAATAAGTATATTGTAACTGATGAATTGCTTCAAAACCAAGATGGATGGTTTAAAAATTCAGAAGAACCCAACATTGAGATATGTCTTTGACCTTGTGTGATAAAACTTTGATACAGTACAAGAAGAAACATCAAGTTTTCATACGTTCTTAATAGTTCAGGTTGCTAGTTTTCTTTGATGGGACATATTCCTTTTTTTTAATACTTTCTCTCGTTTTTTTCTTTTTATTTATATTTTTTGGCTGTAAATGAGGCTCTAGAGCTGCCTGTTTTACTGAGCTTGACAGAATGCTGCCAATATTTTGTATTCAACGAATTTAATGTATCAAATTTCAATTTCAAGCTATTCATGTTAAAACTTGAAGAGACTAAGAGCTGAAGTTCACAAAATAAATTGTTCAATGCTACAAGCTCTTAGGGAATTTGGTTGCAACCTTGATATTTTAATCTCTATTATCTGATTTAATTACCACCAAATGCTAATTGATGATTTCTTTAGAAACTTTTGTCTAGTCAGAAAGTAGCCATTGGCTCAACATCTGATCCTGCACACGAAGAAGAACTTGTGCCGGAGTATTTTGGCTCTCATTGTTCCTGTTCTTCATCAGAACACCCCCACCTCTTGCAACTGTGATTTTCTCTGCATCTCATGACTCATATCGAGTACCTGGTCTCATCATTATTCATCTCAGTGACCCTACATTTTTCACTTTGATTTCATGACTTGATCTACTAATGATAATTTTTTGTCATGTTTAATAGAGAGCCAACAGTGTTGTCGACAATACATGGAAGTTCCGAGATCAAACACAAACATGTGTAGGGACTAGGAAGCGTATGATATGCTCAATAAGCAAGGCAAAGATTGTGTAAGTGGAACTAATGGTTTCAATCTTTTTCAGGAGAAAAAGCTCAGCTGTGGTATTTAATGAGAAATGGTAGTTTGATCCCACAATTTCAATCTTGTCAAGGAGCAAATGAAATTGAGTGGATTCAATAATTGAGTACTTGAGTTTCAGCTAATATACTTGATAACCGTTTCTATTTAAGTTCAAATCACACGTCATTCTTTTCTTGGTGACTAATTTAACAAAATATCTTTTCTACATTTTTGCTTTGCTTCCCCCTCCCCACCTCGAACCAATTCATCTGTCTGTCCAAAAAGAATGAAAATCTTGGGCTGCTGAAGCTTTAATATATGAATGTGGCAATGCAATTAGTATTTATTCGGTAGGAAAAAAGAGGGCCAAGACTTAATATAAGTCTTATACTTCTATCGAGTTTCTAGTAAGTAATTTTTCTTTGAGAACAGTTCGAGCATTGGATGAAGTAATCATTCTTCCGTCCAAGTTTTCAGCGTTCTTATTATAAATGACTAATGCACTGTATCATCACATATTGGCTGATAGATAGAACTTGCATCTCATGTCACAATTCAGGGGTGATTGAACCTATTATTCTTGGATAAACGATAATTCCAACTTATTATCAAGTTTCACAATCTTACCATTATCTTTATTACTTTAGAATGATTGCTCAGGTCCATAGTCTGAGTGGCCCCATTTTTATGACGATTTTTATCGTGACAACTGGTACGTCTTTTCTAAATGTATTTTGTATGTTTCACCTCAACATTTGTAACTTACAGATGCGGCTTGGCAGTGGAGGATCAACAATTACAGTCATTTTGATGGGGGTACCGTCTGTCACTAGAAGTATGTACAACTTCGATTTGTTAACTTTGAGTTTCAATGGAAGTGGTAAATTGCAGAATTTACATACACAACCTTTTTAATTTTTTCTGTTCCTGAAGATATAAACAGATGTTAAAGCCTTGCCTTAACAGTGAATTCGGCAGTTTACCTTGATTTAGAGCTAGAATGAGTCGTCTTATAATTTTCTTACACTGAAGATATAAACAAATGTTAAAACCTTGCCTTAACAGTAAATTCTGCAGTTTACCTTGATTTAGAGCGTTTCATAATGTTCTTACACTGACCTTGGGAGTCGGTTTATTGAACCTGGATTCGTATGGGAGAGTCAAGTTGGAATTTTTCACCCAAGGAAAAGGAAAACATAATGCAGGAAGAACAGTTAAGTGAGATCTGATTACCTTTGTCTAGAAGCACTAGATTCAAACCATTAGGAAATGAAAGTTGTCTCGGTAGCAAGTAAGATTAACTTGGGCAGTTTGTAATTCGTATAGCATTCCTGTTATTTTGTGTAAAATCATGTTTACAAGACACAGAGAAATTCTTGTCTTATAGGTTTCGACACGTTCATGTATGTCCTGTTTTATTTATGTTCTCTGTTTTCCTTCTGGCCAAAATAGCAACTCGGATTCAGTCCCCCACTTGATTCTAATTAGATTTATGCATGCTTGCTTGCCGACCAAGAAAGTGAGGATTGAAAGATCCAGCTTTCTGATACGACTGTTCTTGTGAGCTTCTACTCGTCCGCAGGAATTTAAATCATTAACGCCATGTTTGGTGAAACAACAATTTTTTAGCCTTTCACTTTGATTTTTTTCCTTTATTTCTTAGTTCATAAACAAAAAGTACAAAGTTTTTGTTAGTTTTGCAATTTGCATGTACTGTTTTAGGATTGAGTGTGGGGATCTAAAGGAGAGTGAGGAAGTTACTAGATTTGGGGAGAGAATATACCCAACAAGGGAAAATTTGAAAACAAAATTTTGGGGTTTTCTTGGTTTAAGGACGGTGGAGCACGGCAGTAGCTGCAATAGCGAATGGCCGGAAACTGGATTTGTGGGAGGTTTCTGGGTTTTATAGGGAGGAGAAGAGACTTGAACAGTTGGAAACATGAGAGAGAGAGGAATTTGTGAGAAAGGTAGAAATCATTTTTATTTATAAATATAAATATTTTAATATGTATTTTTGAAAAAAATATATAACTAATACTAAATTATAAATCGTTTTATAATTTTAATATATTATAAAATATTTTTGTAATGAAAAATAATTTAAATTGTTATATAATATTGATTTAATTACATTTAATAAAAACAAAACAAATATTGTTTTACCTAGACCTGACAAATTTGACCCGAACCCTATTATCCAAACTGAGACATGAAATAGACTCGAACATGATGACCCAAATTTGACTGAAACCCGAAAAATTGAATTGAACTGAAACCGACCTAAATTTTAGCCAAAACGAAAGTAACTCGAATTGAATTGAACCTACTCGAGATTTAGCTAAACCGAAAGCAGTCCGAACGGAAAATAACATGAATCGAAAGTAACCCATATTTAATTTACCCAAACTCGATCTGAATCGAAGATTAGCCCGATTTTAACATGATAATTGAGTTAAAGTGTATAAAAATACTAAAATATCTTATTAAATTGGTTTTCATATTTAAATCAAATTATGAATTATTAATAAGTTAATTGTATCATATGTCCCCAATCTATGACCCTCATTTCAAATTAATCCCTAAACTTTTAAACATTTCATTTTCATCCCCAAGGTGTGATCTTCATCCTAAATTGATCCCCAAACTTTTGAATATTTCAATTTTATCCTAAATTATTCTTGTATACTAATCACATCTCTTGTTAATAAAATCATTAGGCAAGTTATAGAATTATATGTTTGAAAAATAAAAATTTAGGTTAAACTATGATTGAAATGGATTACATATTTGGATGAATTCAGGGATGAAATTGAAAGATCTAAAAGTTGTTTAAGGATGAAATTAAAATATTTAAAAGTTTAAGGACTAATTTAAAATAAGAGTCATAGTTTAGAGACATATGATGCAATTAACTCATTGTTAATTTAATATTTTACTTTGGAACAACTAAAATAACTTTCTAAAACTATTAAATTAATTTATAAATTATTTTAATTCCTTTGTATATTAGGAAATATAGTTATTTAAATTAAACATAAAAATGACTTATTTTTACAATATAAAGATATATATTTTTACTTATTATTTAAAATTAAAATATTATATATGATATAATAATATAATATTATTTATAAATATTTATAATAATATTATTCAAACATAAACAGGATATTATTATTAGTTATTGCTTTTAAATTAATAAAAATTACATTTATAATTAAAGGTTAATTTTTTAATTTAAAATTTTAATAGATAGTAAAATTTGTAATTAAAAAATAGTTTTTAATCAAATAGATCATACCATAAAATTTTCATTTCGAACCAATAAAAAAATCACAAACTGTAAAATATCTTATAGGTTGAGTTTAAGTTAAATTATAATCCGTAAATGATAATTGAATTTGAATCAAATTGAACACAGCTGATAAGATTTAAAAAAAAAAGACGCCTTTTTTACAAAAAAAATAACCCAACCCGAAAATAATTGATCAGATATTAATCCGACCCAAAAATCAACCGATCTGATATTGACTCGACTCGATATTCAAACCGACCAGACTTACTATAGACTAAAATAAAACTGAAACCCGAAATGACCCGACCCAACTTACAATAGATTTGAATAAAACCGAAACATGAAATGATCAGATCTGAACCTGACTTGAATTAAGTCTGAACCGAAATAACCCTAACTGAACCCAATCTGAATAACTCATTTGCCACCCTAGTTTACCTTAAATGAAATTACTACAATTTAAATGTAACACTATAATTTATTAATTATAAAAATATTAATAACGTTATTTAATAAGTATTATGTAATACTAAGAAATAATTTATTTAACTATATATAGTTTATAAATATAAGTTCCAGCAAACCAAACATGACCTAAATATTTTAGATTTTGGATCTCTAACCTTAGAATGTATACATGTAATGTGTAAAAAAGATGGCTTGTCACAAGTGGTCAATACAATAAACAAAAATTAAAATTTTATGTTAAGAAACGAATTTATAAAATTTTTAAAAAATAAATTATATAAAAATTTCAATTATGATTAGTATTACAACCCTCAACTCGACTACGATTCCGGCATGAGCAAGAACAAGAATTATGTGAAGTTTTTTTCCCCAATAATCATAGATATAACATGAGTTGACGTTAAATATGAAGTAACATACACCAGGAACGGAAGTAGGATTTTATGTCAGGGAGCGAGCTTTATATTTAATAAACTAAAAATAACTTCCAAGAAAACTAGAGAAGTGTTAATTACAAACCTACAAAATATTACAATATTATTTGTCAAAACTAGGCATTCGAAATTGTGTCCGACGCTCTTTCATTAGATCGAAGTCATCAATAAGAGAATCTATAGATAAATCACGAGCAATTTTCTTCTCAATATATTATTAAGTAGCTCAACAAAAAATCATCTTCCATTTTGTTACGCAAGTGAGTCTTCACTAGCTTCATGGCCGAGAAAGCCCACTCTGTGGTCGAAGTAGAAACAGGAAGAGTCAAAACAAGACGAACAAGTTGATCAAGGAGAGGATAAATAATTGACTTTTTAGTCTTTGCTAATACTTGAAAAAGTTCTGAAATTGTTGATGCGTGTCTCAATTCATGGCCCTTAGCTTCTAATTCAATGTTCTAATTGGCCTTTCAAGTGCAACCTTTCTTGCTCCGTGAATTCTTGTGAATAAAATTTATTTGCAAGCTTGCATATATCATCCATGCAAAATGATTTATAATCATCCATTGGATCTAAAGCAAAACTAAGCCTGAGTAACTCCACCATGTCATCCTTGAATCTAATGTTCATCTCTTGTATTTGAGAATCAATTGCAGAAATAAATATCAACAAGATAACGATGCTCAACTGATGACATCTCGTTAAGCTGAGACCTCCCTCTCCTCCTTTATAAGGAACATTCATATCGGGAATCTCTATGATGTTTATCACATATGAGTAAACTCACTATTAAATTCAGACTCCTTTGATCAACCAATTTTTCAACATTAGAAGAATCAATATTACCACCGGAAGGAGTATTTCTTTTTGAAAAAAGAATCGATTTTCCGATTACCCGTATCTAGCTATAGAGGTTTTTGCACTCCTATTTCTAGAAAACAATGCAAGAGTATTATTATCAAAATTTAATGACACAAATTTTAAATGTATTATCAAGGTATTCGAATCCAAGAGAATTAAATATTTAATTTAAGAATTTCACTTACTAACAGAGAGGAGCAGATGTTTGATTGAATTGTTGTGAGAAGATCAAGATTTCAATTAAGCTGGAGAGAATCGGATGCAGTGATGATCAGATGTGCAACTTGCTCCCTGGATCCACAAAACCACAAATTCATAATCCATTAGTAAAGAATTAATAAAAAGGTAAATAATAATAATCATAATAATTTATAATAAAAACCTTACATTATATGAAAATATATAAATTCAAAGGGCAAAAATTTTAAGGAGGCGAAAATATATAATTTATAAAGTTTTAAAATTCCAGGAGAGGTGGTCGCCCTCACCCGCCCCCGATCCATCTATGATAATGACGTTTAACTTTAAATTTTAAAATTCTATAATGTGTCATGAATTTATTTGTTACTAGGTTTTCTTTTACATATATTGACGCTTTAATCTTATAATAGCAATAAAATGGAATGTTAAGTATTTTATTTTTTCCTGAAAACAACTTAAATATTTAAAATACATGTACAGTTTAAGTGTTTATTTATCGATTAAGTAAATTTGTGGGGTTTATTGTTGCGGAAGACGGCTATCGGATAGAGCAAAATCGCAACTGATAATTTGAGAAAATAAAAAATGAAGATAAAAAGAGACACAAAATTTACGTGGAAAACCCCTAAATAAAATAGGGTAAAAACCACGGGCAACGGTAGAAGAATTTCACTATAAGAAAATATGAATTACAACTTCTCTCGATCTACCAAGGAGAAAACAATGATAATTCTCTCTTGATAAAAATGAGAAAACAACTCTCAAGAAACTCTCTAAATTCTCTCTAGTATTGAAAGAAAGCTAGAATGTTTTGGGATGGTTTTGAAGCTAAATGGGTTAGGGTATTAATAGTTGAAGCTTAAGGACTAATCTTGTAAATACCCTAAAAGTTTAGTGACTAAAGTTTGTAATTTGCCCATTTAGTTTTCAACCATTGTTGCACCTAATTTTGACATTTTATATTTGGTGCCTACCATTGTTGAAAATTTCATTTTTTTTCAACCTTGCTAAATGCACTTTCGGTGCATGCTTTCAACAATCTCCCACTTGAAGATTTGATTGGAACAATCATATCTTCACACTATTCTTTCTACCTTGTACCATCATGTTGCTTACGTCTCTGATAGTCCACAAGAGGATCGACACCAGGTAAATTTATCAGCATTGATTGCCTTCGTCATGAAATCTGCTGTTGTCTTTAGTATGGATCTTCTGCATATCTATCGTCCCTTCTTCCACCTTTTCACGAATGAAATGGTACTGAACTCGTATGTGCTTTGTCCTTGAATGAAATGCTGGATTTCTTGCTAGATGCAAGGCGCTTTGACTGTCACAAAATAAAGACATACTCTTGGTTGTGCCCAAGCTCCTCCAATAGCATCTTCAACCAAATTGTTTCTTTACTGGCTTGTGTAGCTGTTATATATTCTGCCTCTGTTGTGGATGTAGCCACAACTGACTGTAATTTTGAAACCCAGCTTACAGCTCCACCAGCAATTTTGAAACATATTCTGTAGTAGATTTGCTTTTATCCAAATCTCCTGCATAGTCAGAATCGACATACCCATTTATAAGTAAGTTTGATCCTCTGTAATATAATGCAACATTTGAGGTCCCTTTGATGTATCTCAGGATCCTCTTTACTGTATTCCAATGCTCTTTGCCTGGATTCGCCATGTACCGACTAACCACTCCACTGCTTGTGCAATGTCTGGTCTTGTGCATATCATAGCGAACATTAAACTTCCCACTGCTGATGCATACAGCACTCGAGACATCTCCATCCTCTCTTCTTCACTGCTAGGACTCATATTGGAGGATAATTTGAAGTTAATAGGAAGAGGGGTAGAAATTGGCTTACAATCTTGCATGCTGAATCGTGACAAGATCTTCTTCAAGTAATTCTTTTGTGAAAGCCAAATCTTCCTATTACTTCTGTCTCGGTGAATTTGCATCCCTAGAATCTTGTTTGCTGATCCCAAGTCCTTCATTTCAAATTCCCTAGCCATTTGTGCCTTCAATTCTTCAATTGATCTTTGTTGGGTCCTGCAACCACATATCATCCACATACACACAACAATATAACAAATCGTTATCACCAGACCTCTTGAAATAAGCACAAGGGTCTGCATTAAGTCTGTTGTATCCAAGGCACATAATGAAGGAATCAAATCTCTTATACCAACACCTCGGTGCCTGCTTTAGACCGTACAGAGATTTGTTCAACCTGCAAACCAAGTTCTTCTTTCTTCTTCTTCAAAACCTTCAGGCTGAAGCATGTAAATCTTCTTCAAGATTTCCATGAAGAAAAGTTGTTTTAACATCTAGCTGCTCTAGATGTAAATTCAATGTAGCACACATTGCCAAGACTACTCGAACTGTTGTTAGTCGAACCACAGGAGAAAAATTTCATTGAAATCAATACCTTCTTTTTGAGCATATCCTTGACCACCATCTTGCACGATACTCTCCACTTGATCGTCACCATTTCGCTTGATTTTAAAGACCCATTTGTTACCAATTGGCTTCCTTCCTTGTGGTAGTGGCACAAGGTCCCATGTATTTTTTGAAGGGATTCAATTTCCTCTTGCATCGCCATCATCCACAGTGAAGCATCTGAGTTGTTTATTGCCTCCTAGTATGTTGATGGCTCCGTCCTATGTTAAAAGGCAGTATGCAATATTACATTCTATAACATAATCTGAGTGCCAATTGGGACGTCTTCTCACATGATCTGATTGACGAGTTGTTGGAGCTTCAGAACTCTCTGGTTCTTGTTCATCATGTGCTAGTTCTGCTTCAGAATAATCTCCTTATTCAAACTCTTTTTCCACATGTATCTGTGTGTCTCTGACTTTCAGCGCTATCATCGTCTTCTTTTCTTTGTAGTTTATCTTCTACAAAGATAACATCCCTGCTGATGATCACTTTACGGGCAGTGGGATCCCACAAGCGATACCCCTTTACTCCATCAGCATACCCCAAGAATTTGCATTTCTTGGATTTTGGATCCAGCTTTGAGATTTCTTGGGAGTTGTACAACACGTACACAATACTTCCAAATATATGGAGGTTTGAATAATCAGCTGGTTTACCAGTCCACATCTCCATTGGTGTCATCAGCTCTATTGCAGTTGATGGAGCTCGATTCACCAAATAACAGGCGGTATTGACTGCTTCTGCCCAGAATGATTTTCTAGGCCTGCATCCCTTAACATTGCTCTTGTTCTTTCTAACAAGGTTCTGTTCATCCACTCTGCCACTCCATTTTGTTGAGGAGTGTTCGCCACTATGAACTGTCTTTTGATGCCTTCTTTCTTGCAAAAGTCATCAAATTCTTCGCTTGTGTATTCTCCTCCATTATCTGTTCTGAAACACTTGATCTTATTTCCAGAATCAAGTTCCACCGCGCCTTGAAGTTTTTGAAAGTTGAAAACACGTTTGACTTCTTCTTAATAGGGTACACCCAACATCTCCTGGAGTAGTCATCAATAAATGAGACAAATTATTTTGCTCCGCCTAGGGATGTAACTGGTGCTTGCCATACGTCAGAGTGAACCAATTCTAGAACACTTTTGCCTCTAGAATTTGATTTGTTGAATTTTAATCGGTGCTGCTTACTTGTTATGCAATGCTCACACAAAGGAAATATTACCTTTGTTAAGCCTGGAAGTAGCTTTTGCCACAAGGACTTTCATTCCTTGTTCTGACATGTGTCCAAGTTTCTGATGCCATAGCATTACAGAATCTGAACTACATGAGGCAACAGAGGCTTCTACTTCTAGCAAAGTCTCTCCCTTCAGCATGTACAAGTTTGCAGCTATCTTTTCGCCTTTCAACACCACAAGCGTTCCACGTAACACATTCATGATTCCTTTCGTGTTTCAATCTTGCTTGCATTATTATCCAACAATCCGTAGGATAATAAATTTTTCTTCAGGCCTTTCACGTGCCGTACATCTCGAACAGCTTTAATTGTTCCATCATACATCTTCAATTTGATGGTTCCCACGCCAATGATCTCTAAGGCATGATCATTGCAACTATACACAGATCCTCCTGAGACAGGTTCATACTGATGGAACCATTCTCTTCTTGAGGTCATGTGATATGTTGCTCCCGAATCAATGAGCCATATATCTACAAATATTTTTTTGCCTTCCACGGTGGTTGACGCTTCACAGCATAGAGCATCTCCATCATTTGAAGTGTTTGCGATATTACCTTGTGGATTGGAGTTTTTATTTAGACTCCAACAATCCTTCTTCAAGTGACCTTTCTTTCCACAGTTGTAACACTTTAAATTCTTCTTATTCCTCGACTTCGATCTACCATGTTTGTGACTGCTGCTTTGGCCACGTTCTGTTGATCTTCCTCTCATCGTTGTCATCATTGTCAACGCTTCTGCTTGTTGCAGATTTACTTGTCTGTCTTCCTTATTTTTTCGCCGATTTTCTTCTTGTATAACAGCAGCTGCAACGTCATCGAAGACTAGACTAGTGACATTACTGTTTGTCAAGTTGATGATGAGTTGATCATACGAATCCGATAAACTTTGAAGTAGAAGTTCAACACGTTCTTGTTCTCCTATTTTACAGCTTAAGGATGTAAGCTGAGAAAATAAAGTGTTCAGTGTATTTAAGTGCTCCGTCACTGAAGTAGATTATGCCATACGGAGAGTGTACACTTTTCTCTTAAGGAAAATTTTATTGTGCAACGATGTGGCCTCGTATAATTTGGTGAGATGATCACATATCTCCTTAGCTGTTTTCTTTTCCTCGATGCTTGACAATACTTCATCTGCTAATGCTAGATGAAAGTTTGACATAGCATTCCCGTCCATTTCGATCCATTTATTGTCATCTGTGAAATCCACTGGCCTTTCACTGATAGCTGCTAGACAACCGTCTTTCCTCAGGATAGCCTTCATCTTCAATTTCCACAATGAGAAATTTCTCCCATTGAATTTTTCAATATCAAATTTCGTTGACATAGCTTCTTTTACGGATAGCTCACACTATTTCACTATCGTGAATAGTTCTCTGGAACCTTCAAAGAATGGGTAATACCTTCAAAGAATGGGTAATCACCTTTTGGTGGCAACCACAAAGACAATAAGCAGATATTACACACTCTAATCTGGCTCTGATACCAATTGTTGCGGAAGACGACTATCAGATAGAGCAAAATCGCAACTGATAATTTGAGAAAATAAAAAATGAAGATAAAAAGAGACAAATTTACGTGGAAAAACCCTAAATAAATAGGGTAAAAACCACGGGCAACAGTAGAAGAATTTCACTATGAGAAATGGAATTACAACTTCTCTCGATCTACCAAGGAAAAAAAACAATGATAATTCTCTCTCGATAAAAAGGAGAAAACAACTCTCAAAACTCTCTAAATTCTCTCTAGTATTGGAAGAAAGCTAGAATGCTTTGGGATGGTTTTGAAGCTAAATGGGTTAGGGTATTTATAGTTGAAGCTTAAGGACTAATCTTGTAAATACCCTAAAAGTTTAGTGACTAAAGTTATAATTTGCCCATTTAGTTTTTCAACCATTGTTGCACCTAATTTTGACATTTATATTTGGTGCCTACCATTGTTGAAAATTTCATTTTTTTAAACCTTGCTAAATGCACTTTCGGTGCATGCTTTCAACATCTATTGCATGTTTAGTACATAACTACAGTTTGATTCATTTTAGTACCTAAACTTTAAGTTTTTTTCAAAACCATACATCGCGTGTAGTTTTTATTTCGCTTTACTATCTTGCCATTAAAGTTTTAACGGTGATTCGCGTGATACCTTTTTAATGGGTAAATTATATCATCATCAATCACTATTCTCACTCTTATTTTGGTCACTAAAGTTTTTTTATTTAATTACTTGACTTTTCAAATTGCTCCTAATTTAATCACTCTTAACTTCTATTTTTTTATTTTTAATTATTTATTAACAAAGTAATAATAATAAATGTCATGTCATAAAATTATTAATGAAATAAATTAGTGATTTAAATAGGAGCAATTTGAAAGTTGAGTAGTTAAATTGAAAATTTTAAATGTTAGTACCAAAATAGGAGTGAGAAGATAGTTGATTGATGAAAGTAGTTGATGGATGAAAGATGTAATTTACCCATAAAATGTTGTGTTGTTAAGGTTTGAACGACAAGGTATTAAAATGAGACAGAAATAACGTTAGGTATAATTTTAGGAAAAATGAAAATTTAGATACTAAAACGAACCAAAACTTATAATTTAATACTAAATGCATAATTATCCAAGTTTTTAAGGTTATTAGTATATATATGAATGATGTAATTTACCCATAAAAATACAGTGTTGTTAAGGTTTTAATGACAAATATTAAATGACACGAAAACTAAATGCTAGGTTTAATTGTGAGAAAAAAAAATTAGATACTAAAACGAACCAAAACTGATAATTTAAGTATTAAATGCATAATTTACCCAGTTTTCAAGGTTATAAGTATACGGAGATGGTAATGAGCCATTGATGGGATTGGGGGGTAAGATACTGTGAGGTCGAAACCAGAAC